>NW_028263256.1:0-300000 GCF_982192425.1 Myodes glareolus
TTTCCGTTGAAAGTGCCTTAAGCTACTTACAAGCATTCAACAGAAACTCACATGCGTTTCTCTGAAAGAGAAGCAGTCTGTTCCAACACTTCAATTCACTGTGCGAAGTGAATGGAGTGTTGCCTCACTTTCTAAATGCTGTCCTTTCAGAGAAAATCACTTTCCTTTGAAAGTGCCTTAAGCTTCTTACAAGCATTCACAAGAAACACTAATGCGTTTCTATGAAAGAGAAGCAGTCTGTTCCAACACTTCAGTTCATTGCGCGAAGGGAATGGAGTATTGCTTTACTTTCTAAATGCTGTCCTTTCAGAGAAAATCACTCTCCTTTGAAAGAGCCTTAAGCTACTGACAAGCATTCAACAGAAACTCACATGCATTTCTCTGAAAGAGAGGCAGTCTGTTCCAACACTTCAATTCACTGTACAAAGTGAATGGAATGTTGCTTCACTTTCTAAATGCTGTCCTTTCAGAGAAAATCACATTCTTTGAAAGTGCCTTAAGCTACTTGCAAGCATTCACAAGAAACTCACATGCGTTTCTCTGAAAGAGAAGCAGTCTGTTCCAACACTTCTATTCACTGTGCGAAGTGAATGGAGTGTTGCTTCACTTTCTAAATGCTGTCCTTTCAGAGAAAATCACTTTCCTTTGAAAGTGCCTGAAGCTACTTACAAGCATTCACAAAAAACTCACATGCGTTTCTCTGAAAGAGAAGCAGTCTGTTCCAACACTTCAATTCACTGTGCGAAGTGAATGGAGTGTTGCTTCACTTTCTAAATTCTGTCCTTTCAGAGAAAATCACTTTCCTTTGAAAGTGCCTTAAACTACTTTCAAGCATTCACAAAAAACTCACATGCGTTTCTCTGAAAGAGAAGCAGTCTGTTCCAACACTTCAATTCACTGTGCGAAGTGAATGGAGTGTTGCTTCACTTTCTAAATGCTGTCCATTCAGAGAAAATCACTTTCCTATGAAAGTGCCTGAAGCAACTTGCAAGAATTCACAAGAAACTCACATGCGTTTCTCGGAAAGAGAAGCAGTCTGTTCCAACACTTCAATTCACTGTGCGAAGTGAATGGAGTGTTGCTTCACTTTCTAAATGCTGTCCTTTCAGAGAAAATCACTTTCCTTTGAAAGTGCCTTAAGCCACTTGCAAGCATTCACAAGAAACACTAATGCGTTTCTATGAAAGAGAAGCACTCTGTTCCAACACTTCAATTCACTGCACGAAGGGAATGGAGTGTTGCTTCACTTTCTAAATGCTGTCCTTTCAGAGAAAATCACTTTCCTTTGAAAGTGCCTTAAGCTACTTATAAGCATTAGGAAGAAGCTCACATGCGTTTCTCTGAAAGAGAAGCAGTCTGTTCCAACACTTCAATTCACTGTGCGAAGTGAATGGAGTGTTGCATCACTTTCTAAATTCTGTCCTTTCAGAGAAAATCACTTTCCTTTGAAAGTGCCTTAAACTACTTTCAAGCATTCACAAAAAACTCACATGCGTTTCTCTTAAAGAGAAGCAGTCTGTTCCAACACTTGAATTCACTGTGCGAAGTGAATGGAGTGTTGCTTCAGTTTCTAAATGCTGTCCTTTCTGAGAAAATCACTTTCCTTTGAAAGTGCCTTAAGCTTCTTACAAGCATTCACCAGAAACTCACATGCGTTTCTCTGAAAGAGAAGCAGTCTGTTCCAACACTTCAATTCACTGTGCGAAGTTTATGGAGTGTTGCTTCACTTTCTAAATGCTGTCCTTTCAGAGAAAATCACTTTCCTGTGAAAGTGCCTTAAGCAACTTGCAAGAATTCACAAGAAACTCACATGCGTTTCTCTGAAAGAGAAGCAGTCTGTTCCAACACTTCAATTCACTGTGCGAAGGTAATGGAGTGTTGCTTCACTTTCGAAATGCTGTCCTTTCAGAGAAAATCACTTTCCTTTGAAAGTGCCTTAAGCTACTTACAAGCATTTACCAGAAACTCACATGCGTTTCTCTGAAAGAGAAGCAGACTGTTCCAATACTTCAATTCATTCTGCGAAGTGAATGGAGTGTTGCTTCACTTTCTAAATGCTGTCCTTTCAGAGAAAATCACTTTCCTTTGAAAGTGCCTTAAGCTACTTACAAGCATTCAACAGAAACTCACATGCATTTCTCTGAAAGAGAGGCAGTCTGTTCCAACACTTCAATTCACTGTACGAAGTGAATGGACTGTTGCATCACTTTCTAAATGCTGGCCTTTCAGAGAAAATCACTTTCCTTTGAAAGTGCCTTAAGCCACTTGCAAGCATTCACAAGAAACACTAATGCGTTTCTATGAAAGAGAAGCAGTCTGTTCCAACACTTCTATTCACTGTGCGAAGTGAATGGAGTGTTGCTTCACTTTCTAAATGCTGTCCTTTCAGAGAAAATCACTTTCCTTTGAAAGTGCCTGAAGCTACTTACAAGCATTAGGAAGAAACTCACATGCGTTTCTCTGAAAGAGAAGCAGTCTGTTCCAACACTTCAATTCACTGTGCGAAGTGAATGGAGTGTTGCATCACTTTCTAAATTCTGTCCTTTCAGAGAAAATCACTTTCCTTTGAAAGTGCCTTAAACTACTTTCAAGCATTCACAAAAAACTCACATGTGTTTCTCTTAAAGAGAAGCAGTCTGTTCCAACACTTCAATTCACTCTGCGAAGTGAATGGAGTGTTGCTTCACTTTCTAAATGCTGTCCTTTCAGAGAAAATCACTTTCCTTTGAAAGTGCCTTAAGCTACTTACAAGCATTTACCAGAAACTCACATGCGTTTCTCTGAAAGAGAAGCAGACTGTTCCAATACTTCAATTCATTCTGCGAAGTGAATGGAGTGTTGCTTCACTTTCTAAATGCTGTCCTTTCAGAGAAAATCACTTTCCTTTGAAAGTGCCTTAAGCTACTTACAAGCATTCAACAGAAACTCACATGCATTTCCCTGAAAGAGAAGCAGTCTGTTCCAACACTTCATTTCACTGTGCGAAGTGAATGGAGTGTTGCTTCACTTTCCAAATGCTGTCCTTTCAGAGAAAATCACTTTCCTTTGAAAGTGCCTTAAGCTACTTGCAAGCATTAGGAAGAAACTCACATGCGTTTCTCTGAAAGAGAAGCAGACTGTTCAAACACTTCAATTCACTGTGCGAAGTGAATGTAGTGTTGCTTCACTTTCTAAATTCTGTCCTTTCAGAGAAAATCGCTTTCCTTTGAAAGTCCCTTAAACTACTTGCAAGCATTCACAAAAAACTCACATGCGTTTCTCTGAAAGAGAAGCAGTCTGTTCCAACACTTCAATTCACTGTGCGAAGTGAATGGAGTGTTGCTTCACTTTCTAAATGCTGTCCTTTCAGAGAAAATCACTTTCCTTTGAAAGTGCCTTAAGCAACTTGCAAGAATTCACAAGAAACTCACATGCGTTTCTCTGAAAGAGAAGTAGTCTGTTCCAACACTTCAATTCACTGTGCGAAGTGAATGGAGTGTTGCTTCACTTTCTAAATGCTGTCCTTTCAGAGAAAATCACTTTCCTTTGAAAGTGCCTTAAGCTTCTTACAAGCATTCACAAGAAACACTAATGCGTTTCTATGAAAGAGAAGCAGTCTGTTCCAACACTTCAATTCATTGCGCGAAGGGAATGGAGTGTTGCTTTTCTTTCTAAATGCTGTCCTTTCAGAGAAAATCACTTTCCTTTGAAAAAGCCTTAAGCTACTGACAAGCATTTAACAGAAACTCACATGCATTTCTCTGAAAGAGAGGCAGTCTGTTCCAACACTTCAATTCACTGTACGAAGTGAATGGACTGTTGCTTCACTTTCTAAATGCTGGCCTTTCAGAGAAAATCACTTTCCTTTGAAAGTGCCTTAAGCCACTTGCAAGCATTCACAAGAAACACTAATGCGTTTCTATGAAAGAGAAGCAGTCTGTTCCAACACTTCTATTCACTGTGCGAAGTGAATGGAGTGTTGCTTCACTTTCTAAATGCTGTCCTTTCAGAGAAAATCACTTTCCTTTGAAAGTGCCTGAAGCTACTTACAAGCATTAGGAAGAAACTCACATGCGTTTCTCTGAAAGAGAAGCAGTCTGTTCCAACACTTCAATTCACTGTGCGAAGTGAATGGAGTGTTGCATCACTTTCTAAATTCTGTCCTTTCAGAGAAAATCACTTTCCTTTGAAAGTGCCTTAAACTACTTTCAAGCATTCACAAAAAACTCACATGCGTTTCTCTTAAAGAGAAGCAGTCTGTTCCAACACTTCAATTCACTGTGCGAAGTGAATGGAGTGTTGCTTCACTTTCTAAATGCTGTCCTTTCAGAGAAAATCACTTTCCTTTGAAAGTGCCTTAAGCTTCTTACAAGAATTCACAAGAAACACTAATGCGTTTCTATGAAAGAGAAGCAGTTTGTTCCAACACTTCAATTCATTGCACGAAGGGAATGGAGTGTTGCTTTACTTTCTAAATGCTGTCCTTTCAGAGAAAATCACTTTCCTTTGAAAGAGCCTTAAGCTACTGACAAGCATTCAACAGAAACTCACATGCATTTCTCTGAAAGAGAGGCAGTCTGTTCCAACACTTCAATTCACTGTGCGAAGTGAATGGAGTGTTGCCTCACTTTCTAAATGCTGTCCTTTCAGAGAAAATCACTTTCCTTTGAAAGTGCCTTAAGCCACTTGCAAGCATTCACAAGAAACACTAATGCGTTTCTATGAAAGAGAAGCACTCTGTTCCAACACTTCATTTCACTGCACGAAGGGAATGGAGTGTTGCTTCACTTTCTAAATGCTGTCCTTTCAGAGAAAATCACTTTCCTTTGAAAGAGCCTGAAGCTACTTACAAGCATTAGGAAGAAACTCAAATGCGTTTCTCTGAAAGAGAAGCAGTCTGTTCCAACACTTCAATTCACTGTGCGAAGTGAATGGAGTGTTGCATCACTTTCTAAATTCTGTCCTTTCAGAGAAAATCACTTTCCTTTGAAAGTGCATAAACTGCTTTCAAGCATTCACAAAAACTCACATGCGTTTCTCTGAAAGAGAAGCAGTCTGTTCCAACACTTCAATTCACTGTGCGAAGTGAATGGAGTGTTGCTTCAGTTTCTAAATGCTGTCCTTTCAGAGAAAATCACTTTCCTTTGAAAGTGACTTAAGCAACTTGCAAGAATTCACAAGAAACTCACATGCGTTTCTCTGAAAAAGAAGCAGTCTGTTCCAACACTTCAATTCACTGTGCGAAGTGAATGGAGTGTTGCTTCACTTTCTAAATGCTGTCCTTTCAGAGAAAAGCACTTCCCTTTGAAAGTGCCTTAAGCTTCTTACAAGCATTCACAAGAAACACTAATGCGTTTTTATGAAAGAGAAGCAGTCTGTTCCAACACTTCAATTCATTGCGCGAAGGGAATGGAGTGTCGCTTTACTTTCTAAATGCTGTCCTTTCAGAGAAAATCACTTTCCTTTGAAAGAGCCTTAAGCTACTGACAAGCATTCAACAGAAACTCACATGCATTTCTCTGAAAGAGAGGCAGTCTGTTCCAACACTTCAATTCACTGTACAAAGTGAATGGAGTGTTGCTTCACTTTCTAAATGCTGTCCTTTCAGAGAAAATCACTTTCCTTTGAAAGTGCCTTAAGCCACTTGCAAGCATTCACAAGAAACACTAATGCGTTTCTATGAAAGAGAAGCACTCTGTTCCAACACTTCAATTCACTGCACGAAGGGAATGGAGTGTTGCTTCACTGTCTAAATGCTGTCCTTTCAGAGAAAATCACTTTTCTTTGAAAGTGCCTGAAGCTACTTACAAGCATTAGGAAGAAACTCACATGCGTTTCTCTGAAAGAGAAGCAGTCTGTTCCAACACTTCAATTCACTGTGCGGAGTGAATGGAGTGTTGCATCACTTTCTAAATTCTGTCCTTTCAGAGAAAATCACTTTCCTTTGAAAGTGCCTTAAACTACTTTCAAGCATTCACAAAAAACTCACATGCGTTTCTCTGAAAGAGAAGCAGTCTGTTCCAACACTTCAATTCACTGTGCGAAGTGAATGGAGTGTTGCTTCACTTTCTAAATGCTGTCCTTTCAGAGAAAATCACTTTCCCTTGAAAGTGCCTTAAGCTACTTGCAAGCATTAGGAAGAAACTCACATGCATTTCTCTGAAAGAGTAGCAGTCTGTTCCAACACTTCAATTCACTGTGCGAAGTGAATGGAGTGTTGCTTCACTTTCTAAATGCTGTCCTTTCAGAGAAAATCACTTTCCTTTGAAAGTGCCTTAAGCTTCTTACAAGCATTCACAAGAAACACTAATGCGTTTCTATGAAAGAGAAGCAGTCTGTTCCAACACTTCAATTCATTGCGCGAAGGGAATGGAGTGTTGCTTTACTTTCTAAATGCTGTCCTTTCAGAGAAAATCACTTTCCTTTGAAAGAGCCTTAAGCTACTGACAAGCATTCAACAGAAACTCACATGCATTTCTCTGAAAGAGAGGCAGTCTGTTCCAACATTTCAATTCACTGTACAAAGTGAATGGAGTGTTGCTTCACTTTCTAAATGCTGTCCTTTCAGAGAAAATCACTTTCCTTTGAAAGTGCCTTAAGCAACTTGAAAGCATTCACAAGAAACTCACATGCGTTTCTCTGAAAGAGAAGCAGTCTGTTGCAACACTTCTATTCACTGTGCGAAGTGAATGGAATGTTGCTTCACTTTCTAAATGCTGTCCTTTCAGAGAAAATCACTTTCCTTTGAAAGTGCCTTAAGCTACTTGCAAGCATTAGGAAGAAGCTCACATGCGTTTCTCTGAAAGAGAAGCAGACTGTTCCAACACTTCAATTCACTGTTCGAAGTGAATGGAGTGTTGCTTCACTTTCTAAATTCTGTCCTTTCAGAGAAAATCACTTTCCTTTGAAAGTGCCTTAAGCTACTTACAAGCATTCACAAAAAACTCACATGCGTTTCTCTGAAAGAGAAGCAGTCTGTTCCAACACTTCAATTCACTGTGCGAAGTGAATGGAGTGTTGTTTCACTTTCTAAATGCTGTCCTTTCAGAGAAAATCACTTTCCTTTGAAAGTGCCTTAAGCAACTTGCAAGAATTCACAAGAAACTCACATGCGTTTCTCGGAAAGAGAAGCAGTCTGTTCCAACACTTCAATTCACTGTGCGAAGTGAATGGAGTGTTGCTTCACTTTCTTAATGCTGTTCTTTCAGAGAAAATCACTTTCCTTTGAAAGTGCCTTAAGTCACTTGCAAGCATTCACAAGAAACACTAATGCGTATCTATGAAAGAGAAGCACTCTGTTCCAACACTTCAATTCACTGCACGAAGGGAATGGAGTGTTACTTCACTTTCTAAATGCTGTCCTTTCAGAGAAAATCACTTTCCTTTGAAAGTGCCTTAAGCTACTTACAAGCATTAGGAAGAAACTCACATGCGTTTCTCTGAAAGAGAAGCAGTCTGTTCAAACACTTCAATTCACTGTGCGAAGTGAATGGAGTGTTGCATCACTTTCTAAATTCTGTCCTTTCAGAGAAAATCATTTTCCTTTGAAAGTGCCTTAAGCTTCTTACAAGCATTCACCAGAAAATCACATGCGTTTCTCTGAAAGAGAAGCAGTCTGTTCCAACACTTCAATTCACTGTGCGAAGTGAATGGAGTGTTGCTTCAGTTTCTAAATGCTGTCCTTTCAGAGAAAATCACTTTCCTTTGAAAGTGCCTTAAGCTTCTTACAAGCATTCACCAGAAAGTCACATGCGTTTCTCTGAAAGAGAAGCAGTCTGTTCCAGCACTTGAATTCACTGTGCGAAGTGAATGGAGTGTTGCTTCACTTTCTAAATGCAGTCCTTTCTGAGAAAATCACTTTCCTTTGAAAGTGCCTTAAGCTACTTGCAAGCATTAGGAAGAAACTCACATGCGTTTCTCTGAAAGAGAAGCAGACTGTTCAAACACTTCAATTCACTGTGCGAAGTGAATGGAGTGTTGCTTCACTTTCTATATGCTGTCCTTTCAGAGAAAATCACTTTCCTTTGAAAGTGCCTTAAACTACTTTCAAGCATTCACAAAAAACTCACATGCGTTTCTCTGAAAGAGAAGCAGTCTGTTCCAACACTTCAATTCACTGTGCGAAGTGAATGGAGTGTTGCTTCACTTTCTAAATGCTGTCCTTTCAGAGAAAATCACTTTCCTTTGAAAGTGCCTTAAGCAACTTGCAAGAATTCACAAGAAACTCACATGCGTTTCTCGGAAAGAGAAGCAGTCTGTTCCAACACTTCAATTCACTGTGCGAAGTGAATGGAGTGTTGCTTCACTTTCTAAATGCTGTCCTTTCAGAGAAAATCACTTTCCTTTGAAAGTGCCTTAAGCTTCTTACAAGCATTCACAAGAAACACTAATGCGTTTCTATGAAAGAGAAGCAGTCTGTTCCAACACTTCAATTCATTGCGCGAAGGGAATGAAGTGTTGCTTTACTTTCTAAATGCTGTCCTTTCAGAGAAAATCACTTTCCTTTGAAAGAGCCTTAAGCTACTGACAAACATTCAACATAAACTCACATGCATATCTCTGAAAGAGAGGCAGTCTGTTCCAACACTTCAATTCACTGTACAAAGTGAATGGAGTGTTGCTTCACTTTCTAAATGCTGTCCTTTCAGAGAAAATCACTTTCCTTTGAAAGTGCCTTAAGCCACTTGCAAGCATTCACAAGAAACACTAATGCGTTTCTATGAAAGAGAAGCACTCTGTTCCAACACTTCAATTCACTGCACGAAGGGAATGGAGTGTTGCTTCACTTTCTAAATGCTGTCCTTTCAGAGAAAATCACTTTCCTTTGAAAGTGCCTGAAGCTACTTACAAGCATTAGGAAGAAACTCACATGCGTTTCTCTGAAAGAGAAGCAGTCTGTTCCAACACTTCAATTCACTGTGCGAAGTGAATGGAGTGTTGCATCACTTTCTAAATTCTGTCCTTTCAGAGAAAATCACATTCCTTTGAAAGTGCCTTAAACTACTTTCAAGCATTCACAAAAAACTCACATGCGTTTCTTTGAAAGAGAAGCAGTCTGTTCCAATACTTCAATTCACTCTGCGAAGTGAATGGAGTGTTGCTTGAGTTTCTAAATGCTGTCCTTTCAGAGAAAATCACTTTCCTTTGAAAGTGACTTAAGCAACTTCCAAGAATTCACAAGAAACTCACATGCGTTTCTCTGAAAGAGAAGCAGTCTGTTCCAACACTTCAATTCACTGTGCGAAGTGAATGGAGTGCTGCTTCACTTTCTAAATGCTGTCCTTTCAGAGAAAATCACTTTCCTTTGAAAGTGCCTTAAGCTACTTACAAGCATTCACCAGAAACTCACATGCGTTTCTCTGAAAGAGAAGCAATCTATTCCAATACTTCAATTCACTGTACAAAGTGAATGGAGTGTTGCTTCACTTTCTAAATGCTGTCCTTTCAGAGAAAATCACTTTCCTTTGAAAGTGCCTTAAGCTACTTACAAGCATTCAACAGAAACTCACATGCATTTTTCTGAAAGAGAAGCAGTCTGTTCCAACACTTCAATTCACTGTGCGAAGTGAATGGAGTGTTGCTTCACTTTCTAAATGCTGTCCTTTCAGAGAAAATCACTTTCCTTGAAAGTGCCTTAAGCCACTTGCAAGCATTAGGAAGAAACTCACATGCGTTTCTCTGAAAGAGAAGCAGACTGTTCAAACACTTCAATTCACTGTGCGACGTGAATGGAGTGTTGCTTCACTTTCTAAATTCTGTCCTTTCAGAGAAAATCACTTTCCTTTGAAAGTGCGTTAAGCTTCTTACAAGCATTCACAAGAAACACTAATGCGTTTCTATGAAAGAGAAGCAGTCTGTTCCAACACTTCAATTCATTGCGCGAAGGGAATGAAGTGTTGCTTTACTTTCTAAATGCTGTCCTTTCAGAGAAAATCACTTTCCTTTGAAAGAGCCTTAAGCTACTGACAAACATTCAACATAAACTCACATGCATATCTCTGAAAGAGAGGCAGTCTGTTCCAACACTTCAATTCACTGTACAAAGTGAATGGAGTGTTGCTTCACTTTCTAAATGCTGTCCTTTCATAGAAAATCACTTTCCTTTGAAAGTGCCTTAAGCCACTTGCAAGCATTCACAAGAAACACTAATGCGTTTCTATGAAAGAGAAGCACTCTGTTCCAACACTTCAATTCACTGCACGAAGGGAATGGAGTGTTGCTTCACTTTCTAAATGCTGTCCTTTCAGAGAAAATCACTTTCCTTTGAAAGTGCCTGAAGCTACTTACAAGCATTAGGAAGAAACTCACATGCGTTTCTCTGAAAGAGAAGCAGTCTGTTCCAACACTTCAATTCACTGTGCGAAGTGAATGGAGTGTTGCATCACTTTCTAAATTCTGTCCTTTCAGAGAAAATCACATTCCTTTGAAAGTGCCTTAAACTACTTTCAAGCATTCACAAAAAACTCACATGCGTTTCTCTGAAAGAGAAGCAGTCTGTTCCAATACTTCAATTCACTCTGCGAAGTGAATGGAGTGTTGCTTCAGTTTCTAAATGCTGTCCTTTCAGAGAAAATCACTTTCCTTTGAAAGTGACTTAAGCAACTTCCAAGAATTCACAAGAAACTCACATGCGTTTCTCTGAAAGAGAAGCAGTCTGTTCCAACACTTCAATTCACTGTGCGAAGTGAATGGAGTGCTGCTTCACTTTCTAAATGCTGTCCTTTCAGAGAAAATCACTTTCCTTTGAAAGTGCCTTAAGCTACTTACAAGCATTCACCAGAAACTCACATGCGTTTCTCTGAAAGAGAAGCAATCTATTCCAATACTTCAATTCACTCTGCGAAGTGAATGGAGTGTTGCTTCACTTTCTAAATGCTGTCCTTTCAGAGAAAATCACTTTCCTTTGAAAGTGCCTTAAGCTACTTACAAGCATTCAACAGAAACTCACATGCATTTTTCTGAAAGAGAAGCAGTCTGTTCCAACACTTCAATTCACTGTGCGAAGTGAATGGAGTGTTGCTTCACTTTCTAAATGCTGTCCTTTCAGAGAAAATCACTTTCCTTGAAAGTGCCTTAAGCCACTTGCAAGCATTAGGAAGAAACTCACATGCGTTTCTCTGAAAGAGAAGCAGACTGTTCAAACACTTCAATTCACTGTGCGAAGTGAATGGAGTGTTGCTTCACTTTTTAAATTCTGTCCTTTCAGAGAAAATCACTTTCCGTTGAAAGTGCGTTAAACTACTTTCAAGCATTCACAAGAAACTCACATGCGTTTCTCTGAAAGAGAAGCAGTCTGTTCCAACACTTCAATTCACTGTGCGAAGTGAATGGAGTGTTGCTTCACTTTCTAAATGCTGTCCTTTCAGAGAAAATCACTTTCCTTTGAAAGTGCCTTAAGCTTCTTACAAGCATTCACAAGAAACACTAATGCGTTTCTATGAAAGAGAAGCAGTCTGTTCCAACACTTCAATTCATTGCGCGAAGGGAATGGAGTGTTGCTTTACTTTCTAAATGCTGTCCTTTCAGAGAAAATCACTTTCCTATGAAAGAGCCTTAAGCTATTGACAAGCATTCAACAGACACTCACATGCATTTCTCTGAAAGATAGGCAGTCTGTTCCAACACTTCAATTCACTGTACAAAGTGAATGGAGTGTTGCTTCACTTTCTAAATGCTGTCCTTTCAGAGAAAATCACTTTCCTTTGAAAGTGCCTTAAGCCACTTGCAAGCATTTACAAGAAACACTAATGCGTTTCTATGAAAGAGAAGCACTCTGTTCCAACACTTCAATTCATTGCGCGAAGGGAATGGAGTGTTGCTTTACTTTCTAAATGCTGTTCTTTCAGAGAAAATCACTTTCCTTTGAAAGAGCCTTAAGCTACTGACAAGCATTCAACAGAAACTCACATGCATTTCTCTGAAAGAGAGGCAGTCTGTTCCAACACTTCAATTCACTGTACAAAGTGAATGGAGTGTTGCTTCACTTTCTAAATGCTGTCCTTTCAGAGAAAATCACTTTCCTTTGAAAGTGCCTTAAGCCACTTGCAAGCATTCACAAGAAACACTAATGCGTTTCTATGAAAGAGAAGCACTCTGTTCCAACACTTCAATTCACTGTGCGAAGTGAATGGAGTGTTGCTTCAGTTTCTAAATTCTGTCCTTTCAGAGAAAATCACTTTCCTTTGAAAGTCCCTTAAACTACTTTCAAGCATTCACAAAAAACTCACATGCGTTTCTCTTAAAGAGAAGCAGTCTGTTCCAACACTTCAATTCACTGTGCGAAGTGAATGGAGTGTTGCTTCAGTTTCTAAATGCTGTCCTTTCAGAGAAAATCACTTTCCTTTGAAAGTGCCTTAAGCAACTTGCAAGAATTCACTAGAAACTCACATGCGTTTCTCTGAAAGAGAAGCAGTCTGTTCCAACACTTCAATTCACTGTGCGAAGTGAATGGAGTGTTGCTTCACTTTCTAAATGCTGTCCTTTCAGAGAAAATCACTTTCCTTTGAAAGTGCCTTAAACTACTTACAAGCATTCACCAGAAACTCACATGCGTTTCTTTGAAAGAGAAGCAGTCTGTTCCAATACTTCAATTCACTCTGCGAAGTGAATGGAGTGTTGCTTCACTTTCTAAATTCTGTCCTTTCAGAGAAAATCACTTTCCTTTGAAAGTGCCTTAAGCTACTTACAAGCATTCAACAGAAACTCACATGCATTTCTCTGAAAGAGAAGCAGTCTGTTCCAACACTTCAATTCACTGTGCGAAGTGAATGGAGTGTTGCTTCACTTTCTAAATGCTGTCCTTTCAGAGAAAATCACTTTCCTTTGAAAGTGCCTTAAGCTTCTTACAAGCATTCACAAGAAACACTAATGCGTTTCTATGAAAGAGAAGCAGTCTGTTCCAACACTTCAATTCATTGCGCGAAGGGAATGGAGTGTTGCTTTACTTTCTAAATGCTGTCCTTTCAGAGAAAATCACTTTCCTATGAAAGAGCCTTAAGCTATTGACAAGCATTCAACAGACACTCACATGCATTTCTCTGAAAGATAGGCAGTCTGTTCCAACACTTCAATTCACTGTACAAAGTGAATGGAGTGTTGCTTCACTTTCTAAATGCTGTCCTTTCAGAGAAAATCACTTTCCTTTGAAAGTGCCTTAAGCCACTTGCAAGCATTTACAAGAAACACTAATGCGTTTCTATGAAAGAGAAGCACTCTGTTCCAACACTTCAATTCATTGCGCGAAGGGAATGGAGTGTTGCTTTACTTTCTAAATGCTGTTCTTTCAGAGAAAATCACTTTCCTTTGAAAGAGCCTTAAGCTACTGACAAGCATTCAACAGAAACTCACATGCATTTCTCTGAAAGAGAGGCAGTCTGTTCCAACACTTCAATTCACTGTACAAAGTGAATGGAGTGTTGCTTCACTTTCTAAATGCTGTCCTTTCAGAGAAAATCACTTTCCTTTGAAAGTGCCTTAAGCCACTTGCAAGCATTCACAAGAAACACTAATGCGTTTCTATGAAAGAGAAGCACTCTGTTCCAACACTTCAATTCACTGTGCGAAGTGAATGGAGTGTTGCTTCAGTTTCTAAATTCTGTCCTTTCAGAGAAAATCACTTTCCTTTGAAAGTCCCTTAAACTACTTTCAAGCATTCACAAAAAACTCACATGCGTTTCTCTTAAAGAGAAGCAGTCTGTTCCAACACTTCAATTCACTGTGCGAAGTGAATGGAGTGTTGCTTCAGTTTCTAAATGCTGTCCTTTCAGAGAAAATCACTTTCCTTTGAAAGTGCCTTAAGCAACTTGCAAGAATTCACTAGAAACTCACATGCGTTTCTCTGAAAGAGAAGCAGTCTGTTCCAACACTTCAATTCACTGTGCGAAGTGAATGGAGTGTTGCTTCACTTTCTAAATGCTGTCCTTTCAGAGAAAATCACTTTCCTTTGAAAGTGCCTTAAGCTACTTACAAGCATTCACCAGAAACTCACATGCGTTTCTTTGAAAGAGAAGCAGTCTGTTCCAATACTTCAATTCACTCTGCGAAGTGAATGGAGTGTTGCTTCACTTTCTAAATTCTGTCCTTTCAGAGAAAATCACTTTCCTTTGAAAGTGCCTTAAGCTACTTACAAGCATTCAACAGAAACTCACATGCATTTCTCTGAAAGAGAAGCAGTCTGTTCCAACACTTCAATTCACTGTGCGAAGTGAATGGAGTGTTGCTTCAGTTTCTAAATGCTGTCCTTTCAGAGAAAATCACTTTCCTTTGAAAGTGCCTTAAGCTTCTTACAAGCATTCACCTGAAACTCACATGCGTTTCTCTGAAAGAGAAGCAGTCTGTTCCAACACTTCAATTCACTGTGCGAAGTGAATGGAGTGTTGCTTCACTTTCTAAATGCTGTCCTTTCAGAGAAAATCACTTTCCTTTGAAAGTGCCTTAAGCTACTTGCAAGCATTAGGAAGAAACTCACATGCGTTTCTCTGAAAGAGAAGAAGACTGTTCAAACACTTCAATTCACTGTGCGAAGGGAATGGAGTGTTGCTTCACTTTCTAAATTCTGTCCTTTCAGAGAAAATCACTTTCCTTTGAAAGTGCCTTAAACTACTTTCAAGCATGCACAAAAAACTCACATGCGTTTCTCTGAAAGAGAAGCAGTCTGTTCCAACACTTCAATTCACTGTACGAAGTGAATGGAGTGTTGCTTCAGTTTCTAAATGCTGTCCTTTCAGAGAAAATCACTTTCCTTTGAAAGTGCCTTAAGCAACTTGCAAGAATTCACAAGAAACTCACATGCGTTTCTCTGAAAGAGAAGCAGTCTGTTCCAACACTTCAATTCACTGTGCGAAGTGAATGGAGTGTTGCTTCACTTTCTAAATGCTGTCCTTTCAGAGAAAATCACTTTCCTTTGAAAGTGCCTTAAGCTTCTTACAAGCATTCACAAGAAACACTAATGCGTTTCTATGAAAGAGAAGCAGTCTGTTCCAACACTTCAATTCATTGCGCGAAGGGAATGGAGTGTTGCTTTACTTTCTAAATGCTGTCCATTCAGAGAAAATCACTTTCCTTTGAAAGAGCCTTAAGCTACTGACAAGCATTCAACAGAAACTCACATGCATTTCTCTGAAAGAGAGGCAGTCTGTTCCAACACTTCAATTCACTGTACAAAGTGAATGGAGTGTTGCTTCACTTTCTAAATGCTGTCCTTTCAGAGAAAATCACTTTCCTTTGAAAGTGCCTTAAGCTTCTTACAAGCATTCACAAGAAACACTAATGCGTTTCAATGAAAGAGAAGCAGTCTGTTCCAACACTTCCATTCATTGCGCGAAGGGAATGGAGTGTTGCTTTACTTTCTAAATGCTCTCCTTTCAGAGAAAATCACTTTCCTTTGAAAGTGCCTTAAACTACTTTCAAGCATTCACAAAAAACTCACATGCGTTTCTATGAAAGAGAAGCAGTCTGTTCCAATACTTCAATTCACTCTGCGAAGTGAATGGAGTGTTGCTTCAGTTTCTAAATGCTGTCCTTTCAGAGAAAATCACTTTCCTTTGAAAGTGCCTTAAGCAACTTGCAAGAATTCACAAGAAACTCACATGCGTTTCTCTGAAAGAGAAGCAGTCTGTTCCAACACTTCAATTCACTGTGCGAAGTGAATGGAGTGTTGCTTCACTTTCTAAATGCTGTCCTTTCAGAGAAAATCACTTTCCTTTGAAAGTGCCTTAAGCTACTTACAAGCATTCACCAGAAACTCACATGCGTTTCTCTGAAAGAGAAGCAGTCTGTTCCAATACTTCAATTCACTCTGCGAAGTGAATGGAGTGTTGCTTCACTTTCTAAATGCTGTCCTTTCAGAGAAAATCACTTTCCTTTGAAAGAGCCTTAAGCTACTTACAAGCATTCACCAGAAACTCACATGCGTTTCTCTGAAAGAGAAGCAGTCTGTTCCAATACTTCAATTCACTCTGCGAGTTAATGGAGTGTTGCTTCACTTTCTAAATGCTGTCCTTTCAGAGAAAATCACTTTCCTTTGAGAGTGCCTTAAGCTACTTACAAGCATTCAACAGAAACTCACATGCATTTCTCTGAAAGAGAAGCAGTCTGTTCCAACACTTCAATTCACTGTGCGAAGTGAATGGAGTGTTGCTTCACTTTCTAAATGCTGTCCTTTCAGAGAAAATCACTTTCCTTTGAAAGTGCCTTAAGCTACTTGCAAGCATTAGGAAGAAACTCACATGAGTTTCTCTGAAAGAGAAGCAGACTGTTCAAACACTTCAATTCACTGTGCGAAGTGAATGGAGTGTTGCTTCACTTTCTAAATTCTGTCCTTTCAGAGAAAATCACTTTCCTTTGAAAGTGCCTTAAACTACTTTCAAGCATTCACAAAAAACTCACATGCGTTTCTCTGAAAGAGAAGCAGTCTGTTCTAACACTTCAATTCACTGTGCGAAGTGAATGGAGTGTTGCTTCACTTTCTAAATGCTGTCCTTTCAGAGAAAATCACTTTCCTTTGAACGTGCCTTAAGCAACCTGCAAGAGTTCACAAGAAACTCACATGCGTTTCTCTGAAAGAGAAGCAGTCTGTTCCAACACTTCAATTCACTGTGCGAAGTGAATGGAGTGTTGCTTCACTTTCTAAATGCTGTCCTTTCAGAGAAAATCACTTTCCTTTGAAAGTGCCTTAAGCTTCTTACAAGCATTCACAAGAAACACTAATGCGTTTCTATGAAAGAGAAGCAGTCTGTTCCAACACTTCAATTCATTGCGCGAAGGGAATGGAGTGTTGCTTTACTTTCTAAATGCTGTCCTTTCAGAGAAAATCACTTTCCTTTGAAAGAGCCTTAAGCTACTGACAAGCATTCAACAGAAACTCACATGCATTTCTCTGAAAGAGAGGCAGTCTGTTCCAACACTTCAATTCACTGTACAAAGTGAATGGAGTGTTGCTTCACTTTCTAAATGCTGTCCTTTCAGAGAAAATCACTTTCCTTTGAAAGTGCCTTAAGCCACTTGCAAGCATTCACAAGAAACACTAATGCGTTTCTATGAAAGAGAAGCACTCTGTTCCAACACTTCAATTCACTGCACGAAGGGAATGGAGTGTTGCTTCACTTTCTAAATGCTGTCCTTTCAGAGAAAATCACTTTCCTTTGAAAGTGCCTGAAGCTACTTACAAGCATTCACCAGAAACTCACATGCGTTTCTCTGAAAGAGAAGCAGTCTGTTGCAATACTTCAATTCACTCTGCGAAGTGAATGGAGTGTTGCTTCACTTTCTAAATGCTGTCCTTTCAGAGAAAATCACTTTCCTTTGAAAGTGCCTTAAGCTACTTACAAGCATTCAACAGAAACTCACATGCATTTCTCTGAAAGAGAAGCAGTCTGTTCCAACACTTCAGTTCACTGTGCGAAGTGAATGGAGTGTTGCTTCAGTTTCTAAATGCTGTCCTTTCAGAGAAAATCACTTTCCTTTGAAAGTGCCTTAAGCTTCTTACAAGCATTCACCAGAAACTCACATGCGTTTCTCTGAAAGAGAAGCAGTCTGTTCCAATACTTTAATTCACTCTGCGAAGTGAATGGAGTGTTGCTTCACTTTCTAAATGCTGTCCTTTCAGATAAAATCACTTTCCTTTGAAAGTGCCTTAAGCTACTTGCAAGAATTCACAAGAAAATCACATGCGTTTCTCTGAAAGAGAAGCAGTCTGTTCCAACACTTCAATTCACTGTGCGAAGTGAATGGAGTGTTGCTTCACTTTCTAAATGCTGTCCTTTCAGAGAAAATCACTTTCCTTTGAAAGTGCCTTAAGCTTCTTACAAGCATTCACAAGAAACACTAATGCGCTTCTATGAAAGAGAAGCAGTCTGTTCCGACACTTCAATTCATTGCGCGAAGGGAATGGAGTGTTGCTCTACTTTCTAAATGCTGTCCTTTCAGAGAAAATCACTTTCCTTTGAAAGAGCCTTAAGCTACTGACAAGCATTCAACAGAAACTCACATGCATTTCTCTGAAAGAGAGGCAGTCTGTTCCAACACTTCAATTCACTGTACAAAGTGAATGGAGTGTTGCTTCACTTTCTAAATGCTGTCCTTTCAGAGAAAATCACTTTCCTTTGAAAGTGCCTTAAGCCACTTGCAAGCATTTACAAGAAACACTAATGCGTTTCTATGAAAGAGAAGCACTCTGTTCCAACACTTCAATTCACTGCACGAAGGAAATGGAGTGTTGTTTCACTTTCTAAATGCTGTCCTTTCAGAGAAAATCACTTTCCTTTGAAAGTGCCTGAAGCTACTTACAAGCATTAGGAAGAAACTCACATGCGTTTCTCTGAAAGAGAAGCAGTCTGTTCCAACACTTCAATTCACTGTGCGAAGTGAATGGAGTGTTGCATCACTTTCTAAATTCTGTCCTTTCAGAGAAAATCACTTTCCTTTGAAACTGCCTTAAACTACTTTCAAGCATTCACAAAAAACTCACATGCGTTTCTCTGAAAGAGAAGCAGTCTGTTCCAACACTTCAATTCACTGTGCGAAGTGAATAGAGTGTTGCTTCACTTTCTATATGCTGTCCTTTCAGAGAAAATCACTTTCCTTTGAAAGTGCCTTAAGCAACTTGCAAGAATTCACAAGAAACTCACATGCGTTTCTCTGAAAGAGAAGCAGTCTGTTCCAACACTTCAATTCACTGTGCGAAGTGAATGGAGTGTTGCTTCACTTTCTAAATGCTGTCCTTTCAGAGAAAATCACTTTCCTTTGAAAGTGCCTTAAGCTACTTACAAGCATTCACCAGAAACTCACATGCGTTTCTCTGAAAGAGAAGCAGTCTGTTCCAATACTTCAATTGACTCTGCGAAGTGAATGGAGTGTTGCTTCACTTTCTAAATGCTGTCCTTTCAGAGAAAATCACTTTCCTTTGAAAGTGCCTTAAGCTACTTACAAGCATTCAACAGAAACTCACATGCATTTCTCTGAAAGAGAAGCAGTCTGTTCCAACACTTCATTTCACTGTGCGAAGTGAATGGAGTGTTGCTTCACTTTCTAAATGCTGTCCTTTCAGAGAAAATCACTTTCCTTTGAAAGTGCCTTAAGCTACTTGCAAGCATTAGGAAGAAACTCACATGCGTTTCTCTGAAAGAGAAGCAGACTGTTCAAACACTTCAATTCACTGTGCGAAGTGAATGGAGTGTTGCTTCACTTTCTAAATGCTGTCCTTTCAGAGAAAATCACTTTCCTTTGAAAGTGCCTTAAGCAACCTGCAAGAGTTCACAAGAAACTCACATGCGTTTCTCTGAAAGAGAAGCAGTCTGTTCCAACACTTCAATTCACTGCACGAAGGGAATGGAGTGTTGCTTCACTTTCTAAATGCTGTCCTTTCAGAGAAAATCACTTTCCTTTGAAAGTGCTTTAAACTACTTTCAAGCATTCACAAAAAACTCACATGCGTTTCTCTTAAAGAGAAGCAGTCTGTTCCAACACTTCAATTCACTGTGCGAAGTGAATGGAGTGTTGCATCACTTTCTAAATTCTGTCCTTTCAGAGAAAATCACTTTCCTTTGAAAGTGCCTTAAACTACTTTCAAGCATTCACAAAAAACTCACATGCGTTTCTCTTAAAGAGAAGCAGTCTGTTCCAACACTTCAATTCACTGTGCGAAGTGAATGGAATGTTGCTTCACTTTCTAAATGCTGTCCTTTCAGAGAAAATCACTTTCCTTTGAAAGTGCCTTAAGCTTCTTACAAGCATTCACCAGAAACTCACATGCGTTTCTCTGAAAGAGAAGCAGTCTGTTCCAACACTTCAATTCACTGTGCGAAGTGAATGGAGTGTTGCTTCACTTTCTAAATGCTGTCCTTTCAGAGAAAATCACTTTCCTTTGAAAGTTCCTTAAGCTACTTGCAAGCATTAGGAAGAAACTCACATGCGTTTCTCTGAAAGAGAAGAAGACTGTTCAAACACTTCAATTCACTGTGCGAAGTGAATGGATTGTTGCTTCACTTTCTAAATTCTGTCCTT
Source organism: Myodes glareolus (assembly GCF_982192425.1). Taxonomy (NCBI): domain Eukaryota; kingdom Metazoa; phylum Chordata; class Mammalia; order Rodentia; family Cricetidae; genus Myodes; species Myodes glareolus. Next base: position 19,981 of record NW_028263256.1, read on the forward strand.
TCAGACAAAATCACTTTCCTTTGAAAGTGCCTTAAACTACTTTCAAGCATTCACAAAAAACTCACATACGTTTCTCTGAAAGAGAAGCAGTCTGTTCCAACACTTGAATTCACTGTGCGAAGTGAATGGAGTGTTGCTTCAGTTTCTAAATGCTGTCCTTTCAGAGAAAATCACTTTCCTTTGAAAGTGCCTTAAGCAACTTGCAAGAATTCACAAGAAACTCACATGCGTTTCTCTGAAAGAGAAGCAGTCTGTTCCAACACTTCAATTCACTGTGCGAAGTGAATGGAGTGTTGCTTCACTTTCTAAATGCTGTCCTTTCAGAGAAAATCACTTTCCTTTGAAAGTGCCTTAAGCTTCTTACAAGCATTCACAAGAAACACTAATGCGCTTCTATGAAAGAGAAGCAGTCTGTTCCGACACTTCAATTCATTGCGCGAAGGGAATGGAGTGTTATTCTACTTTCTAAATGCTGTCCTTTCAGAGAAAATCACTTTCCTTTGAAAGAGCCTTAAGCTACTGACAAGCATTCAACAGAAACTCACATGCATTTCTCTGAAAGAGAAGCAGTCTGTTCCAACACTTCAATTCACTGTGCGAAGTGAATGGAGTGTTGCATCACTTTCTAAATTCTGTCCTTTCAGAGAAAATCACTTTCCTTTGAAAGTGCCTTAAACTACTTTCAAGCATTCACAAAAAACTCACATGCGTTTCTCTTAAAGAGAAGCAGTCTGTTCCAACACATCAATTCACTGTGCGAAGTGAATGGAGTGTTGCTTCAGTTTCTAAATGCTGTCCTTTCAGAGAAAATCACTTTAATTTGAAAGTGCCTTAAGCAACTTGCAAGAATTCACAAGAAACTCACATGCGTTTCTCTGAAAGAGAAGCAGTCTGTTCCAACACTTCAATTCACTGTGCGAAGTGAATGGAGTGTTGCTTCAGTTTCTAAATGCTGTCCTTTCAGAGAAAATCACTTTCCTTTGAACGTGCCTTAAGCTTCTTACAAGCATTCACCAGAAACTCACATGCGTTTCTCTGAAAGAGAAGCAGTCTGTTCCAACACTTCAATTCACTGTGCGAAGTGAATGGAGTGTTGCTTCACTTTCTAAATGCTGTCCTTTCAGAGAAAATCACTTTCCTTTGAAAGTGCCTTAAGCTACTTGCAAGCATTAGGAGGAAACTCACATGCGTTTCTCTGAAAGAGAAGAAGACTGTTCAAACACTTCAATTCACTGTGCGAAGTGAATGGAGTGTTGCTTCACTTTCTAAATTCTGTCCTTTCAGAGAAAATCACTTTCCTTTGAAAGTGCCTTAAACTACTTTCAAGCATTCACAAAAAACTCACATGCGTTTCTCTGAAAGAGAAGCAGTCTGTTCCAACACTTCAATTCACTGTGCGAAGTGAATGGAGTGTTGCTTCAGTTTCTAAATGCTGTCCTTTCAGAGAAAATCACTTTCCTTTGAAAGTGCCTTAAGCAACTTGCAAGAATTCACAAGAAACTCACATGCGTTTCTCTGAAAGAGAAGCAGTCTGTTCCAACACTTCAATTCACTGTGCGAAGTGAATGGAGTGTTGCTTCACTTTCTAAATGCTGTCCTTTCAGAGAAAATCACTTTCCTTTGAAAGTGCCTTAAGCCACTTGCAAGCATTCACAAGAAACACTAATGCGTTTCTATGAAAGAGAAGCACTCTGTTCCAACACTTCAATTCACTGCACGAAGTGAATGGAGTGTTGCTTCACTTTCTAAATGCTGTCCTTTCAGAGAAAATCACTTTCCTTTGAAAGTGCCTTAAGCTTCTTACAAGCATTCACCAGAAACTCACATGCGTTTCTCTGAAAGAGAAGCAGTCTGTTCCAACACTTCAATTCACTGTGCGAAGTGAATGGAGTGTTGCTTCACTTTCTAAATGCTGTCCTTTCAGAGAAAATCACTTTCCCTTGAAAGTGCCTTAAGCTACTTGCAAGCATTAGGAAGAAACTCACATGCGTTTCTCTGAAAGAGAAGCAGTCTGTTCCAACACTTCAATTCACTGTGCGAAGTGAATGGAGTGTTGCTTCACTTTCTAAATGCTGTCCTTTCAGAGAAAATCACTTTCCTTTGAAAGTGCCTTAAGCTACTTGCAAGCATTAGGAAGAAACTCACATGCGTTTCTCTGAAAGAGAAGAAGACTGTTCAAACACTTCAATTCACTGTGCGAAGTGAATGGAGTGTTGCTTCAGTTTCTAAATTCTGTCCTTTCAGAGAAAATCACTTTCCTTTGAAAGTGCCTTAAACTACTTTCAAGCATTCACAAAAAACTCACATACGTTTCTCTGAAAGAGAAGCAGTCTGTTCCAACACTTCAATTCACTGTGCGAAGTGAATGGAGTGTTGCTTCACTTTCTAAATGCTGTCCTTTCAGAGAAAATCACTTTCCTTTGAAAGTGCCTTAAGCAACTTGCAAGAATTCACAAGAAACTCACATGCGTTTCTCTGAAAGAGAAGCAGTCTGTTCCAACACTTCAATTCACTGTGCGAAGTGAATGGAGTGTTGCTTCACTTTCTAAATGCTGTCCTTTCAGAGAAAATCACTTTCCTTTGAAAGTGCCTTAAGCTTCTTACAAGCATTCACAAGAAACACTAATGCGCTTCTATGAAAGAGAAGCAGTCTGTTCCGACACTTCAATTCATTGCGCGAAGGGAATGGAGTGTTGCTCTACTTTCTAAATGCTGTCCTTTCAGAGAAAATCACTTTCCTTTGAAAGAGCCTTAAGCTACTGACAAGCATTCAACAGAAACTCACATGCATTTCTCTGAAAGAGAGGCAGTCTGTTCCAACACTTCAATTCACTGTACAAAGTGAATGGAGTGTTGCTTCACTTTCTAAATGCTGTCCTTTCAGAGAAAATCACTTTCCTTTGAAAGTGCCTTAAGCCACTTGCAAGCATTCACAAGAAACACTAATGCGTTTCTATGAAAGAGAAGCACTCTGTTCCAACACTTCAATTCGCTGCACGAAGGAAATGGAGTGTTGTTTCACTTTCTAAATGCTGTCCTTTCAGAGAAAATCACTTTCCTTTGAAAGTGCCTGAAGCTACTTACAAGCATTAGGAAGAAACTCACATGCGTTTCTCTGAAAGAGAAGCAGTCTGTTCCAACACTTCAATTCACTGTGCGAAGTGAATGGAGTGTTGCATCACTTTCTAAATTCTGTCCTTTCAGAGAAAATCACTTTCCTTTGAAACTGCCTTAAACTACTTTCAAGCATTCACAAAAAACTCACATGCGTTTCTCTGAAAGAGAAGCAGTCTGTTCCAACACTTCAATTCACTGTGAGAAGTGAATGGAGTGTTGCTTCACTTTCTAAATGCTGTCCTTTCAGAGAAAATCACTTTCCTTTGAAAGTGCCTTAAGCCACTTGCAAGCATTCACAAGAAACACTAATGCGTTTCTATGAAAGAGAAGTACTCTGTTCCAACACTTCAATTCACTGCACGAAGGGAATGGAGTGTTGCTTCACTTTCTAAATGCTGTCCTTTCAGAGAAAATCACTTTCCTTTGAAAGTGCCTTAAACTACTTTCAAGCATTCACAAAAAACTCACATGCGTTTCTCTTAAAGAGAAGCAGTCTGTTCCAACACTTCAATTCACTGTGCGAAGTGAATGGAGTGTTGCTTCACTTTCTAAATGCTGTCCTTTCAGAGAAAATCACTTTCCTTTGAAAGTGCCTTAAGCTTCTTACAAGCATTCACCAGAAACTCACATGCGTTTCTCTGAAAGAGAAGCAGTCTGTTCCAACACTTCAATTCACTGTGCGAAGTGAATGGAGTGTTGCTTCACTTTCTAAATGCTGTCCTTTCAGAGAAAATCACTTTCCTATGAAAGTGCCTTAAGCTACTTGCAAGCATTAGGAAGAAACTCACATGCGTTTCTCTGAAAGAGAAGAAGACTGTTCAAACACTTCAATTCACTGTGCGAAGTGAATGGAGTGTTGCTTCACTTTCTAAATTCTGTCCTTTCAGAGAAAATCACTTTCCTTTGAAAGTGCCTTAAACTACTTTCAAGCATTCACAAAAAACTCACATACGTTTCTCTGAAAGAGAAGCAGTCTGTTCCAACACTTGAATTCACTGTGCGAAGTGAATGGAGTGTTGCTTCAGTTTCTAAATGCTGTCCTTTCAGAGAAAATCACTTTCCTTTGAAAGTGCCTTAAGCAACTTGCAAGAATTCACAAGAAACTCACATGCGTTTCTCTGAAAGAGAAGCAGTCTGTTCCAACACTTCAATTCACTGTGCGAAGTGAATGGAGTGTTGCTTCACTTTCTAAATGCTGTCCTTTCAGAGAAAATCACTTTCCTTTGAAAGTGCCTTAAGCTTCTTACAAGCATTCACAAGAAACACTAATGCGCTTCTATGAAAGAGAAGCAGTCTGTTCCGACACTTCAATTCATTGCGCGAAGGGAATGGAGTGTTACTCTACTTTCTAAATGCTGTCCTTTCAGAGAAAATCACTTTCCTTTGAAAGAGCCTTAAGCTACTGACAAGCATTCAACAGAAACTCACATGCATTTCTCTGAAAGAGAAGCAGTCTGTTCCAACACTTCAATTCACTGTGCGAAGTGAATGGAGTGTTGCATCACTTTCTAAATTCTGTCCTTTCAGAGAAAATCACTTTCCTTTGAAAGTGCCTTAAACTACTTTCAAGCATTCACAAAAAACTCACATGCGTTTCTCTTAAAGAGAAGCAGTCTGTTCCAACACTTCAATTCACTGTGCGAAGTGAATGGAGTGTTGCTTCAGTTTCTAAATGCTGTCCTTTCAGAGAAAATCACTTTAATTTGAAAGTTCCTTAAGCAACTTGCAAGAATTCACAAGAAACTCACATGCGTTTCTCTGAAAGAGAAGCAGTCTGTTCCAACACTTCAATTCACTGTGCGAAGTGAATGGAGTGTTGCTTCAGTTTCTAAATGCTGTCCTTTCAGAGAAAATCACTTTCCTTTGAACGTGCCTTAAGCTTCTTACAAGCATTCACCAGAAACTCACATGCGTTTCTCTGAAAGTGAAGCAGTCTGTTCCAACACTTCAATTCACTGTGCGAAGTGAATGGAGTGTTGCTTCACTTTCTAAATGCTGTCCTTTCAGAGAAAATCACTTTCCTTTGAAAGTGCCTTAAGCTACTTGCAAGCATTAGGAAGAAACTCACATGCGTTTCTCTGAAAGAGAAGCAGTCTGTTCCAACACTTCAATTCACTGTGCGAAGTGAATGGAGTGTTGCTTCACTTTCTAAATGCTGTCCTTTCAGAGAAAATCACTTTCCTTTGAAAGTGCCTTAAGCTTCTTACAAGCATTCACAAGAAACACTAATGCGCTTCTATGAAAGAGAAGCAGTCTGTTCCGACACTTCAATTCATTGCGCGAAGGGAATGGAGTGTTGCTCTACTTTCTAAATGCTGTCCTTTCAGAGAAAATCACTTTCCTTTGAAAGAGCCTTAAGCTACTGACAAGCATTCAACAGAAACTCACATGCATTTCTCTGAAAGAGAGGCAGTCTGTTCCAACACTTCAATTCACTGTACAAAGTGAATGGAGTGTTGCTTCACTTTCTAAATGCTGTCCTTTCAGAGAAAATCACTTTCCTTTGAAAGTGCCTTAAGCCACTTGCAAGCATTCACAAGAAACACTAATGCGTTTCTATGAAAGAGAAGCACTCTGTTCCAACACTTCAATTCGCTGCACGAAGGAAATGGAGTGTTGTTTCACTTTCTAAATGCTGTCCTTTCAGAGAAAATCACTTTCCTTTGAAAGTGCCTGAAGCTACTTACAAGCATTAGGAAGAAACTCACATGCGTTTCTCTGAAAGAGAAGCAGTCTGTTCCAACACTTCAATTCACTGTGCGAAGTGAATGGAGTGTTGCATCACTTTCTAAATTCTGTCCTTTCAGAGAAAATCACTTTCCTTTGAAACTGCCTTAAACTACTTTCAAGCATTCACAAAAAACTCACATGCGTTTCTCTGAAAGAGAAGCAGTCTGTTCCAACACTTCAATTCACTGTGAGAAGTGAATGGAGTGTTGCTTCACTTTCTAAATGCTGTCCTTTCAGAGAAAATCACTTTCCTTTGAAAGTGCCTTAAGCCACTTGCAAGCATTCACAAGAAACACTAATGCGTTTCTATGAAAGAGAAGTACTCTGTTCCAACACTTCAATTCACTGCACGAAGGGAATGGAGTGTTGCTTCACTTTCTAAATGCTGTCCTTTCAGAGAAAATCACTTTCCTTTGAAAGTGCCTTAAACTACTTTCAAGCATTCACAAAAAACTCACATGCGTTTCTCTTAAAGAGAAGCAGTCTGTTCCAACACTTCAATTCACTGTGCGAAGTGAATGGAGTGTTGCATAACTTTCTAAATTCTGTCTTTTCAGAGAAAATCACTTTCCTTTGAAAGTGCCTTAAACTACTTTCAAGCATTCACAAAAAACTCACATGCGTTTCTCTTAAAGAGAAGCAGTCTGTTCCAACACTTCAATTCACTGTGCGAAGTGAATGGAGTGTTGCGTCACTTTCTAAATGCTGTCCTTTCAGAGAAAATCACTTTCCTTTGAAAGTGCCTTAAGCTTCTTACAAGCATTCACCAGAAACTCACATGCGTTTCTCTGAAAGAGAAGCAGTCTGTTCCAACACTTCAATTCACTGTGCGAAGTGAATGGAGTGTTGCTTCACTTTCTAAATGCTGTCCTTTCAGAGAAAATCACTTTCCTTTGAAAGTTCCTTAAGCTACTTGCAAGCATTAGGAAGAAACTCACATGCGTTTCTCTGAAAGAGAAGAAGACTGTTCAAACACTTCAATTCACTGTGCGAAGTGAATGGATTGTTGCTTCACTTTCTAAATTCTGTCCTTTCAGAGAAATTCACTTTCCTTTGAAAGTGCCTTAAACTACTTTCAAGCATTCACAAAAAACTCACATACGTTTCTCTGAAAGAGAAGCAGTCTGTTCCAACACTTGAATTCACTGTGCGAAGTGAATGGAGTGTTGCTTCAGTTTCTAAATGCTGTCCTTTCAGAGAAAATCACTTTCCTTTGAAAGTGCCTTAAGCAACTTGCAAGAATTCACAAGAAACTCACATGCGTTTCTCTGAAAGAGAAGCAGTCTGTTCCATCACTTCAATTCACTGTGCGAAGTGAATGGAGTGTTGCTTCACTTTCTAAATGCTGTCCTTTCAGAGAAAATCACTTTCCTTTGAAAGTGCCTTAAGCTTCTTACAAGCATTCACAAGAAACACTAATGCGCTTCTATGAAAGAGAAGCAGTCTGTTCCGACACTTCAATTCATTGCGCGAAGGGAATGGAGTGTTACTCTACTTTCTAAATGCTGTCCTTTCAGAGAAAATCACTTTCCTTTGAAAGAGCCTTAAGCTACTGACAAGCATTCAACAGAAACTCACATGCATTTCTCTGAAAGAGAAGCAGTCTGTTCCAACACTTCAATTCACTGTGCGAAGTGAATGGAGTGTTGCATCACTTTCTAAATTCTGTCCTTTCAGAGAAAATCACTTTCCTTTGAAAGTGCCTTAAACTACTTTCAAGCATTCACAAAAAACTCACATGCGTTTCTCTTAAAGAGAAGCAGTCTGTTCCAACACTTCAATTCACTGTGTGAAGTGAATGGAGTGTTGCTTCAGTTTCTAAATGCTGTCCTTTCAGAGAAAATCACTTTAATTTGAAAGTTCCTTAAGCAACTTGCAAGAATTCACAAGAAACTCACATGCGTTTCTCTGAAAGAGAAGCAGTCTGTTCCAACACTTCAATTCACTGTGCGAAGTGAATGGAGTGTTGCTTCAGTTTCTAAATGCTGTCCTTTCAGAGAAAATCACTTTCCTTTGAACGTGCCTTAAGCTTCTTACAAGCATTCACCAGAAACTCACATGCGTTTCTCTGAAAGAGAAGCAGTCTGTTCCAACACTTCAATTCACTGTGCGAAGTGAATGGAGTGTTGCTTCACTTTCTAAATGCTGTCCTTTCAGAGAAAATCACTTTCCTTTGAAAGTGCCTTAAGCTACTTGCAAGCATTAGGAAGAAACTCACATGCGTTTCTCTGAAAGAGAAGAAGACTGTTCAAACACTTCAATTCACTGTGCGAAGTGAATGGAGTGTTGCTTCACTTTCTAAATGCTGTCCTTTCAGAGAAAATCACTTTCCCTTGAAAGTGCCTTAAGCTACTTGCAATCATTAGGAAGAAACTCACATGCGTTTCTCTGAAAGACAAGCAGTCTGTTCCAACACTTCAATTCACTGTGCGAAGTGAATGGAGTGTTGCTTCACTTTCTAAATGCTGTCCTTTCAGAGAAAATCACTTTCCTTTGAAAGTGCCTTAAGCTACTTGCAAGCATTAGGAAGAAACTCACATGCGTTTCTCTGAAAGAGAAGAAGACTGTTCAAACACTTCAATTCACTGTGCGAAGTGAATGGAGTGTTGCTTCACTTTCTAAATTCTGTCCTTTCAGAGAAAATCACTTTCCTTTGAAAGTGCCTTAAACTACTTTCAAGCATTCACAAAAAACTCACATACGTTTCTCTGGAAGAGAAGCAGTCTGTTCCAACACTTCAATTCACTGTGCGAAGTGAATGGAGTGTTGCTTCACTTTCTAAATGCTGTCCTTTCAGAGAAAATCACTTTCCTTTGAAAGTGCCTTAAGCAACTTGCAAGAATTCACAAGAAACTCACATGCGTTTCTCTGAAAGAGAAGCAGTCTGTTCCAACACTTCAATTCACTGTGCGAAGTGAATGGAGTGTTGCTTCACTTTCTAAATGCTGTCCTTTCAGAGAAAATCACTTTCCTTTGAAAGTGCCTTAAGCTTCTTACAAGCATTCACAAGAAACACTAATGCGCTTCTATGAAAGAGAAGCAGTCTGTTCCGACACTTCAATTCATTGCGCGAAGGGAATGGAGTGTTGCTCTACTTTCTAAATGCTGTCCTTTCAGAGAAAATCACATTCCTTTGAAAGAGCCTTAAGCTACTGACAAGCATTCAACAGAAACTCACATGCATTTCTCTGAAAGAGAGGCAGTCTGTTCCAACACTTCAATTCACTGTACAAAGTGAATGGAGTGTTGCTTCACTTTCTAAATGCTGTCCTTTCAGAGAAAATCACGTTCCTTTGAAAGTGCCTTAAGCCACTTGCAAGCATTCACAAGAAACACTAATGCGTTTCTATGAAAGAGAAGCACTCTGTTCCAACACTTCAATTCGCTGCACGAAGGAAATGGAGTGTTGTTTCACTTTCTAAATGCTGTCCTTTCAGAGAAAATCACTTTCCTTTGAAAGTGCCTGAAGCTACTTACAAGTATTAGGAAGAAACTCACATGCGTTTCTCTGAAAGAGAAGCAGTCTGTTCCAACACTTCAATTCACTGTGCGAAGTGAATGGAGTGTTGCATCACTTTCTAAATTCTGTCCTTTCAGAGAAAATCACTTTCCTTTGAAACTGCCTTAAACTACTTTCAAGCATTCACAAAAAACTCACATGCGTTTCTCTGAAAGAGAAGCAGTCTGTTCCAACACTTCAATTCACTGTGAGAAGTGAATGGAGTGTTGCTTCACTTTCTAAATGCTGTCCTTTCAGAGAAAATCACTTTCCTTTGAAAGTGCCTTAAGCTACTTGCAAGCATTCACAAGAAACACTAATGCGTTTCTATGAAAGAGAAGCACTCTGTTCCAACACTTCAATTCACTGCACGAAGGGAATGGAGTGTTGCTTCACTTTCTAAATGCTGTCCTTTCAGAGAAAATCACTTTCCTTTGAAAGTGCCTTAAACTACTTTCAAGCATTCACAAAAAACTCACATGCGTTTCTCTTAAAGAGAAGCAGTCTGTTCCAACACTTCAATTCACTGTGCGAAGTGAATGGAGTGTTGCATCACTTTCTAAATTCTGTCCTTTCAGAGAAAATCACTTTCCTTTGAAAGTGCCTTAAACTACTTTCAAGCATTCACAAAAAACTCACATGCGTTTCTCTTAAAGAGAAGCAGTCTGTTCCAACACTTCAATTCACTGTGCGAAGTGAATGGAGTGTTGCTTCACTTTCTAAATGCTGTCCTTTCAGAGAAAATCACTTTCCTTTGAAAGTGCCTTAAGCTTCTTACAAGCATTCACCAGAAACTCACATGCGTTTCTCTGAAAGAGAAGCAGTCTGTTCCAACACTTCAATTCACTGTGCGAAGTGAATGGAGTGTTGCTTCACTTTCTAAATGCTGTCCTTTCAGAGAAAATCACTTTCCTTTGAAAGTTCCTTAAGCTACTTGCAAGCATTAGGAAGAAACTCACATGCGTTTCTCTGAAAGAGAAGAAGACTGTTCAAACACTTCAATTCACTGTGCGAAGTGAATGGATTGTTGCTTCACTTTCTAAATTCTGTCCTTTCAGAGAAAATCACTTTCCTTTGAAAGTGCCTTAAACTACTTTCAAGCATTCACAAACAACTCACATACGTTTCTCTGAAAGAGAAGCAGTCTGTTCCAACACTTGAATTCACTGTGCGAAGTGAATGGAGTGTTGCTTCAGTTTCTAAATGCTGTCCTTTCAGAGAAAATCACTTTCCTTTGAAAGTGCCTTAAGCAACTTGCAAGAATTCACAAGAAACTCACATGCGTTTCTCTGAAAGAGAAGCAGTCTGTTCCAACACTTCAATTCACTGTGCGAAGTGAATGGAGTGTTGCTTCACTTTCTAAATGCTGTCCTTTCAGAGAAAATCACTTTCCTTTGAAAGTGCCTTAAGCTTCTTACAAGCATTCACAAGAAACACTAATGCGCTTCTATGAAAGAGAAGCAGTCTGTTCCGACACTTCAATTCATTGCGCGAAGGGAATGGAGTGTTACTCTACTTTCTAAATGCTGTCCTTTCAGAGAAAATCACTTTCCTTTGAAAGAGCCTTAAGCTACTGACAAGCATTCAACAGAAACTCACATGCATTTCTCTGAAAGAGAAGCAGTCTGTTCCAACACTTCAATTCACTGTGCGAAGTGAATGGAGTGTTGCATCACTTTCTAAATTCTGTCCTTTCAGAGAAAATCACTTTCCTTTGAAAGTGCCTTAAACTACTTTCAAGCATTCACAAAAAACTCACATGCGTTTCTCTTAAAGAGAAGCAGTCTGTTCCAACACTTCAATTCACTGTGCGAAGTGAATGGAGTGTTGCTTCAGTTTCTAAATGCTGTCCTTTCAGAGAAAATCACTTTAATTTGAAAGTGCCTTAAGCAACTTGCAAGAATTCACAAGAAACTCACATGCGTTTCTCTGAAAGAGAAGCAGTCTGTTCCAACACTTCAATTCACTGTGCGAAGTGAATGGAGTGTTGCTTCAGTTTCTAAATGCTGTCCTTTCAGAGAAAATCACTTTCCTTTGAACGTGCCTTAAGCTTCTTACAAGCATTCACCAGAAACTCACATGCGTTTCTCTGAAAGAGAAGCAGTCTGTTCCAACACTTCAATTCACTGTGCGAAGTGAATGGAGTGTTGCTTCAGTTTCTAAATGCTGTCCTTTCAGAGAAAATCACTTTCCTTTGAAAGTGCCTTAAGCTACTTGCAAGCATTAGGAAGAAACTCACATGCGTTTCTCTGAAAGAGAAGAAGACTGTTCAAACACTTCAATTCACTGTGCGAAGTGAATGGAGTGTTGCTTCACTTTCTAAATTCTGTCCATTCAGAGAAAATCACTTTCCTTTGAAAGTGCCTTAAGCAACCTGAAAGAGTTCACAAGAAACTCACATGCGTTTATCTGAAAGAGAAGCAGTCTGTTCCATCACTTCAATTCACTGTGCGAAGTGAATGGAGTGTTGCATCACTTTCTAAATTCTGTCCTTTCAGAGAAAATCACTTTCCTTTGATAGTGCCTTAAACTACTTTCAAGCATTCACAAAAAACTCACATGCGTTTCTCTTAAAGAGAAGCAGTCTGTTCCAATACTTCAATTCACTGTGCGAAGTGAATGGAGTGTTGCTTCAGTTTCTAAATGCTGTCCTTTCAGAGAAAATCACTTTCCTTTGAACGTGCCTTAAGCTTCTTACAAGTATTCACCAGAAACTCACATGCGTTTCTCTGAAAGAGAAGCAGTCTGTTCCAACACTTCAATTCACTGTGCGAAGTGAATGGAGTGTTGCTTCACTTTCTAAATGATGTCCTTTCAGAGAAAATCACTTTCCTTTGAAAGTGCCTTAAGCTACTTGCAAGCATTAGGAAGAAACTCACATGCGTTTCTCTGAAAGAGAAGAAGACTGTTCAAACACTTCAATTCACTGTGCGAAGTGAATGGAGTGTTGCTTCACTTTCTAAATTCTGTCCTTTCAGAGAAAATCACTTTCCTTTGAAAGTGCCTTAAACTACTTTCAAGCATTCACAAAAAACTCACATGCGTTTCTCTGAAAGAGAAGCAGTCTGTTCCAACACTTCAATTCACTGTGCGAAGTGAATGGAGTGTTGCTTCAGTTTCTAAATGCTGTCCTTTCAGAGAAAATCACTTTCCTTTGAAAGTGCCTTAAGCAACTTGCAAGAATTCACAAGAAACTCACATGCGTTTCTCTGAAAGAGAAGCAGTCTGTTCCAACACTTCAATTCACTGTGCGAAGTGAATGGAGTGCTGCTTCACTTTGTAAATGCTGTCCTTTCAGAGAAAATCACTTTCCTTTGAAAGTGCCTTAAGCTTCTTACAAGCATTCACAAGAAACACTAATGCGCTTCTATGAAAGAGAAGCAGTCTGTTCCGACACTTCAATTCATTGCGCGAAGGGAATGGAGTGTTGCTCTACTTTCTAAATGCTGTCCTTTCAGAGAAAATCACTTTCCTTTGAAAGAGCCTTAAGCTACTGGCAAGCATTCAACAGAAACTCACATGCATTTCTCTGAAAGAGAGGCAGACTGTTCCAACACTTCAATTCACTGTACAAAGTGAATGGAGTGTTGCTTCACTTTCTAAATGCTGTCCTTTCAGAGAAAATCACTTTCCTTTGAAAGTGCCTTAAGCCACTTGCAAGCATTCACAAGAAACACTAATGCGTTTCTATGAAAGAGAAGCACTCTGTTCCAACACTTCAATTCACTGCACGAAGGAAATGGAGTGTTGTTTCACTTTCTAAATGCTGTCCTTTCAGAGAAAATCACTTTCCTTTGAAAGTGCCTGAAGCTACTTACAAGCATTAGGAAGAAACTCACATGCGTTTCTCTGAAAGAGAAGCAGTCTGTTCCAACACTTCAATTCACTTTGCGAAGTGAATGGAGTGTTGCATCACTTTCTAAATTCTGTCCTTTCAGAGAAAATCACTTTCCTTTGATACTGCCTTAAACTACTTTCAAGCATTCACAAAAAACTCACATGCGTTTCTCTGAAAGAGAAGCAGTCTGTTCCAACACTTCAATTCACTGTGAGAAGTGAATGGAGTGTTGCTTCACTTTCTATATGCTGTCCTTTCAGAGAAAATCACTTTCCTTTGAAAGTGCCTTAAGCAACTTGCAAGAATTCACAAGAAACTCACATGCGTTTCTATGAAAGAGAAGCACTCTGTTCCAACACTTCAATTCACTGCACGAAGGAAATGGAGTGTTGTTTCACTTTCTAAATGCTGTCCTTTCAGAGAAAATCACTTTCCTTTGAAAGTGCCTTAAGCCACTTGCAAGCATTCACAAGAAACACTCATGCGTTTCTATGAAAGAGAAGCACTCTGTTCCAACACTTCAATTCACTGCACGAAGTGAATGGAGTGTTGCTTCATTTTCTAAATGCTGTCCTTTCAGAGAAAATCACTCTCCTTTGAAAGTGCCTGAAGCTACTTACAAGCATTAGGAAGAAACTCACATGCGTTTCTCTGAAAGAGAAGCAGTCTGTTCCAACACTTCAATTCACTGTGCGAAGTGAATGGAGTGTTGCTTCACTTTCTAAATGCTGTCCTTTCAGAGAAAATCACTTTCCCTTGAAAGTGCCTTAAGCTACTTGCAAGATTTAGGAAGAAACTCACATGCGTTTCTCTGAAAGAGAAGCAGTCTGTTCCAACACTTCAATTCACTGTGCGAAGTGAATGGAGTGTTGCTTCACTTTCTAAATGCTGTCCTTTCAGAGAAAATCACTTTCCTTTGAAAGTGCCTTAAGCCACTTGCAAGCATTCACAAGAAACACTAATGCGTTTCTATGGAAGAGAAGCACTCTGTTCCAACACTTCAATTCACTGCACGAAGGGAATGGAGTGTTGCTTCACTTTCTAAATGCTGTCCTTTCAGAGAAAATCACTTTCCTTTGAAAGTGCCTTAAACTACTTTCAAGCATTCACAAAAAACTCACATGCGTTTCTCTTAAAGAGAAGCAGTCTGTTCCAACACTTCAATTCACTGTGCGAAGTGAATGGAGTGTTGCATCACTTTCTAAATTCTGTCCTTTCAGAGAAAATCACTTTCCTTTGAAACTGCCTTAAACTACTTTCAAGCATTCACAAAAAACTCACATGCGTTTCTCTTAAAGAGAAGCAGTCTGTTCCAACACTTCAATTCACTGTGCGAAGTGAATGGAGTGTTGCTTCACTTTCTAAATGCTGTCCTTTCAGAGAAAATCACTTTCCTTTGAAAGTGCCTTAAGCTTCTTACAAGCATTCACCACAAACTCACATGCGTTTCTCTGAAACAGAAGCAGTCTGTTCCAACACTTCAATTCACTGTGCGAAGTGAATGGAGTGTTGCTTCACTTTCTAAATGCTGTCCTTTCAGAGAAAATCACTTTCCTTTGAAAGTTCCTTAAGCTACTTGCAAGCATTAGGAAGAAACTCACATGCGTTTCTCTGAAAGAGAAGAAGACTGTTCAAACACTTCAATTCACTGTGCGAAGTGAATGGATTGTTGCTTCACTTTCTAAATTCTGTCCTTTCAGAGAAAATCACTTTCCTTTGAAAGTGCCTTAAACTACTTTCAAGCATTCACAAACAACTCACATACGTTTCTCTGAAAGAGAAGCAGTCTGTTCCAACACTTGAATTCACTGTGCGAAGTGAATGGAGTGTTGCTTCAGTTTCTAAATGCTGTCCTTTCAGAGAAAATCACTTTCCTTTGAAAGTGCCTTAAGCAACTTGCAAGAATTCACAAGAAACTCACATGCGTTTCTCTGAAAGAGAAGCAGTCTGTTCCAACACTTCAATTCACTGTGCGAAGTGAATGGAGTGTTGCTTCACTTTCTAAATGCTGTCCTTTCAGAGAAAATCACTTTCCTTTGAAAGTGCCTTAAGCTTCTTACAAGCATTCACAAGAAACACTAATGCGCTTCTATGAAAGAGAAGCAGTCTGTTCCGACACTTCAATTCATTGCGCGAAGGGAATGGAGTGTTACTCTACTTTCTAAATGCTGTCCTTTCAGAGAAAATCACTTTCCTTTGAAAGAGCCTTAAGCTACTGACAAGCATTCAACAGAAACTCACATGCATTTCTCTGAAAGAGAAGCAGTCTGTTCCAACACTTCAATTCACTGTGCGAAGTGAATGGAGTGTTGCATCACTTTCTAAATTCTGTCCTTTCAGAGAAAATCACTTTCCTTTGAAAGTGCCTTAAGCTTCTTACAAGCATTCACAAGAAACACTAATGCGTTTCTCTGAAAGAGAAGCAGTCTGTTCCAACACTTCAATTCATTGCGCGAAGGGAATGGAGTGTTGCTCTACTTTCTAAATGCTGTCCTTTCAAAGAAAATCACTTTCCTTTGAAAGAGCCTTAGCTACTGACAAGCATTCAACAGAAACTCACATGCATTTCTCTGAAAGAGAGGCAGTCTGTTCCAACACTTCAATTCACTGTACAAAGTGAATGGAGTGTTGCTTCACTTTCTAAATGCTGTCCTTTCAGAGAAAATCACTTTCCTTTGAAAGTGCCTTAAGCCACTTGCAAGCATTTACAAGAAACACTAATGCGTTTCTATGAAAGAGAAGCACTCTGTTCCAACACTTCAATTCACTGCACGAAGGAAACGGAGTATTGTTTCACTTTCTAAATGCTGTCCTTTCAGAGAAAATCACTTTCCTTTGAAAGTGCCTGAAGCTACTTACAAGCATTAGGAAGAAACTCACATGCGTTTCTCTGAAAGAGAAGCAGTCTGTTCCAACACTTCAATTCACTGTGCGAAGTGAATTTAGTGTTGCATCACTTTCTAAATTCTGTCCTTTCAGAGAAAATCACTTTCCTTTGAAACTGCCTTAAACTACTTTCAAGCATTCACAAAAAACTCACATGCGTTTCTCTGAAAGAGAAGCAGTCTGTTCCAACACTTCAATTCACTGTGCGAAGTGAATGGAGTGTTGCTTCACTTTCTAAATGCTGTCCTTTCAGAGAAAATCACTTTCCTTTGAAAGTGCCTTAAGCTTCTTACAAGCATTCACCACAAACTCACATGCGTTTCTCTGAAACAGAAGCAGTCTGTTCCAACACTTCAATTCACTGTGCGAAGTGAATGGAGTGTTGCTTCACTTTCTAAATGCTGTCCTTTCAGAGAAAATCACTTTCCTTTGAAAGTTCCTTAAGCTACTTGCAAGCATTAGGAAGAAACTCACATGCGTTTCTCTGAAAGAGAAGAAGACTGTTCAAACACTTCAATTCACTGTGCGAAGTGAATGGATTGTTGCTTCACTTTCTAAATTCTGTCCTTTCAGAGAAAATCACTTTCCTTTGAAAGTGCCTTAAACTACTTTCAAGCGTTCACAAAAAACTCACATGCGTTTCTCTGAAAGAGAAGCAG
Organism: Myodes glareolus; assembly: GCF_982192425.1. Classification (NCBI taxonomy): domain Eukaryota; kingdom Metazoa; phylum Chordata; class Mammalia; order Rodentia; family Cricetidae; genus Myodes; species Myodes glareolus. Next base: position 36,710 of record NW_028263256.1, read on the forward strand.
TCTGTTCCAACACTTCAATTCACTGTGTGAAGTGAATGGAGTGTTGCTTCACTTTCTAAATGCTGTCCTTTCAGAGAAAATCACTTTCCTTTGAAAGTGCCTTAAGCTACTTGCAAGCATTAGGAAGAAACTCACATGCGTTTCTCTGAAAGAGAAGCAGACTGTTCAAACACTTCAATTCACTGTGCGAAGTGAATGGAGTGTTGCTTCACTTTCTAAATTCTGTCCTTTCAGAGAAAATCACTTTCCTTTGAAAGTGCCTTAAGCAACCTGCAAGAGTTCACAAGAAACTCACATGCGTTTCTCTGAAAGAGAAGCAGTCTGTTCCAACACTTCAATTCACTGTGCGAAGTGAATGGAGTGTTGCATCACTTTCTAAATTCTGTCCTTTCAGAGAAAATCACTTTCCTTTGATAGTGCCTTAAACTACTTTCAAGCATTCACAAAAAGCTCACATGCGTTTCTCTTAAAGAGAAGCAGTCTGTTCCAACACTTCAATTCACTGTGCGAAGTGAATGGAGTGTTGCTTCAGTTTCTAAATGCTGTCCTTTCAGAGAAAATCACTTTCCTTTGAACGTGCCTTAAGCTTCTTACAAGCATTCACCAGAAACTCACATGCGTTTCTCTGAAAGAGAAGCAGTCTGTTCCAACACTTCAATTCACTGTGCGAAGTGAATGGAGTGTTGCTTCACTTTCTAAATGCTGTCCTTTCAGAGAAAATCACTTTCCTTTGAAAGTGCCTTAAGCTACTTGCAAGCATTAGGAAGAAACTCACATGCGTTTCTCTGAAAGAGAAGAAGACTGTTCAAACACTTCAATTCACTGTGCGAAGTGAATGGAGTGTTGCTTCACTTTCTAAATTCTGTCCTTTCAGAGAAAATCACTTTCCTTTGAAAGTGCCTTAAACTACTTTCAAGCATTCACAAAAAACTCACATGCGTTTCTCTGAAAGAGAAGCAGTCTGTTCCAACACTTCAATTCACTGTGCGAAGTGAATGGAGTGTTGCTTCAGTTTCTAAATGCTGTCCTTTCAGAGAAAATCACTTTCCTTTGAAAGTGCCTTAAGCAACTTGCAAGAATTCACAAGAAACTCACATGCGTTTCTCTGAAAGAGAAGCAGTCTGTTCCAACACTTCAATTCACTGTGCGAAGTGAATGGAGTGCTGCTTCACTTTCTAAATGCTGTCCTTTCAGAGAAAATCACTTTCCTTTGAAAGTGCCTTAAGCTTCTTACAAGCATTCACAAGAAACACTAATGCGTTTCTATGAAAGAGAAGCAGTCTGTTCCAACACTTCAATTCATTGCGCGAAGGGAATGGAGTGTTGCTTTACTTTCTAAATGCTGTCCTTTCAGAGAAAATCACTTTCCTTTGAAAGAGCCTTAAGCTACTGACAAGCATTCAACAGAAACTCACATGCATTTCTCTGAAAGAGAGGCAGTCTGTTCCAACACTTCAATTCACTGTACAAAGTGAATGGAGTGTTGCTTCACTTTCTAAATGCTGTCCTTTCAGAGAAAATCACTTTCCTTTGAAAGTGCCTTAAGCCACTTGCAAGCATTCACAAGAAACACTAATGCGTTACTATGAAAGAGAAGCACTCTGTTCCAACACTTCAATTCACTGCACGAAGTGAATGGAGTGTTGCTTCACTTTCTAAATGCTGTCCTTTCAGAGAAAATCACTTTCCTTTGAAAGTGCCTGAAGCTACTTACAAGCATTAGGAAGAAACTCACATGCGTTTCTCTGAAAGAGAAGCAGTCTGTTCCAACACTTCAATTCACTGTGCGAAGTGAATGGAGTGTTGCTTCACTTTCTAAATGCTGTCCTTTCAGAGAAAATCACTTTCCCTTGAAAGTGCCTTAAGCTACTTGCAAGCATTAGGAAGAAACTCACATGCGTTTCTCGGAAAGAGAAGCAGTCTGTTCCAACACTTCAATTCACTGTGCGAAGTGAATGGAGTGTTGCTTCACTTTCTAAATGTTGTCCTTTCAGAGAAAATCACTTTCCTTTGAAAGTGCCTTAAGCCACTTGCAAGCATTCACAAGAAACACTAATGCGTTTCTATGAAAGAGAAGCACTCTGTTCCAACACTTCAATTCACTGCACGAAGGGAATGGAGTGTTGCTTCACTTTCTAAATGCTGTCCTTTCAGAGAAAATCACTTTCCTTTGAAAGTGCCTTAAGCTTCTTACAAGCATTCACCAGAAACTCACATGCGTTTCTCTGAAAGAGAAGCAGTCTGTTCCAACACTTCAATTCACTGTGCGAAGTGAATGGAGTGTTGCTTCACTTTCTAAATGCTGTCCTTTCAGAGAAAATCACTTTCCTTTGAAAGTTCCTTAAGCTACTTGCAAGCATTAGGAAGAAACTCACATGCGTTTCTCTGAAAGAGAAGAAGACTGTTCAAACACTTCAATTCACTGTGCGAAGTGAATGGATTGTTGCTTCACTTTCTAAATTCTGTCCTTTCAGAGAAAATCACTTTCCTTTGAAAGTGCCTTAAACTACTTTCAAGCATTCACAAAAAACTCACATACGTTTCTCTGAAAGAGAAGCAGTCTGTTCCAACACTTGAATTCACTGTGCGAAATGAATGGAGTGTTGCTTCAGTTTCTAAATGCTGTCCTTTCAGAGAAAATCACTTTCCTTTGAAAGTGCCTTAAGCAACTTGCAAGAATTCACAAGAAACTCACATGCGTTTCTCTGAAAGAGAAGCAGTCTGTTCCAACACTTCAATTCACTGTGCGAAGTGAATGGAGTGTTGCTTCACTTTCTAAATGCTGTCCTTTCAGAGAAAATCACTTTCCTTTGAAAGTGCCTTAAGCTTCTTACAAGCATTCACAAGAAACACTAATGCGCTTCTATGAAAGAGAAGCAGTCTGTTCCGACACTTCAATTCATTGCGCGAAGGGAATGGAGTGTTACTCTACTTTCTAAATGCTGTCCTTTCAGAGAAAATCACTTTCCTTTGAAAGAGCCTTAAGCTACTGACACGCATTCAACAGAAACTCACATGCATTTCTCTGAAAGAGAAGCAGTCTGTTCCAACACTTCAATTCACCTTGCGAAGTGAATGGAGTGTTGCATCACTTTCTAAATTCTGTCCTTTCAGAGAAAATCACTTTCCTTTGAAAGTGCCTTAAACTACTTTCAAGCATTCACAAAAAACTCACATGCGTTTCTCTTAAAGAGAAGCAGTCTGTTCCAACACTTCAATTCACTGTGCGAAGTGAATGGAGTGTTGCTTCAGTTTCTAAATGCTGTCCTTTCAGAGAAAATCACTTTCCTTTGAATGTGCCTTAAGCAACTTGCAAGAATTCACAAGAAACTCACATGCGTTTCTCTGAAAGAGAAGCAGTCTGTTCCAACACTTCAATTCACTGTGCGAAGTGAATGGAGTGTTGCTTCACTTTCTAAATGCTGTCCTTTCAGAGAAAATCACTTTCCTTTGAAAGTGCCTTAAGCTTCTTACAAGCATTCACAAGAAACACTAATGCGCTTCTATGAAAGAGAAGCAGTCTGTTCCGACACTTCAATTCATTGCGCGAAGGGAATGGAGTGTTACTCTACTTTCTAAATGCTGTCTTTTCAGAGAAAATCACTTTCCTTTGAAAGAGCCTTAAGCTACTGACAAGCATTCAACAGAAACTCACATGCATTTCTCTGAAAGAGAAGCAGTCTGTTCCAACACTTCAATTCACTGTGCGAAGTGAATGGAGTGTTGCATCACTTTCTAAATTCTGTCCTTTCAGAGAAAATCACTTTCCTTTGAAAGTGCCTTAAACTACTTTCAAGCATTCACAAAAAACTCACATGTGTTTCTATGAAAGAGAAGCAGTCTGTTCCAACACTTCAATTCACTGTGCGAAGTGATTGGAGTGTTGCTTCAGTTTCTAAATGCTGTCCTTTCAGAGAAAATCACTTTCCTTTGAAAGTGCCTTAAACAACTTGCAAGAATTCACAAGAAACTCACATGCGTTTCTCTGAAAGAGAAGCAGTCTGTTCCAACACTTCAATTCACTGTGCGAAGTGAATGGAGTGTTGCTTCACTTTCTAAATGCTGTCCTTTCAGAGAAAATCACTTTCCTTTGAAAGTGCCTTAAGCTTCTTACAAGCATTCACAAGAAACACTAATGCGCTTCTATGAAAGAGAAGCAGTCTGTTCCGACACTTCAATTCATTGCGCGAAGGGAATGGAGTGTTGCTCTACTTTCTAAATGCTGTCCTTTCAGAGAAAATCACTTTAATTTGAAAGAGCCTTAAGCTACTGACAAGCATTCAACAGAAACTCACACGCATTTCTCTGAAAGAGAAGCAGTCTGTTCCAACACTTCAATTCACTGTGCGAAGTGAATGGAGTGTTGCATCACTTTCTAAATTCTGTCCTTTCAGAGAAAATCACTTTCCTTTGAAAGTGCCTTAAACTACTTTCAAGCATTCACAAAAAACTCACATGCGTTTCTCTTAAAGAGAAGCAGTCTGTTCCAACACTTCAATTCACTGTGCGAAGTGAATGGAGTGTTGCTTCAGTTTCTAAATGCTGTCCTTTCAGAGAAAATCACTTTCCTTTGAAAGTGCCTTAAGCAACTTGCAAGAATTCACAAGAAACTCACATGCGTTTCTCTGAAAGAGAAGCAGTCTGTTCCAACACTTCAATTCACTGTGCGAAGTGAATGGAGTGTTGCTTCACTTTCTAAATGCTGTCCTTTCAGAGAAAATCACTTTCCCTTGAAAGTGCCTTAAGCTACTTGCAAGCATTAGGAAGAAACTCACATGCGTTTCTCTGAAAGAGAAGCAGTCTGTTCCAACACTTCAATTCACTGTGCGAAGTGAATGGAGTGTTGCCTCACTTTCTAAATGCTGTCCTTTCAGAGAATATCATTTTCCTTTGAAAGTGCCTTAAGCTACTTACAAGCATTAGGAAGAAACTCACATGCGTTTCTCTGAAAGAGAAGCAGTCTGTTCCAAAACTTCAATTCACTGTGCGAAGTGAATGGAGTGTTGCTTCACTTTCTAAATGCTGTCCTTTCAGAGAAAATCACTTTCCTTTGAAAGTGCCTGAAGCTACTTACAAGCATTAGGAAGAAACTCACATGCGTTTCTCTGAAAGAGAAGCAGTCTGTTCCAACACTTCAATTCACTGTGCGAAGTGAATGGAGTGTTGCTTCACTTTCTAAATGCTGTCCTTTCAGAGAAAATCACTTTCCCTTGAAAGTGCCTTAAGCTACTTGCAAGCATTAGGAAGAAACTCACATGCGTTTCTCGGAAAGAGAAGCAGTCTGTTCCAACACTTCAATTCACTGTGCGAAGTGAATGGAGTGTTGCTTCACTTTCTAAATGCTGTCCTTTCAGAGAAAATCACTTTCCTTTGAAAGTGCCTTAAGCCAATTGCAAGCATTCACAAGAAACACTAATGCGTTTCTATGAAAGAGAAGCACTCTGTTCCAACACTTCAATTCACTGCACGAAGGGAATGGAGTGTTGCTTCACTTTCTAAATGCTGTCCTTTCAGAGAAAATCACTTTCCTTTGAAAGTGCCTAAAACTACTTTCAAGCATTCACAAAAAACTCACATGCGTTTCTCTTAAAGAGAAGCAGTCTGTTCCAACACTTCAATTCACTGTGCGAAGTGAATGGAGTGTTGCATCACTTTCTAAATTCTGTCCTTTCAGAGAAAATCACTTTCCTTTGAAAGTGCCTTAAACTACTTTCAAGCATTCACAAAAAACTCACATGCGTTTCTCTTAAAGAGAAGCAGTCTGTTCCAACACTTCAATTCACTGTGCGAAGTGAATGGAGTGTTGCTTCACTTTCTAAATGCTGTCCTTTCAGAGAAAATCACTTTCCTTTGAAAGTGCCTTAAGCTTCTTACAAGCATTCACCAGAAACTCACATGCGTTTCTCTGAAAGAGAAGCAGTCTGTTCCAACACTTCAATTCACTGTGCGAAGTGAATGGAGTGTTGCTTCACTTTCTAAATGCTGTCCTTTCAGAGAAAATCACTTTCCTTTGAAAGTTCCTTAAGCTACTTGCAAGCATTAGGAAGAAACTCACATGCGTTTCTCTGAAAGAGAAGAAGACTGTTCAAACACTTCAATTCACTGTGCGAAGTGAATGGATTGTTGCTTCACTTTCTAAATTCTGTCCTTTCAGAGAAAATCACTTTCCTTTGAAAGTGCCTTAAACTACTTTCAAGCATTCACAAAAAACTCACATACGTTTCTCTGAAAGAGAAGCAGTCTGTTCCAACACTTGAATTCACTGTGCGAAGTGAATGGAGTGTTGCTTCAGTTTCTAAATGCTGTCCTTTCAGAGAAAATCACTTTCCTTTGAAAGTGCCTTAAGCCACTTGCAAGCATTCACAAGAAACACTAATGCGTTTCTATGAAAGAGAAGCACTCTGTTCCAACACTTCAATTCACTGCACGAAGGGAATGGAGTGTTGCTTCACTTTCTAAATGCTGTCCTTTCAGAGAAAATCACTTTCCTTTGAAAGTGCCTTAAACTACTTTCAAGCATTCACAAAAAACTCACATGCGTTTCTCTTAAAGAGAAGCAGTCTGTTCCAACACTTCAATTCACTGTGCGAAGTGAATGGAGTGTTGCATCACTTTCTAAATTCTGTCCTTTCAGAGAAAATCACTTTCCTTTGAAAGTGCCTTAAACTACTTTCAAGCATTCACAAAAAACTCACATACGTTTCTCTGAAAGAGAAGCAGTCTGTTCCAACACTTGAATTCACTGTGCGAAATGAATGGAGTGTTGCTTCAGTTTCTAAATGCTGTCCTTTCAGAGAAAATCACTTTCCTTTGAAAGTGCCTTAAGCAACTTGCAAGAATTCACAAGAAACTCACATGCGTTTCTCTGAAAGAGAAGCAGTCTGTTCCAACACTTCAATTCACTGTGCGAAGTGAATGGAGTGTTGCTTCACTTTCTAAATGCTGTCCTTTCAGAGAAAATCACTTTCCTTTGAAAGTGCCTTAAGCTTCTTACAAGCATTCACAAGAAACACTAATGCGCTTCTATGAAAGAGAAGCAGTCTGTTCCGACACTTCAATTCATTGCGCGAAGGGAATGGAGTGTTACTCTACTTTCTAAATGCTGTCCTTTCAGAGAAAATCACTTTCCTTTGAAAGAGCCTTAAGCTACTGACACGCATTCAACAGAAACTCACATGCATTTCTCTGAAAGAGAAGCAGTCTGTTCCAACACTTCAATTCACCTTGCGAAGTGAATGGAGTGTTGCATCACTTTCTAAATTCTGTCCTTTCAGAGAAAATCACTTTCCTTTGAAAGTGCCTTAAACTACTTTCAAGCATTCACAAAAAACTCACATGCGTTTCTCTTAAAGAGAAGCAGTCTGTTCCAACACTTCAATTCACTGTGCGAAGTGAATGGAGTGTTGCTTCAGTTTCTAAATGCTGTCCTTTCAGAGAAAATCACTTTCCTTTGAATGTGCCTTAAGCAACTTGCAAGAATTCACAAGAAACTCACATGCGTTTCTCTGAAAGAGAAGCAGTCTGTTCCAACACTTCAATTCACTGTGCGAAGTGAATGGAGTGTTGCTTCACTTTCTAAATGCTGTCCTTTCAGAGAAAATCACTTTCCTTTGAAAGTGCCTTAAGCTTCTTACAAGCATTCACAAGAAACACTAATGCGCTTCTATGAAAGAGAAGCAGTCTGTTCCGACACTTCAATTCATTGCGCGAAGGGAATGGAGTGTTACTCTACTTTCTAAATGCTGTCTTTTCAGAGAAAATCACTTTCCTTTGAAAGTGCCTTAAGCAACTTGCAAGAATTCACAAGAAACTCACATGCGTTTCTCTGAAAGAGAAGCAGTCTGTTCCAACACTTCAATTCACTGTGCGAAGTGAATGGAGTGTTGCTTCACTTTCTAAATGCTGTCCTTTCAGAGAAAATCACTTTCCTTTGAAAGTGCCTTAAGCCACTTGCAAGCATTCACAAGAAACACTAATGCGTTTCTATGGAAGAGAAGCACTCTGTTCCAACACTTCAATTCACTGCACGAAGGGAATGGAGTGTTGCTTCACTTTCTAAATGCTGTCCTTTCAGAGAAAATCACTTTCCTTTGAAAGTGCCTTAAACTACTTTCAAGCATTCACAAAAAACTCACATGTGTTTCTCTGAAAGAGAAGCAGTCTGTTCCAACACTTCAATTCACTGTGCGAAGTGATTGGAGTGTTGCTTCAGTTTCTAAATGCTGTCCTTTCAGAGAAAATCACTTTCCTTTGAAAGTGCCTTAAACAACTTGCAAGAATTCACAAGAAACTCACATGCGTTTCTCTGAAAGAGAAGCAGTCTGTTCCAACACTTCAATTCACTGTGCGAAGTGAATGGAGTGTTGCTTCACTTTCTAAATGCTGTCCTTTCAGAGAAAATCACTTTCCTTTGAAAGTGCCTTAAGCTTCTTACAAGCATTCACAAGAAACACTAATGCGCTTCTATGAAAGAGAAGCAGTCTGTTCTGACACTTCAATTCATTGCGCGAAGGGAATGGAGTGTTGCTCTACTTTCTAAATGCTGTCCTTTCAGAGAAAATCACTTTAATTTGAAAGAGCCTTAAGCTACTGACAAGCATTCAACAGAAACTCACACGCATTTCTCTGAAAGAGAAGCAGTCTGTTCCAACACTTCAATTCACTGTGCGAAGTGAATGGAGTGTTGCATCACTTTCTAAATTCTGTCCTTTCAGAGAAAATCACTTTCCTTTGAAAGTGCCTTAAACTACTTTCAAGCATTCACAAAAAACTCACATGCGTTTCTCTTAAAGAGAAGCAGTCTGTTCCAACACTTCAATTCACTGTGCGAAGTGAATGGAGTGTTGCTTCAGTTTCTAAATGCTGTCCTTTCAGAGAAAATCACTTTCCTTTGAAAGTGCCTTAAGCAACTTGCAAGAATTCACAAGAAACTCACATGCGTTTCTCTGAAAGAGAAGCAGTCTGTTCCAACACTTCAATTCACTGTGCGAAGTGAATGGAGTGTTGCTTCACTTTCTAAATGCTGTCCTTTCAGAGAAAATCACTTTCCCTTGAAAGTGCCTTAAGCTACTTGCAAGCATTAGGAAGAAACTCACATGCGTTTCTCTGAAAGAGAAGCAGTCTGTTCCAACACTTCAATTCACTGTGCGAAGTGAATGGAGTGTTGCCTCACTTTCTAAATGCTGTCCTTTCAGAGAAAATCATTTTCCTTTGAAAGTGCCTTAAGCTACTTACAAGCATTAGGAAGAAACTCACATGCGTTTCTCTGAAAGAGAAGCAGTCTGTTCCAAAACTTCAATTCACTGTGCGAAGTGAATGGAGTGTTGCTTCACTTTCTAAATGCTGTCCTTTCAGAGAAAATCACTTTCCTTTGAAAGTGCCTGAAGCTACTTACAAGCATTAGGAAGAAACTCACATGCGTTTCTCTGAAAGAGAAGCAGTCTGTTCCAACACTTCAATTCACTGTGCGAAGTGAATGGAGTGTTGCTTCACTTTCTAAATGCTGTCCTTTCAGAGAAAATCACTTTCCCTTGAAAGTGCCTTAAGCTACTTGCAAGCATTAGGAAGAAACTCACATGCGTTTCTCGGAAAGAGAAGCAGTCTGTTCCAACACTTCAATTCACTGTGCGAAGTGAATGGAGTGTTGCTTCACTTTCTAAATGCTGTCCTTTCAGAGAAAATCACTTTCCTTTGAAAGTGCCTTAAGCCAATTGCAAGCATTCACAAGAAACACTAATGCGTTTCTATGAAAGAGAAGCACTCTGTTCCAACACTTCAATTCACTGCACGAAGGGAATGGAGTGTTGCTTCACTTTCTAAATGCTGTCCTTTCAGAGAAAATCACTTTCCTTTGAAAGTGCCTAAAACTACTTTCAAGCATTCACAAAAAACTCACATGCGTTTCTCTTAAAGAGAAGCAGTCTGTTCCAACACTTCAATTCACTGTGCGAAGTGAATGGAGTGTTGCATCACTTTCTAAATTCTGTCCTTTCAGAGAAAATCACTTTCCTTTGAAAGTGCCTTAAACTACTTTCAAGCATTCACAAAAAACTCACATGCGTTTCTCTTAAAGAGAAGCAGTCTGTTCCAACACTTCAATTCACTGTGCGAAGTGAATGGAGTGTTGCTTCACTTTCTAAATGCTGTCCTTTCAGAGAAAATCACTTTCCTTTGAAAGTGCCTTAAGCTTCTTACAAGCATTCACCAGAAACTCACATGCGTTTCTCTGAAAGAGAAGCAGTCTGTTCCAACACTTCAATTCACTGTGCGAAGTGAATGGAGTGTTGCTTCACTTTCTAAATGCTGTCCTTTCAGAGAAAATCACTTTCCTTTGAAAGTTCCTTAAGCTACTTGCAAGCATTAGGAAGAAACTCACATGCGTTTCTCTGAAAGAGAAGAAGACTGTTCAAACACTTCAATTCACTGTGCGAAGTGAATGGATTGTTGCTTCACTTTCTAAATTCTGTCCTTTCAGAGAAAATCACTTTCCTTTGATAGTGCCTTAAACTACTTTCAAGCATTCACAAAAAACTCACATACGTTTCTCTGAAAGAGAAGCAGTCTGTTCCAACACTTGAATTCACTGTGCGAAGTGAATGGAGTGTTGCTTCAGTTTCTAAATGCTGTCCTTTCAGAGAAAATCACTTTCCTTTGAAAGTGCCTTAAGCAACTTGCAAGAATTCACAAGAAACTCACATGCTTTTCTCTGAAAGAGAAGCAGTCTGTTCCAACACTTCAATTCACTGTGCGAAGTGAATGGAGTGTTGCTTCACTTTCTAAATGCTGTCCTTTCAGAGAAAATCACTTTCCTTTGAAAGTGCCTTAAGCTTCTTACAAGCATTCACAAGAAACACTAATGCGCTTCTATGAAAGAGAAGCAGTCTGTTCCGACACTTCAATTCATTGCGCGAAGGGAATGGAGTGTTACTCTACTTTCTAAATGCTGTCCTTTCAGAGAAAATCACTTTCCTTTGAAAGAGCCTTAAGCTACTGACAAGCATTCAACAGAAACTCACATGCATTTCTCTGAAAGAGAAGCAGTCTGTTCCAACACTTCAATTCACTGTGCGAAGTGAATGGAGTGTTGCATCACTTTCTAAATTCTGTCCTTTCAGAGAAAATCACTTTCCTTTGAAAGTGCCTTAAACTACTTTCAAGCATTCACAAAAAACTCACATGCGTTTCTCTTAAAGAGAAGCAGTCTGTTCCAACACTTCAATTCACTGTGCGAAGTGAATGGAGTGTTGCTTCAGTTTCCAAATGCTGTCCTTTCAGAGAAAATCACTTTAATTTGAAAGTGCCTTAAGCAAATTGCAAGAATTCACAAGAAACTCACATGCGTTTCTCTGAAAGAGAAGCAGTCTGTTCAAACACTTCAATTCACTGTGCGAAGTGAATGGAGTGTTGCTTCACTTTCTAAATTCTGTGCTTTCAGAGAAAATCACTTTCCTTTGAAAGTGCCTTAAGCAACCTGCAAGAGTTCACAAGAAACTCACATGCGTTTCTCTGAAAGAGAAGCAGTCTGTTCCAACACTTCAATTCACTGTGCGAAGTGAATGGAGTGTTGCATCACTTTCTAAATTCTGTCCTTTCAGAGAAAATCACTTTCCTTTGAAAGTGCCTTAAGCTACTTACAAGCATTCACCAGAAACTCACATGTGTTTCTCTGAAAGAGAAGCAGTCTGTTCCAATACTTCAATTCACTCTGCGAAGTGAATGGAGTGTTGCTTCACTTTCTAAATGCTGTCCTTTCAGAGAAAATCACTTTCCTTTGAAAGTGCCTTAAGCTACTTACAAGCATTCAACAGAAACTCACATGCATTTCTCTGAAAGAGAAGCATTCTGTTCCAACACTTCATTTCACTGTGCGAAGTGAATGGAGTGTTGCTTCACTTTCTAAATGCTGTCCTTTCAGAGAAAATCACTTTCCTTTGAAAGTGCCTTAAGCTACTTGCAGGCATTAGGAAGAAACTCACATGCGTTTCTCTGAAAGAGAAGCACACTGTTCAAACACTTCAATTCACTGTGCGAAGTGAATGGAGTGTTGCTTCACTTTCTAAATTCTGTGCTTTCAGAGAAAATCACTTTCCTTTGAAAGTGCCTTAAGCAACCTGCAAGAGTTCACAAGAAACTCACATGCGTTTCTCTGAAAGAGAAGCAGTCTGTTCCAACACTTCAATTCACTGTGCGAAGTGAATGGAGTGTTGCATCACTTTCTAAATTCTGTCCTTTCAGAGAAAATCACTTTCCTTTGATAGTGCCTTAAACTACTTTCAAGCATTCACAAAAAACTCACATGCGTTTCTCTTAAAGAGAAGCAGTCTGTTCCAACACTTCAATTCACTGTGCGAAGTGAATGGAGTGTTGCTTCAGTTTCTAAATGCTGTCCTTTCAGAGAAAATCACTTTCCTTTGAACGTGCCTTAAGCTTCTTACAAGCATTCACCAGAAACTCACATGCGTTTCTCTGAAAGAGAAGCAGTCTGTTCCAACACTTCAATTCACTGTGCGAAGTGAATGGAGTGTTGCTTCACTTTCTAAATGCTGTCCTTTCAGAGAAAATCACTTTCCTTTGAAAGTGCCTTAAGCTACTTGCAAGCATTAGGAAGAAACTCACATGCGTTTCTCTGAAAGAGAAGAAGACTGTTCAAACACTTCAATTCACTGTGCGAAGTGAATGGAGTGTTGCTTCATTTTCTAAATTCTGTCCTTTCAGAGAAAATCACTTTCCTTTGAAAGTGCCTTAAACTACTTTCAAGCATTCACAAAAAACTCACATGCGTTTCTCTGAAAGAGAAGCAGTCTGTTCCAACACTTCAATTCACTGTGCGAAGTGAATGGAGTGTTGCTTCAGTTTCTAAATGCTGTCCTTCCAGAGAAAATCACTTTCCTTTGAAAGTGCCTTAAGCAACTTGCAAGAATTCACAAGAAACTCACATGCGTTTCTCTGAAAGAGAAGCAGTCTGTTTCAACACTTCAATTCACTGTGCGAAGTGAATGGAGTGCTGCTTCACTTTCTAAATGCTGTCCTTTCAGAGAAAATCACTTTCCTTTGAAAGTGCCTTAAGCTTCTTACAAGCATTCACAAGAAACACTAATGCGTTTCTATGAAAGAGAAGCAGTCTGTTCCAACACTTCAATTCATTGCGCGAAGGGAATGGAGTGTTGCTTTACTTTCTAAATGCTGTCCTTTCAGAGAAAATCACTTTCCTTTGAAAGAGCCTTAAGCTACTGACAAGCATTCAACAGAAACTCACATGCATTTCTCTGAAAGAGAGGCAGTCTGTTCCAACACTTCAATTCACTGTACAAAGTGAATGGAGTGTTGCTTCACTTTCTAAATGCTGTCCTTTCAGAGAAAATCACTTTCCTTTGAAAGTGCCTTAAGCCACTTGCAAGCATTCACAAGAAACACTAATGCGTTTCTATGAAAGAGAAGCACTCTGTTCCAACACTTCAATTCACTGTGCGAAGTGAATGGAGTGTTGCTTCACTTTCTAAATGCTGTCCTTTCAGAGAAAATCACTTTCCCTTGAAAGTGCCTTAAGCTACTTGCAAGCATTAGGAAGAAACTCACATGCGTTTCTCGGAAAGAGAAGCAGTCTGTTCCAACACTTCAATTCACTGTGCGAAGTGAATGGAGTGTTGCTTCACTTTCTAAATGCTGTCCTTTCAGAGAAAATCACTTTCCTTTGAAAGTGCCTTAAGCCACTTGCAAGCATTCACAAGAAACACTAATGCGTTTCTATGAAAGAGAAGCACTCTGTTCCAACACTTCAATTCACTGCACGAAGGGAATGGAGTGTTGCTTCACTTTCTAAATGCTGTCCTTTCAGAGAAAATCACTTTCCTTTGAAAGTGCCTTAAACTACTTTCAAGCATTCACAAAAAACTCACATGCGTTTCTCTAAAAGAGAAGCAGTCTGTTCCAACACTTCAATTCACTGTGCGACGTGAATGGAGTGTTGCATCACTTTCTAAATTCTGTCCTTTCAGAGAAAATCACTTTCCTTTGAAAGTGCCTTAAACTACTTTCAAGCATTCACAAAAAACTCACATGCGTTTCTCTTAAAGAGAAGCAGTCTGTTCCAACACTTCAATTCACTGTGCGAAGTGAATGGAGTGTTGCTTCACTTTCTAAATGCTGTCCTTTCAGAGAAAATCACTTTCCTTTGAAAGTGCCTTAAGCTTCTTACAAGCATTCACCAGAAACTCACATGCGTTTCTCTGAAAGAGAAGCAGTCTGTTCCAACACTTCAATTCACTGTGCGAAGTGAATGGAGTGTTGCTTCACTTTCTAAATTCTGTCCTTTCAGAGAAAATCACTTTCCTTTGAAAGTGCCTTAAACTACTTTCAAGCATTCACAAACAACTCACATACGTTTCTCTGAAAGAGAAGCAGTCTGTTCCAACACTTGAATTCACTGTGCGAAGTGAATGGAGTGTTGCTTCAGTTTCTAAATGCTGTCCTTTCAGAGAAAATCACTTTCCTTTGAAAGAGCCTTAAGCTACTGACAAGCATTCAACAGAAACTCACATGCATTTCTCTGAAAGAGAGGCAGTCTGTTCCAACACTTCAATTCACTGTACAAAGTGAATGGAGTGTTGCTTCACTTTCTAAATGCTGTCCTTTCAGAGAAAATCACTTTCCTTTGAAAGTGCCTTAAGCCACTTGCAAGCATTCACAAGAAACACTAATGCGTTTCTATGAAAGAGAAGCACTCTGTTCCAACACTTCAATTCACTGCGCGAAGTGAATGGAGTGTTGCTTCACTTTCTAAATGCTGTCCTTTCAGAGAAAATCACTTTCCTTTGAAAGTGCCTGAAGCTACTTACAAGCATTAGGAAGAAACTCACATGCGTTTCTCTGAAAGAGAAGCAGTCTGTTCCAAAACTTCAATTCACTGTGCGAAGTGAATGGAGTGTTGCTTCACTTTCTAAATGCTGTCCTTTCAGAGAAAATCACTTTCCCTTGAAAGTGCCTTAAGCTACTTGCAAGCATTAGGAAGAAACTCACATGCGTTTCTCGGAAAGAGAAGCAGTCTGTTCCAACACTTCAATTCACTGTGCGAAGTGAATGGAGTGTTGCTTCACTTTCTAAATGCTGTCCTTTCAGAGAAAATCACTTTCCTTTGAAAGTGCCTTAAGCCACTTGCAAGCATTCACTAGAAACACTAATGCGTTTCTATGAAAGAGAAGCACTCTGTTCCAACACTTCAATTCACTGCACGAAGGGAATGGAGTGTTGCTTCACTTTCTAAATGCTGTCCTTTCAGAGAAAATCACTTTCCTTTGAAAGTGCCTTAAACTACTTTCAAGCATTCACAAAAAACTCACATGCGTTTCTCTTAAAGAGAAGCAGTCTGTTCCAACACTTCAATTCACTGTGCGAAGTGAATGGAGTGTTGCATCACTTTCTAAATTCTGTCCTTTCAGAGAAAATCACTTTCCTTTGAAAGTGCCTTAAACTACTTTCAAGCATTCACAAAAAACTCACATGCGTTTCTCTTAAAGAGAAGCAGTCTGTTCCAACACTTCAATTCACTGTGCGAAGTGAATGGAGTGTTGCTTCACTTTCTAAATGCTGTCCTTTCAGAGAAAATCACTTTCCTTTGAAAGTGCCTTAAGCTTCTTACAAGCATTCACCAGAAACTCACATGCGTTTCTCTGAAAGAGAAGCAGTCTGTTCCAACACTTCAATTCACTGTGCGAAGTGAATGGAGTGTTGCTTCACTTTCTAAATGCTGTCCTTTCAGAGAAAATCACTTTCCTTTGAAAGTGCCTTAAGCTACTTGCAAGCATTAGGAAGAAACTCACATGCGTTTCTCTGAAAGAGAAGAAGACTGTTCAAACACTTCAATTCACTGTGCGAAGTGAATGGATTGTTACTTCACTTTCTAAATTCTGTCCTTTCAGAGAAAATCACTTTCCTTTGAAAGTGCCTTAAACTACTTTCAAGCATTCACAAAAAACTCACATACGTTTCTCTGAAAGAGAAGCAGTCTGTTCCAACACTTGAATTCACTGTGCGAAGTGAATGGAGTGTTGCTTCAGTTTCTAAATGCTGTCCTTTCAGAGAAAATCACTTTCCTTTGAAAGTGCCTTAAGCAACTTGCAAGAATTCACAAGAAACTCACATGCGTTTCTCTGAAAGAGAAGCAGTCTGTTCCAACACTTCAATTCACTGTGCGAAGTGAATGGAGTGTTGCTTCACTTTCTAAATGCTGTCCTTTCAGAGAAAATCACTTTCCTTTGAAAGTGCCTTAAGCTTCTTACAAGCATTCACAAGAAACACTAATGCGCTTCTATGAAAGAGAAGCAGTCTGTTCCGACACTTCAATTCATTGCGCGAAGGGAATGGAGTGTTACTCTACTTTCTAAATGCTGTCCTTTCAGAGAAAATCACTTTCCTTTGAAAGAGCCTTAAGCTACTGACAAGCATTCAACAGAAACTCACATGCATTTCTCTGAAAGAGAAGCAGTCTGTTCCAACACTTCAATTCACTGTGCGAAGTGAATGGAGTGTTGCATCACTTTCTAAATTCTGTCTTTTCAGAGAAAATCACTTTCCTTTGAAAGTGCCTTAAACTACTTTCAAGCATTCACAAAAAACTCACATGCGTTTCTCTTAAAGAGAAGCAGTCTGTTCCAACACTTCAATTCACTGTGCGAAGTGAATGGAGTGTTGCTTCAGTTTCTAAATGCTGTCCTTTCAGAGAAAATCACTTTAATTTGAAAGTGCCTTAAGCAACTTGCAAGAATTCACAAGAAACTCACATGCGTTTCTCTGAAAGAGAAGCAGTCTGTTCCAACACTTCAATTCACTGTGCGAAGTGAATGGAGTGTTGCTTCACTTTCTAAATGCTGTCCTTTCAGAGAAAATCACTTTCCTTTGAAAGTGCCTTAAGCTACTTACAAGCATTCAACAGAAACTCACATGCCTTTCTCTGAAAGAGAAGCAGTCTGTTCCAATACTTCAATTCACTCTGCGAAGTGAATGGAGTGTTGCTTCACTTTCTAAATGCTGTCCTTTCAGAGAAAATCACTTTCCTTTGAAAGTGCCTTAAGCTACTTACAAGCATTCAACAGAAACTCACATGCATTTCACTGAAAGAGAAGCAGTCTGTTCCAACACTTCAATTCACTGTGCGAAGTGAATGCAGTGTTGCTTCAGTTTCTAAATGCTGTCCTTTCAGAGAAAATCACTTTCCTTTGAAAGTGCCTTAAGCTTCTTACAAGCATTCACCAGAAACTCACATGCGTTTCTCTGAAAGAGAAGCAGTCTGTTCCAACACTTCAATTCACTGTGCGAAGTGAATGGAGT
This sequence comes from Myodes glareolus, assembly GCF_982192425.1. NCBI lineage: Eukaryota > Metazoa > Chordata > Mammalia > Rodentia > Cricetidae > Myodes > Myodes glareolus. Next base: position 54,032 of record NW_028263256.1, read on the forward strand.
GTTGCTTCACTTTCTAAATGCTGTCCTTTCAGAGAAAATCACTTTCCTTTGAAAGTGCCTTAAGCTACTTGCAAGCATTAGGAAGAAACTCACATGCGTTTCTCTGAAAGAGAAGCAGACTGTTCCAATACTTCAATTCACTCTGCGAAGTGAATGGAGTGTTGCTTCAGTTTCTAAATGCTGTCCTTTCAGAGAAAATCACTTTCCTTTGAAAGTGCCTTAAGCAACTTGCAAGAATTCACAAGAAACTCACATGCATTTCTCTGAAAGAGAAGCAGTCTGTTCCAACACTTCAATTCACTGTGCGAAGTGAATGGAGTGTTGCTTCACTTTCTAAATGCTGTCCTTTCAGAGAAAATAACTTTCCTTTGAAAGTGCCTTAAGCTTCTTACAAGCATTCACAAGAAACACTAATGCGTTTCTATGAAAGAGAAGCAGTCTGTTCCAACACTTCAATTCATTGCGCGAAGGGAATGGAGTGTTGCTTTACTTTCTGAATGCTGTCCTTTCAGAGAAAATCACTTTCCTTTGAAAGAGCCTTAAGCTACTGACAAGCATTCAACAGAAACTCACATGCATTTCTCTGAAAGAGAGGCAGTCTGTTCCAACACTTCAATTCACTGTACAAAGTGAATGGAGTGTTGCTTCACTTTCTAAATGCTGTCCTTTCAGAGAAAATCACTTTCCTTTGAAAGTGCCTTAAGCCACTTGCAAGCATTCACAAGAAACACTAATGCGTTTCTATGAAAGAGAAGCACTCTGTTCCAACACTTCAACTCACTGCACGAAGTGAATGGAGTGTTGCTTCACTTTCTAAATGCTGTCCTTTCAGAGAAAATCACTTTCCTTTGAAAGTGCCTGAAGCTACTTACAAGCATTAGGAAGAAACTCACATGCGTTTCTCTGAAAGAGAAGCAGTCTGTTCCAACACTTCAATTCACTGTGCGAAGTGAATGGAGTGTTGCTTCACTTTCTAAATGCTGTCCTTTCAGAGAAAATCACTTTCCCTTGAAAGTGCCTTAAGCTACTTGCAAGCATTAGGAAGAAACTCACATGCGTTTCTCGGAAAGAGAAGCAGTCTGTTCCAACACTTCAATTCACTGTGCGAAGTGAATGGAGTGTTGCTTCACTTTCTAAATGCTGTCATTTCAGAGAAAATCACTTTCCTTTGAAAGTGCCTTAAGCCACTTGCAAGCATTCACAAGAAACACTAATGCGTTTCTATGAAAGAGAAGCACTCTGTTCCAACACTTCAATTCACTGCACGAAGGGAATGGAGTGTTGCTTCACTTTCTAAATGCTGTCCTTTCAGAGAAAATCACTTTCCTTTGAAAGTGCCTTAAACTACTTTCAAGCATTCACAAAAAACTCACATGCGTTTCTCTTAAAGAGAAGCAGTCTGTTCCAACACTTCAATTCACTGTGCGAAGTGAATGGAGTGTTGCATCACTTTCTAAATTCTGTCCTTTCAGAGAAAATCACTTTCCTTTGAAAGTGCCTTAAACTACTTTCAAGCATTCACAAAAAACTCACATGCGTTTCTCTTAAAGAGAAGCAGTCTGTTCCAACACTTCAATTCACTGTGCGAAGTGAATGGAGTGTTGCTTCACTTTCTAAATGCTGTCCTTTCAGAGAAAATCACTTTCCTTTGAAAGTGCCTTAAGCTACTTGCAAGCATTAGGAAGAAACTCACATGCGTTTCTCTGAAAGAGAAGAAGACTGTTCAAACACTTCAATTGACTGTGCGAAGTGAATGGAGTGTTGCTTCACTTTCTAAATTCTGTCCTTTCAGAGAAAATCACTTTCCTTTGAAAGTGCCTTAAACTACTTTCAAGCATTCACAAAAAACTCACATACGTTTCTCTGAAAGAGAAGCAGTCTGTTCCAACACTTGTATTCACTGTGCGAAGTGAATGGAGTGTTGCTTCAGTTTCTAAATGCTGTCCTTTCAGAGAAAATCACTTTCCTTTGAAAGTGCCTTAAGCAACTTGCAAGAATTCACAAGAAACTCACATGCGTTTCTCTGAAAGAGAAGCAGTCTGTTCCAACACTTCAATTCACTGTGCGAAGTGAATGGAGTGTTGCTTCACTTTCTAAATGCTGTCCTTTCAGAGAAAATCACTTTCCTTTGAAAGTGCCTTAAGCTTCTTACAAGCATTCACAAGAAACACTAATGCGCTTCTATGAAAGAGAAGCAGTCTGTTCCGACACTTCAATTCATTGCGCGAAGGGAATGGAGTGTTACTCTACTTTCTAAATGCTGTCCTTTCAGAGAAAATCACTTTCCTTTGAAAGAGCCTTAAGCTACTGACAAGCATTCAACAGAAACTCACATGCATTTCTCTGAAAGAGAAGCAGTCTGTTCCAACACTTCAATTCACTGTGCGAAGTGAATGGAGTGTTGCATCACTTTCTAAATTCTGTCCTTTCAGAGAAAATCACTTTCCTTTGAAAGTGCCTTAAACTACTTTCAAGCATTCACAAAAAACTCACATGCGTTTCTCTTAAAGAGAAGCAGTCTGTTCCAACACTTCAATTCACTGTGCGAAGTGAATGGAGTGTTGCTTCAGTTTCTAAATGCTGTCCTTTCAGAGAAAATCACTTTAATTTGAAAGTGCCTTAAGCAACTTGCAAGAATTCACAAGAAACTCACATGCGTTTCTCTGAAAGAGAAGCAGTCTGTTCCAACACTTCAATTCACTGTGCGAAGTGAATGGAGTGTTGCTTCACTTTCTAAATGCTGTCCTTTCAGAGAAAATCACTTTCCTTTGAAAGTGCCTTAAGCTACTTACAAGCATTCAACAGAAACTCACATGCGTTTCTCTGAAAGAGAAGCAGTCTGTTCCAATACTTCAATTCACTGTGCGAAGTGAATGGAGTGTTGCGTCACTTTCTAAATGCTGTCCTTTCAGAGAAAATCACTTTCCTTTGAAAGTGCCTTAAGCTACTTACAAGCATTCAACAGAAACTCACATGCATTTCTCTGAAAGAGAAGCAGTCTGTTCCAACACTTCAATTCACTGTGCGAAGTGAATGGAGTGTTGCTTCACTTTCTAAATGCTGTCCTTTCAGAGAAAATCACTTTCCTTTGAAAGTGCCTTAAGCTTCTTACAAGCATTCACCAGAAACTCACATGCGTTTCTCTGAAAGAGAAGCAGTCTGTTCCAACACTTCAATTCACTGTGCGAAGTGAATGGAGTGTTGCTTCAGTTTCTAAATGCTGTCCTTTCAGAGAAAATCACTTTCCTTTGAAAGTGCCTTAAGCTACTTGCAAGCATTAGGAAGAAACTCACATGCGTTTCTCTGAAAGAGATGCAGACTGTTCAAACACTTCAATTCACTGTGCGAAGTGAATGGAGTGTTGCTTCACTTTCTAAATTCTGTCCTTTCAGAGAAAATCACTTTCCTTTGAAAGTGCCTTAAACTACTTTCAAGCATTCACAAAAAACTCACATGCGTTTCTCTGAAAGAAAAGCAGTCTGTTCCAATACTTCAATTCACTCTGCGAAGTGAATGGAGTGTTGCTTCAGTTTCTAAATGCTGTCCTTTCAGAGAAAATCACTTTCCTTTGAAAGTGCCTTAAGCAACTTGCAAGAATTCACAAGAAACTCACATGCGTTTCTCTGAAAGAGAAGCAGTCTGTTCCAACACTTCAATTCACTGTGCGAAGTGAATGGAGTGTTGCTTCACTTTCTAAATGCTGTCCTTTCAGAGAAAATCACTTTCCTTTGAAAGTGCCTTAAGCTTCTTACAAGCATTCACAAGAAACACTAATGCGTTTCTATGAAAGAGAAGCAGTCTGTTCCAACACTTCAATTCATTGCGCGAAGGGAATGGAGTGTTGCTTTACTTTCTGAATGCTGTCCTTTCAGAGAAAATCACTTTCCTTTGAAAGAGCCTTAAGCTACTGACAAGCATTCAACAGAAACTCACATGCATTTCTCTGAAAGAGAGGCAGTCTGTTCCAACAGTTCAATTCACTGTACAAAGTGAATGGAGTGTTGCTTCACTTTCTAAATGCTGTCCTTTCAGAGAAAATCACTTTCCTTTGAAAGTGCCTTAAGCCACTTGCAAGCATTCACAAGAAACACTAATGCGTTTCTATGAAAGAGAAGCACTCTGTTCCAACACTTCAACTCACTGCACGAAGTGAATGGAGTGTTGCTTCACTTTCTAAATGCTGTCCTTTCAGAGAAAATCACTTTCCTTTGAAAGTGCCTGAAGCTACTTACAAGCATTAGGAAGAAACTCACATGCGTTTCTCTGAAAGAGAAGCAGTCTGTTCCAACACTTCAATTCACTGTGCGAAGTGAATGGAGTGTTGCTTCACTTTCTAAATGCTGTCCTTTCAGAGAAAATCACTTTCCCTTGAAAGTGCCTTAAGCTACTTGCAAGCATTAGGAAGAAACTCACATGCGTTTCTCGGAAAGAGAAGCAGTCTGTTCCAACACTTCAATTCACTGTGCGAAGTGAATGGAGTGTTGCTTCAGTTTCTAAATGCTGTCCTTTCAGAGAAAATCACTTTCCTTTGAAAGTGCCTTAAGCCACTTGCAAGCATTCACAAGAAACACTAATGCGTTTCTATGAAAGAGAAGCACTCTGTTCCAACACTTCAATTCACTGCACGAAGGGAATGGAGTGTTGCTTCACTTTCTAAATGCTGTCCTTTCAGAGAAAATAACTTTCCTTTGAAAGTGCCTTAAACTACTTTCAAGCATTCACAAAAAACTCACATGCGTTTCTCTTAAAGAGAAGCAGTCTGTTCCAACACTTCAATTCACTGTGCGAAGTGAATGGAGTGTTGCATCACTTACTAAATTCTGTCCTTTCAGAGAAAATCACTTTCCTTTGAAAGTGCCTTAAACTACTTTCAAGCATTCACAAAAAACTCACATGCGTTTCTCTTAAAGAGAAGCAGTCTGTTCCAACACTTCAATTCACTGTGCGAAGTGAATGGAGTGTTGCTTCACTTTCTAAATGCTGTCCTTTCAGAGAAAATCACTTTCCTTTGAACGTGCCTTAAGCTTCTTACAAGCATCCACCAGAAACTCACATGCGTTTCTCTGAAAGAGAAGCAGTCTGTTCCAACACTTCAATTCACTGTGCGAAGTGAATGGAGTGTTGCTTCACTTTCTAAATGCTGTCCTTTCAGAGAAAATCACTTTCCTTTGAAAGTGCCTTAAGCTACTTGCAAGCATTAGGAAGAAACTCACATGCGTTTCTCTGAAAGAGAAGAAGACTGTTCAAACACTTCAATTCACTGTGCGAAGTGAATGGAGTGTTGCTTCACTTTCTAAATTCTGTCCTTTCAGAGAAAATCACTTTCCTTTGAAAGTGCCTTAAACTACTTTCAAGCATTCACAAAAAACTCACATACGTATCTCTGAAAGAGAAGCAGTCTGTTCCAACACTTGAATTCACTGTGCGAAGTGAATGGAGTGTTGCTTCAGTTTCTAAATGCTGTCCTTTCAGAGAAAATCACTTTCCTTTGAAAGTGCCTTAAGCAACTTGCAAGAATTCACAAGAAACTCACATGCGTTTCTCTGAAAGAGAAGCAGTCTGTTCCAACACTTCAATTCACTGTGCGAAGTGAATGGAGTGTTGCTTCACTTTCTAAATGCTGTCCTTTCAGAGAAAATCACTTTCCTTTGAAAGTGCCTTAAGCTTCTTACAAGCATTCACAAGAAACACTAATGCGCTTCTATGAAAGAGAAGCAGTCTGTTCCGACACTTCAATTCATTGCGCGAAGGGAATGGAGTGTTACTCTACTTTCTAAATGCTGTCCTTTCAGAGAAAATCACTTTCCTTTGAAAGAGCCTTAAGCTACTGACAAGCATTCAACAGAAACTCACATGCATTTCTCTGAAAGAGAAGCAGTCTGTTCCAACACTTCAATTCACTGTGCGAAGTGAATGGAGTGTTGCATCACTTTCTAAATTCTGTCCTTTCAGAGAAAATCACTTTCCTTTGAAAGTGCCTTAAACTACTTTCAAGCATTCACAAAAAACTCACATGCGTTTCTCTTAAAGAGAAGCAGTCTGTTCCAACACTTCAATTCACTGTGCGAAGTGAATGGAGTGTTGCTTCAGTTTCTAAATGCTGTCCTTTCAGAGAAAATCACTTTAATTTGAAAGTGCCTTAAGCAACTTGCAAGAATTCACAAGAAACTCACATGCGTTTCTCTGAAAGAGAAGCAGTCTGTTCCAACACTTCAATTCACTGTGCGAAGTGAATGGAGTGTTGCTTCAGTTTCTAAATGCTGTCCTTTCAGAGAAAATCACTTTCCTTTGAAAGTGCCTTAAGCTACTTACAAGCATTCAACAGAAACTCACATGCGTTTCTCTGAAAGAGAAGCAGTCTGTTCCAATACTTCAATTCACTCTGCGAAGTGAATGGAGTGTTGCTTCACTTTCTAAATGCTGTCCTTTCAGAGAAAATCACTTTCCTTTGAAAGTGCCTTAAGCTACTTACAAGCATTCAACAGAAACTCACATGCATTTCTCTGAAAGAGAAGCAGTCTGTTCCAACACTTCAATTCACTGTGCGAAGTGAATGGAGTGTTGCTTCAGTTTCTAAATGCTGTCCTTTCAGAGAAAATCACTTTCCTTTGAAAGTGCCTTAAGCTTCTTACAAGCATTCACCAGAAACTCACATGCGTTTCTCTGAAAGAGAAGCAGTCTGTTCCAACACTTCAATTCACTGTGCGAAGTGAATGGAGTGTTGCTTCACTTTCTAAATGCTGTCCTTTCAGAGAAAATCACTTTCCTTTGAAAGTGCCTTAAGCTACTTGCAAGCATTAGGAAGAAACTCACATGCGTTTCTCTGAAAGAGAAGAAGACTGTTCAAACACTTCAATTCACTGTGCGAAGTGAATGGAGTGTTGCTTCACTTTCTAAATTCTGTCCTTTCAGAGAAAATCACTTTCCTTTGAAAGTGCCTTAAACTACTTTCAAGCATTCACAAATAACTCACATGCGTTTCTCTGAAAGAGAAGCAGTCTGTTCCAATACTTCAATTCACTCTGCGAAGTGAATGGAGTGTTGCTTCAGTTTCTAAATGCTGTCCTTTCAGAGAAAATCACTTTCCTTTGAAAGTGCCTTAAGCTTCTTACAAGCATTCACCAGAAACTCACATGCGTTTCTCTGAAAGAGAAGCAGTCTGTTCCAACACTTCAATTCACTGTGCGAAGTGAATGGAGTGTTGCTTCACTTTCTAAATGCTGTCCTTTCAGAGAAAATCACTTTCCTTTGAAAGTGCCTTAAGCCACTTGCAAGCATTCACTAGAAACACTAATGCGTTTCTATAAAAGAGAAGCACTCTGTTCCAACACTTCAATTCACTGCACGAAGGGAATGGAGTGTTGCTTCACTTTCTAAATGCTGTCCTTTCAGAGAAAATCACTTTCCTTTGAAAGTGCCTTAAACTACTTTCAAGCATTCACAAAAAACTCACATGCGTTTCTCTTAAAGAGAAGCAGTCTGTTCCAACACTTCAATTCACTGTGCGAAGTGAATGGAGTGTTGCATCACTTTCTAAATTCTGTCCTTTCAGAGAAAATCACTTTCCTTTGAAAGTGCCTTAAACTACTTTCAAGCATTCACAAAAAACTCACATGCGTTTCTCTTAAAGAGAAGCAGTCTGTTCCAACACTTCAATTCACTGTGCGAAGTGAATGGAGTGTTGCTTCACTTTCTAAATGCTGTCCTTTCAGAGAAAATCACTTTCCTTTGAAAGTGCCTTAAGCTTCTTACAAGCATTCACAAGAAACACTAATGTGCTTCTATGAAAGAGAAGCTGTCTGTTCCGACACTTCAATTCATTGCGCGAAGGGAATGGAGTGTTACTCTACTTTCTAAATGCTGTCCTTTCAGAGAAAATCACTTTCCTTTGAAAGAGCCTTAAGCTACTGACAAGCATTCAACAGAAACTCACATGCATTTCTCTGAAAGAGAAGCAGTCTGTTCCAACACTTCAATTCACTGTGCGAAGTGAATGGAGTGTTGCATCACTTTCTAAATTCTGTCCTTTCAGAGAAAATCACTTTCCTTTGAAAGTGCCTTAAACTACTTTCAAGCATTCACAAAAAACTCACATGCGTTTCTCTTAAAGAGAAGCAGTCTGTTCCAACACTTCAATTCACTGTGCGAAGTGAATGGAGTGTTGCTTCAGTTTCTAAATGCTGTCCTTTCAGAGAAAATCACTTTAATTTGAAAGTGCCTTAAGCAACTTGCAAGAATTCACAAGAAACTCACATGCGTTTCTCTGAAAGAGAAGCAGTCTGTTCCAACACTTCAATTCACTGTGCGAAGTGAATGGAGTGTTGCTTCAGTTTCTAAATGCTGTCCTTTCAGAGAAAATCACTTTCCTTTGAACGTGCCTTAAGCTTCTTACAAGCATTCACCAGAAACTCACATGCGTTTCTCTGAAAGAGAAGCAGTCTGTTCCAACACTTCAATTCACTGTGCGAAGTGAATGGAGTGTTGCTTCACTTTCTAAATTCTGTCCTTTCAGAGAAAATCACTTTCCTTTGAAAGTGCCTTAAACTACTTTCAAGCATTCACAAAAAACTCACATGCGTTTCTCTGAAAGAGAAGCAGTCTGTTCCAACACTTCAATTCACTGTGCGAAGTGAATGGCGTGTTGCTTCAGTTTCTAAATGCTGTCCTTTCAGAGAAAATCACTTTCCTTTGAAAGTGCCTTAAGCAACTTGCAAGAATTCACAAGAAACTCACATGCGTTTCTCTGAAAGAGAAGCAGTCTGTTCCAACACTTCAATTCACTGTGCGAAGTGAATGGAGTGCTGCTTCACTTTCTAAATGCTGTCCTTTCAGAGAAAATCACTTTACTTTGAAAGTGCCTTAAGCTTCTTACAAGCATTCACAAGAAACACTAATGCGTTTCTATGAAAGAGAAGCAGTCTGTTCCAACACTTCAATTCATTGCGCGAAGGGAATGGAGTGTTGCTTTACTTTCTAAATGCTGTCCTTTCAGAGAAAATCACTTTCCTTTGAAAGAGCCTTAAGCTACTGACAAGCATTCAACAGAAACTCACATGCATTTCTCTGAAAGAGAGGCAGTCTGTTCCAACACTTCAATTCACTGTACAAAGTGAATGGAGTGTTGCTTCACTTTCTAAATGCTGTCCTTTCAGAGAAAATCACTTTCCTTTGAAAGTGCCTTAAGCCACTTGCAAGCATTCACAAGAAACACTAATGCGTTTCTATGAAAGAGAAGCACTCTGTTCCAACACTTCAATTCACTGCACGAAGTGAATGGAGTGTTGCTTCACTTTCTAAATGCTGTCCTTTCAGAGAAAATCACTTTCCTTTGAAAGTGCCTGAAGCTACTTACAAGCATTAGGAAGAAACTCACATGCGTTTCTCTGAAAGAGAAGCAGTCTGTTCCAAAACTTCAATTCACTGTGCGAAGTGAATGGAGTGTTGCTTCACTTTCTAAATGCTGTCCTTTCAGAGAAAATCACTTTCCCTTGAAAGTGCCTTAAGCTACTTGCAAGCATTAGGAAGAAACTCACATGCGTTTCTCGGAAAGAGATGCAGTCTGTTCCAACACTTCAATTCACTGTGCGAAGTGAATGGAGTGTTGCTTCACTTTCTAAATGCTGTCCTTTCAGAGAAAATCACTTTCCTTTGAAAGTGCCTTAAGCCACTTGCAAGCATTCACTAGAAACACTAATGCGTTTCTATGAAAGAGAAGCACTCTGTTCCAACACTTCAATTCACTGCACGAAGGGAATGGAGTGTTGCTTCACTTTCTAAATGCTGTCCTTTCAGAGAAAATCACTTTCCTTTGAAAGTGCCTTAAACTACTTTCAAGCATTCACAAAAAACTCACATGCGTTTCTCTTAAAGAGAAGCAGTCTGTTCCAACACTTCAATTCACTGTGCGAAGTGAATGGAGTGTTGCATCACTTTCTAAATTCTGTCCTTTCAGAGAAAATCACTTTCCTTTGAAAGTGCCTTAAACTACTTTCAAGCATTCACAAAAAACTCACATGCGTTTCTCTTAAAGAGAAGCAGTCTGTTCCAACACTTCAATTCACTGTGCGAAGTGAATGGAGTGTTGCTTCACTTTCTAAATGCTGTCCTTTCAGAGAAAATCACTTTCCTTTGAAAGTGCCTTAAGCTTCTTACAAGCATTCACCAGAAACTCACATGCGTTTCTCTGAAAGAGAAGCAGTCTGTTCCAACACTTCAATTCACTGTGCGAAGTGAATGGAGTGTTGCTTCACTTTCTAAATGCTGTCCTTTCAGAGAAAATCACTTTCCTTTGAAAGTGCCTTAAGCTACTTGCAAGCATTAGGAAGAAACTCACATGCGTTTCTCTGAAAGAGAAGAAGACTGTTCAAACACTTCAATTCACTGTGCGAAGTGAATGGATTGTTACTTCACTTTCTAAATTCTGTCCTTTCAGAGAAAATCACTTTCCTTTGAAAGTGCCTTAAACTACTTTCAAGCATTCACAAAAAACTCACATACGTTTCTCTGAAAGAGAAGCAGTCTGTTCCAACACTTGAATTCACTGTGCGAAGTGAATGGAGTGTTGCTTCAGTTTCTAAATGCTGTCCTTTCAGAGAAAATCACTTTCCTTTGAAAGTGCCTTAAGCAACTTGCAAGAATTCACAAGAAACTCACATGCGTTTCTCTGAAAGAGAAGCAGTCTGTTCCAACACTTCAATTCACTGTGCGAAGTGAATGGAGTGTTGCTTCACTTTCTAAATGCTGTCCTTTCAGAGAAAATCACTTTCCTTTGAAAGTGCCTTAAGCTTCTTACAAGCATTCACAAGAAACACTAATGCGCTTCTATGAAAGAGAAGCAGTCTGTTCCGACACTTCAATTCATTGCGCGAAGGGAATGGAGTGTTACTCTACTTTCTGAATGCTGTCCTTTCAGAGAAAATCACTTTCCTTTGAAAGAGCCTTAAGCTACTGACAAGCATTCAACAGAAACTCACATGCATTTCTCTGAAAGAGAAGCAGTCTGTTCCAACACTTCAATTCACTGTGCGAAGTGAATGGAGTGTTGCATCACTTTCTAAATTCTGTCCTTTCAGAGAAAATCACTTTCCTTTGAAAGTGCCTTAAACTACTTTCAAGCATTCACAAAAAACTCACATGCGTTTCTCTTAAAGAGAAGCAGTCTGTTCCAACACTTCAATTCACTGTGCGAAGTGAATGGAGTGTTGCTTCAGTTTCTAAATGCTGTCCTTTCAGAGAAAATCACTTTAATTTGAAAGTGCCTTAAGCAACTTGCAAGAATTCCCAAGAAACTCACATGCGTTTCTCTGAAAGAGAAGCAGTCTGTTCCAACACTTCAATTCACTGTGCGAAGTGAATGGAGTGTTGCTTCACTTTCTAAATGCTGTCCTTTCAGAGAAAATCACTTTCCTTTGAAAGTGCCTTAAGCTACTTACAAGCATTCAACAGAAACTCACATGCGTTTCTCTGAAAGAGAAGCAGTCTGTTCCAATACTTCAATTCACTCTGCGAAGTGAATGGAGTGTTGCTTCACTTTCTAAATGCTGTCCTTTCAGAGAAAATCACTTTCCTTTGAAAGTGCCTTAAGCTACTTACAAGCATTCAACAGAAACTCACATGCATTTCTCTGAAAGAGAAGCAGTCTGTTCCAACACTTCAATTCACTGTGCGAAGTGAATGGAGTGTTGCTTCACTTTCTAAATGCTGTCCTTTCAGAGAAAATCACTTTTCTTTGAAAGTGCCTTAAGCTTCTTACAAGCATTCACCAGAAACTCACATGCGTTTCTCTGAAAGAGAAGCAGTCTGTTCCAACACTTCAATTCACTGTGCAAAGTGAATGGAGTGTTGCTTCACTTTCTAAATGCTGTCCTTTCAGAGAAAATCACTTTCCTTTGAAAGTGCCTTAAGCTACTTGCAAGCATTAGGAAGAAACTCACATGCGTTTCTCTGAAAGAGAAGCAGTCTGTTCCAACACTTCAATTCACTGTGCGAAGTGAATGGAGTGTTGCTTCACTTTCTAAATGCTGTCCTTTCAGAGAAAATCACTTTTCTTTGAAAGTGCCTTAAGCTTCTTACAAGCATTCACCAGAAACTCACATGCGTTTCTCTGAAAGAGAAGCAGTCTGTTCCAACACTTCAATTCACTGTGCAAAGTGAATGGAGTGTTGCTTCACTTTCTAAATTCTGTCCTTTCAGAGAAAATCACTTTCCTTTGAATGTGCCTTAAACTACTTTCAAGCATTCACAAAAAACTCACATGCGTTTCTCTGAAAGAGAAGCAGTCTGTTCCAATACTTCAATTCACTCTGCGAAGTGAATGGAGTGTTGCTTCAGTTTCTAAATGCTGTCCTTTCAGAGAAAATCACTTTCCTTTGAAAGTGGCTTAAGCAACTTGCAAGAATTCACAAGAAACTCACATGCGTTTCTCTGAAAGAGAAGCAGTCTGTTCCAACACTTCAATTCACTGTGCGAAGTGAATGGAGTGTTGCTTCACTTTCTAAATGCTGTCCTTTCAGAGAAAATCACTTTCCTTTGAAAGTGCCTTAAGCTTCTTACAAGCATTCACAAGAAACACTAATGCGTTTCTATGAAAGAGAAGCAGTCTGTTCCAACACTTCAATTCATTGCGCGAAGGGAATGGAGTGTTGCTTTACTTTCTGAATGCTGTCCTTTCAGAGAAAATCACTTTCCTTTGAAAGAGCCTTAAGCTACTGACAAGCATTCAACAGAAACTCACATGCATTTCTCTGAAAGAGAGGCAGTCTGTTCCAACACTTCAATTCACTGTACAAAGTGAATGGAGTGTTGCTTCACTTTCTAAATGCTGTCCTTTCAGAGAAAATCACTTTCCTTTGAAAGTGCCTTAAGCCACTTGTAAGCATTCACAAGAAACACTAATGCGTTTCTATGAAAGAGAAGCACTCTGTTCCAACATTTCAATTCACTGCACGAAGGGAATGGAGTGTTGCTTCACTTTCTAAATGCTGTCCTTTCAGAGAAAATCACTTTCCTTTGAAAGTGCCTGAAGCTACTTACAAGCATTAGGAAGAAACTCACATGCGTTTCTCTGAAAGAGAAGCAGTCTGTTCCAACACTTCAATTCACTGTGCGAAGTGAATGGAGTGTTGCCTCACTTTCTAAATGCTGTCCTTTCAGAGAAAATCACTTTCCTTTGAAAGTGCCTTAAGCTACTTACAAGCATTCACAAGAAACACTAATGCGTTTCTATGAAAGAGAAGCAGTCTGTTCCAACACTTCAATTCATTGCGCGAAGGGAATGGAGTGTTGCTTTACTTTCTAAATGCTGTCCTTTCAGAGAAAATCACTTTCCTTTGAAAGAGCCTTAAGCTACTGACAAGCATTCAACAGAAACTCACATGCATTTCTCTGAAAGAGAGGCAGTCTGTTCCAACACTTCAATTCACTGTACAAAGTGAATGGAGTGTTGCTTCACTTTCTAAATGCTGTCCTTTCAGAGAAAATCACTTTCCTTTGAAAGTGCCTTAAGCAACTTGCAAGCATTCACAAGAAACTCACATGCGTTTCTCTGAAAGAGAAGCAGTCTGTTCCAACACTTCAATTCACTGTGTGAAGTGAATGGAGTGTTGCTTCACTTTCTAAATGCTGTCCTTTCAGAGAAAATCACTTTCCTATGAAAGTGCCTGAAGGAACTTGCAAGAATTCACAAGAAACTCACATGCGTTTCTCGGAAAGAGAAGCAGTCTGTTCCAACACTTCAATTCACTGTGCGAAGTGAATGGAGTGTTGCTTCACTTTCTAAATGCTGTCCTTTCAGAGAAAATCACTTTCCTTTGAAAGTGCCTTAAGCCACTTGCAAGCATTCACAAGAAACACTAATGCGTTTCTATGAAAGAGAAGCACTCGGTTCCAACACTTCAATTCACTGCACGAAGGGAATGGAGTGTTGCTTCACTTTCTAAATGCTGTCCTTTCAGAGAAAATCACTTTCCTTTGAAAGTGCCTTAAGCTTCTTACAAGCATTCACCAGAAACTCACATGCGTTTCTCTGAAAGAGAAGCAGTCATTTCCATCACTTGAATTCACTGTGCGAAGTGAATGGAGTGTTGCTTCACTTTCTAAATGCTGTCCTTTCAGAGAAAATCACTTTCCTTTGAAAGTGCCTTAAGCTACTTGCAAGCATTAGGAAGAAACTCACATGCGTTTCTCTGAAAGAGAAGCAGACTGTTCAAACACTTCAATTCACTGTGCGAAGTGAATGGAGTGTTGCTTCACTTTCTAAATTCTGTCCTTTCAGAGAAAATCACTTTCCTTTGAAAGTGCCTTAAACTACTTTCAAGCATTCACAAAAAACTCACATACGTTTCTCTGAAAGAGAAGCAGTCTGTTCCAACACTTCAATTCACTGTGCGAAGTGAATGGAGTGTTGCTTCAGTTTCTAAATGCTGTCCTTTCAGAGAAAATCACTTTCCTTTGAAAGTGCCTTAAGCAACTTGCAAGAATTCCCAAGAAACTCACATGCGTTTCTCTGAAAGAGAAGCAGTCTGTTCCAACACTTCAATTCACTGTGCGAAGTGAATGGAGTGTTGCTTCACTTTCTAAATGCTGTCCTTTCAGAGAAAATCACTTTCCTTTGAAAGTGCCTTAAGCAACTTGCAAGAATTCACAAGAAACTCACATGCGTTTCTCTGAAAGAGAAGCAGTCTGTTCCAACACTTCAATTCACTGTGCGAAGTGAATGGAGTGTTGCTTCACTTTCTAAATGCTGTCCTTTCGAGAAAATCACTTTCCTTTGAAAGTGCCTTAAGCTTCTTACAAGAATTCACAAGAAACACTAATGCGTTTCTATGAAAGAGAAGCACTCTGTTCCAACACTTCAGCTCACTGCACGAAGTGAATGGAGTGTTGCTTCACTTTCTAAATGCTGTCCTTTCAGAGAAAATCACTTTCCTTTGAAAGTGCCTGAAGCTACTTACAAGCATTAGGAAGAAACTCACATGCGTTTCTCTGAAAGAGAAGCAGTCTGTTCCAACACTTCAATTCACTGTGCGAAGTGAATGGAGTGTTGCTTCACTTTCTAAATGCTGTCCTTTCAGAGAAAATCACTTTCCCTTGAAAGTGCCTTAAGCTACTTGCAAGCATTAGGAAGAAACTCACATGCGTTTCTAGGAAAGAGAAGCAGTCTGTTCCAACACTTCAATTCACTGTGCGAAGTGAATGGAGTGTTGCTTCACTTTCTAAATGCTGTCCTTTCAGAGAAAATCACTTTCCTTTGAAAGTGCCTTAAGCCACTTGCAAGCATTCACAAGAAACATTAATGCGTTTCTATGAAAGAGAAGCAGTCTGTTCCAACACTTCAATTCACTGCACGAAGGGAATGGAGTGTTGCTTCACTTTCTAAATGCTGTCCTTTCAGAGAAAATCACTTTCCTTTGAAAGTGCCTTAAACTACTTTCAAGCATTCACAAAAACTCACATGCGTTTCTCTTAAAGAGAAGCAGTCTGATCCAACACTTCAATTCACTGTGCGAAGTGAATGGAGTGTTGCATCACTTTCTAAATTCTGTCCTTTCAGAGAAAATCACTTTCCTTTGAAAGTGCCTTAAACTACTTTCAAGCATTCACAAAAAACTCACATGCGTTTCTCTTAAAGAGAAGCAGTCTGTTCCAACACTTCAATTCACTGTGCGAAGTGAATGGAGTGTTGCTTCACTTTCTAAATGCTGTCCTTTCAGAGAAAATCACTTTCCTTTGAAAGTGCCTTAAGCTTCTTACAAGCATTCACCAGAAACTCACATGCGTTTCTCTGAAAGAGAAGCAGTCTGTTCCAACACTTCAATTCACTGTGCGAAGTGAATGGAGTGTTGCTTCACTTTCTAAATGCTGTCCTTTCAGAGAAAATCACTTTCATTTGAAAGTGCCTTAAGCTACTTGCAAGCATTAGGAAGAAACTCACATGCGTTTCTCTGAAAGAGAAGAAGACTGTTCAAACACTTCAATTCACTGTGCGAAGTGAATGGAGTGTTGCTTCACTTTCTAAATTCTGTCCTTTCAGAGAAAATCACTTTCCTTTGAAAGTGCCTTAAACTACTTTCAAGCATTCACAAAAAACTCACATACGTTTCTCTGAAAGAGATGCAGTCTGTTCCAACACTTGAATTCACTGTGCGAAGTGAATGGAGTGTTGCTTCAGTTTCTAAATGCTGTCCTTTCAGAGAAAATCACTTTCCTTTGAAAGTGCCTTAAGCAACTTGCAAGAATTCACAAGAAACTCACATGCGTTTCTCTGAAAGAGAAGCAGTCTGTTCCAACACTTCAATTCACTGTGCGAAGTGAATGGAGTGTTGCTTCACTTTCTAAATGCTGTCCTTTCAGAGAAAATCACTTTCCTTTGAAAGTGCCTTAAGCTTCTTACAAGCATTCACAAGAAACACTAATGCGCTTCTATGAAAGAGAAGCAGTCTGTTCCGACACTTCAATTCATTGCGCGAAGGGAATGGAGTGTTACTCTACTTTCTAAATGCTGTCCTTTCAGAGAAAATCACTTTCCTTTGAAAGAGCCTTAAGCTACTGACAAGCATTCAACAGAAACTCACATGCATTTCTCTGAAAGAGAAGCAGTCTGTTCCAACACTTCAATTCACTGTGCGAAGTGAATGGAGTGTTGCATCACTTTCTAAATTCTGTCCTTTCAGAGAAAATCACTTTCCTTTGAAAGTGCCTTAAACTACTTTCAAGCATTCACAAAAAACTCACATGCGTTTCTCTTAAAGAGAAGCAGTCTGTTCCAACACTTCAATTCACTGTGCGAAGTGAATGGAGTGTTGCTTCAGTTTCTAAATGCTGTCCTTTCAGAGAAAATCACTTTAATTTGAAAGTGCCTTAAGCAACTTGCAAGAATTCACAAGAAACTCACATGCGTTTCTCTGAAAGAGAAGCAGTCTGTTCCAACACTTCAATTCACTGTGCGAAGTGAATGGAGTGTTGCTTCACTTTCTAAATGCTGTCCTTTCAGAGAAAATCACTTTCCTTTGAAAGTGCCTTAAGCTACTTACAAGCATTCAACAGAAACTCACATGCGTTTCTCTGAAAGAGAAGCAGTCTGTTCCAATACTTCAATTCACTCTGCGAAGTGAATGGAGTGTTGCTTCACTTTCTAAATGCTGTCCTTTCAGAGAAAATCACTTTCCTTTGAAAGTGCCTTAAGCTACTTACAAGCATTCAACAGAAACTCACATGCATTTCTCTGAAAGAGAAGCAGTCTGTTCCAACACTTCAATTCACTATGTGAAGTGAATGGAGTGTTGCTTCAGTTTCTAAATGCTGTCCTTTCAGAGAAAATCACTTTCCTTTGAAAGTGCCTTAAGCTTCTTACAAGCATTCACCAGAAACTCACATGCGTTTCTCTGAAAGAGAAGCAGTCTGTTCCAACACTTCAATTCACTGTGCGAAGTGAATGGAGTGTTGCTTCACTTTCTAAATGCTGTCCTTTCAGAGAAAATCACTTTCCTTTGAAAGTGCCTTAAGCTACTTGCAAGCATTAGGAAGAAACTCACATGCGTTTCTCTGAAAGAGAAGAAGACTGTTCAAACACTTCAATTCACTGTGCGAAGTGAATGGAGTGTTGCTTCACTTTCTAAATTCTGTCCTTTCAGAGAAAATCACTTTCCTTTGAAAGTGCCTTAAACTACTTTCAAGCATTCACAAATAACTCACATGCGTTTCTCTGAAAGAGAAGCAGTCTGTTCCAATACTTCAATTCACTCTGCGAAGTGAATGGAGTGTTGCTTCAGTTTCTAAATGCTGTCCTTTCAGAGAAAATCACTTTCCTTTGAAAGTGCCTTAAGCAACTTGCAAGAATTCACAAGAAACTCACATGCGTTTCTCTGAAAGAGAAGCAGTCTGTTCCAACACTTCAATTCACTGTGCGAAGTGAATGGAGTGTTGCTTCACTTTCTAAATGCTGTCCTTTCAGAGAAAATCACTTTCCTTTGAAAGTGCCTTAAGCTTCTTACAAGCATTCACCAGAAACTCACATGCGTTTCTCTGAAAGAGAAGCAGTCTGTTCCAACACTTCAATTCACTGTGCGAAGTGAATGGAGTGTTGCTTCACTTTCTAAATGCTGTCCTTTCAGAGAAAATCACTTTCCTTTGAAAGTGCCTTAAGCTACTTGCAAGCATTAGGAAGAAACTCACATGCATTTCTCTGAAAGAGAAGAAGACTGTTCAAACACTTCAATTCACTGTGCGAAGTGAATGGAGTGTTGCTTCACTTTCTAAATTCTGTCCTTTCAGAGAAAATCACTTTCCTTTGAAAGTGCCTTAAGCAACTTGCAAGAATTCACAAGAAACTCACATGCGTTTCTCTGAAAGAGAAGCAGTCTGTTCCAACACTTCAATTCACTGTGCGAAGTGAATGGAGTGTTGCTTCACTTTCTAAATGCTGTCCTTTCAGAGAAAATCACTTTCCTTTGAAAGTGCCTTAAGCTTCTTACAAGCATTCACAAGAAACACTAATGCGCTTCTATGAAAGAGAAGCAGTCTGTTCCGACACTTCAATTCATTGCGCGAAGGGAATGGAGTGTTACTCTACTTTCTAAATGCTGTCCTTTCAGAGAAAATCACTTTCCTTTGAAAGAGCCTTAAGCTACTGACAAGCATTCAACAGAAACTCACATGCATTTCTCTGAAAGAGAAGCAGTCTGTTCCAACACTTCAATTCACTGTGCGAAGTGAATGGAGTGTTGCATCACTTTCTAAATTCTGTCCTTTCAGAGAAAATCACTTTCCTTTGAAAGTGCCTTAAACTACTTTCAAGCATTCACAAAAAACTCACATGCGTTTCTCTTAAAGAGAAGCAGTCTGTTCCAACACTTCAATTCACTGTGCGAAGTGAATGGAGTGTTGCTTCAGTTTCTAAATGCTGTCCTTTCAGAGAAAATCACTTTAATTTGAAAGTGCCTTAAGCAACCTGCAAGAATTCACAAGAAACTCACATGCGTTTCTCTGAAAGAGAAGCAGTCTGTTCCAACACTTCAATTCACTGTGCGAAGTGAATGGAGTGTTGCTTCACTTTCTAAATGCTGTCCTTTCAGAGAAAATCACTTTCCTTTGAAAGTGCCTTAAGCTACTTACAAGCATTCAACAGAAACTCACATGCGTTTCTCTGAAAGAGAAGCAGTCTGTTCCAATACTTCAATTCACTCTGCGAAGTGAATGGAGTGTTGCTTCACTTTCTAAATGCTGTCCTTTCAGAGAAAATCACTTTCCTTTGAAAGTGCCTTAAGCTACTTACAAGCATTCAACAGAAACTCACATGCATTTCTCTGAAAGAGAAGCAGTCTGTTCCAACACTTCAATTCACTGTGCGAAGTGAATGGAGTGTTGCTTCAGTTTCTAAATGCTGTCCTTTCAGAGAAAATCACTTTCCTTTGAAAGTGCCTTAAGCTTCTTACAAGCATTCACCAGAAACTCACATGTGTTTCTCTGAAAGAGAAGCAGTCTGTTCCAACACTTCAATTCACTGTGCGAAGTGAATGGAGTGTTGCTTCACTTTCTAAATGCTGTCCTTTCAGAGAAAATCACTTTCCTTTGAAAGTGCCTTAAGCTACTTGCAAGCATTAGGAAGAAACTCACATGCGTTTCTCTGAAAGAGAAGAAGACTGTTCAAACACTTCAATTCACTGTGCGAAGTGAATGGAGTGTTGCTTCACTTTCTAAATTCTGTCCTTTCAGAGAAAATCACTTTCCTTTGAAAGTGCCTTAAACTACTTTCAAGCATTCACAAAAAACTCACATGCGTTTCTCTGAAAGAGAAGCAGTCAGTTCCAATACTTCAATTCACTCTGCGAAGTGAATGGAGTGTTGCTTCAGTTTCTAAATGCTGTCCTTTCAGAGAAAATCACTTTCCTTTGAAAGTGGCTTAAGCAACTTGCAAGAATTCACAAGAAACTCACATGCGTTTCTCTGAAAGAGAAGCAGTCTGTTCCAACACTTCAATTCACTGTGCGAAGTGAATGGAGTGTTGCTTCACTTTCTAAATGCTGTCCTTTCAGAGAAAATCACTTTCCTTTGAAAGTGCCTTAAGCTTCTTACAAGCATTCACAAGAAACACTAATGCGTTTCTATGAAAGAGAAGCAGTCTGTTCCAACACTTCAATTCATTGCGCGAAGGGAATGGAGTGTTGCTTTACTTTCTGAATGCTGTCCTTTCAGAGAAAATCACTTTCCTTTGAAAGAGCCTTAAGCTACTGACAAGCATTCAACAGACACTCACATGCATTTCTCTGAAAGAGAGGCAGTCTGTTCCAACACTTCAATTCACTGTACAAAGTGAATGGAGTGTTGCTTCACTTTCTAAATGCTGTCCTTTCAGAGAAAATCACTTTCCTTTGAAAGTGCCTTAAGCCACTTGTAAGCATTCACAAGAAACACTAATGCGTTTCTATGAAAGAGAAGCACTCTGTTCCAACACTTCAATTCACTGCACGAAGGGAATGGAGTGTTGCTTCACTTTCTAAATGCTGTCCTTTCAGAGAAAATCACTTTCCTTTGAAAGTGCCTGAAGCTACTTACAAGCATTAGGAAGAAACTCACATGCGTTTCTCTGAAAGAGAAGCAGTCTGTTCCAACACTTCAATTCACTGTGCGAAGTGAATGGAGTGTTGCCTCACTTTCTAAATGCTGTCCTTTCAGAGAAAATCACTTTCCTTTGAAAGTGCCTTAAGCTACTTACAAGCATTCACAAGAAACACTAATGCGTTTCTATGAAAGAGAAGCAGTCTGTTCCAACACTTCAATTCATTGCGCGAAGGGAATGGAGTGTTGCTTTACTTTCTAAATGCTGTCCTTTCAGAGAAAATCACTTTCCTTTGAAAGAGCCTTAAGCTACTGACAAGCATTCAACAGAAACTCACATGCATTTCTCTGAAAGAGAGGCAGTCTGTTCCAACACTTCAATTCACTGTACAAAGTGAATGGAGTGTTGCTTCACTTTCTAAATGCTGTCCTTTCAGAGAAAATCACTTTCCTTTGAAAGTGCCTTAAGCAACTTGCAAGCATTCACAAGAAACTCACATGCGTTTCTCTGAAAGAGAAGCAGTCTGTTCCAACACTTCAATTCACTGTGTGAAGTGAATGGAGTGTTGCTTCACTTTCTAAATGCTGTCCTTTCAGAGAAAATCACTTTCCTATGAAAGTGCCTGAAGGAACTTGCAAGAATTCACAAGAAACTCACATGCGTTTCTCGGAAAGAGAAGCAGTCTGTTCCAACACTTCAATTCACTGTGCGAAGTGAATGGAGTATTGCTTCACTTTCTAAATGCTGTCCTTTCAGAGAAAATCACTTTCCTTTGAAAGTGCCTTAAGCCACTTGCAAGCATTCACAAGAAACACTAATGCGTTTCTATGAAAGAGAAGCACTCGGTTCCAACACTTCAATTCACTGCACGAAGGGAATGGAGTGTTGCTTCACTTTCTAAATGCTGTCCTTTCAGAGAAAATCACTTTCCTTTGAAAGTGCCTTAAGCTTCTTACAAGCATTCACCAGAAACTCACATGCGTTTCTCTGAAAGAGAAGCAGTCATTTCCATCACTTGAATTCACTGTGCGAAGTGAATGGAGTGTTGCTTCACTTTCTAAATGCTGTCCTTTCAGAGAAAATCACTTTCCTTTGAAAGTGCCTTAAGCTACTTGCAAGCATTAGGAAGAAACTCACATGCGTTTCTCTGAAAGAGAAGCAGACTGTTCAAACACTTCAATTCACTGTGCGAAGTGAATGGAGTGTTGCTTCACTTTCTAAATTCTGTCCTTTCAGAGAAAATCACTTTCCTTTGAAAGTGCCTTAAACTACTTTCAAGCATTCACAAAAAACTCACATACGTTTCTCTGAAAGAGAAGCAGTCTGTTCCAACACTTCAATTCACTGTGCGAAGTGAATGGAGTGTTGCTTCAGTTTCTAAATGCTGTCCTTTCAGAGAAAATCACTTTCCTTTGAAAGTGCCTTAAGCAACTTGCAAGAATTCCCAAGAAACTCACATGCGTTTCTCTGAAAGAGAAGCAGTCTGTTCCAACACTTCAATTCACTGTGCGAAGTGAATGGAGTGTTGCTTCACTTTCTAAATGCTGTCCTTTCAGAGAAAATCACTTTCCTTTGAATGTGCCTTAAGCAACTTGCAAGAATTCACAAGAAACTCACATGCGTTTCTCTGAAAGAGAAGCAGTCTGTTCCAACACTTCAATTCACTGTGCGAAGTGAATGGAGTGTTGCTTCACTTTCTAAATGCTGTCCTTTCAGAGAAAATCACTTTCCTTTGAAAGTGCCTTAAGCTTCTTACAAGAATTCACAAGAAACACTAATGCGTTTCTATGAAAGAGAAGCACTCTGTTCCAACACTTGAATTCACTGCACGAAGGGAATGGAGTGTTGTTTCACTTTCTAAATGCTGTCCTTTCAGAGAAAATCACTTTCCTTTGAAAGTGCCTTAAGCTACTTGCAAGCATTAGGAAGAAGCTCACATGCGTTTCTCTGAAAGAGAAGCAGACTGTTCCAACACTTCAATTCACTGTGCGAAGTGAATGGAGTGTTGCTTCACTTTCTAAATTCTGTCCTTTCAGAGAAAATCACTTTCCTTTGAAAGTGCCTTAAACTACTTTCAAGCATTCACAAAAAACTCACATGCGTTTCTCTGAAAGAGAAGCAGTCTGTTCCAACACTTCAATTCCCTGTGCGAAGTGAATGGAGTGTTGCTTCACTTTCTAAATGCTGTCCTTTCAGAGAAAATCACTTTCCTATGAAAGTGCCTGAAGCAACTTGCAAGAATTCACAAGAAACTCACATGCGTTTCTCGGAAAGAGAAGCAGTCTGTTCCAACACTTCAATTCACTGTGCGAAGTGAATGGAGTGTTGCTTCACTTTCTAAATGCTGTCCTTTCAGAGAAAATCACTTTCCTTTGAAAGTGCCTTAAGCTTCTTACAAGCATTCACAAGAAACACTAATGCGTTTCTATGAAAGAGAAGCAGTCTGTTACAACACTTCAATTCATTGCGCGAAGGGAATGGAGTGTTGCTTTACTTTCTAAATGCTGTCCTTTCAGAGAAAATCACTTTCCTTTGAAAGAGCATTAAGCTACTGACAAGCATTCAACAGAAACTCACATGCATTTCTCTGAAAGAGAGGCAGTCTGTTCCAACACTTCAATTCACTGTACAAAGTGAATGGAGTGTTACTTCACTTTCTAAATGCTGTCCTTTCAGAGAAAATCACTTTCCTTTGAAAGTGCCTTAAGCCACTTGCAAGCATTCACAAGAAACACTAATGCGTTTCTCTGAAAGAGAAGCAGTCTGTTCCAACACTTCAATTCACTGTGCGAAGTGAATGGAGTGTTGCTTCACTTTCTAAATGCTGTCCTTTCAGAGAAAATCACTTTCCCTTGAAAGTGCCTTAAGCTACTTGCAAGCATTAGGAAGAAACTCACATGCGTTTCTCTGAGAGAAGCAGTCTGTTCCAACACTTCAATTCACTGCACGTAGGGAATGGAGTGTTGCTTCACTTTCTAAATGCTGTCCTTTCAGAGAAAATCACTTTCCTTTGAAAGTGCCTTAAGCTACTTGCAAGCATTAGTAAGAAGCTCACATGCGTTTCTCTGAAAGAGAAGCAGACTGTTCCAACACTTCAATTCACTGTGCGAAGTGAATGGAGTGTTGGTTCACTTTCTAAATTCTGTCCTTTCAGAGAAAATCACTTTCCTTTGAAAGTTCCTTAAACTACTTTCAAGCATTCACAAAAAACTCACATGCGTTTCTCTGAAAGAGAAGCAGTCTGTTCCAACACTTCAATTCACTGTGCGAAGTGAATGGAGTGTTGCTTCACTTTCTAAATGCTGTCCTTTCAGAGAAAATCACTTTCCTATGAAAGTGCCTGAAGCAACTTGCAAGAATTCACAAGAAACTCACATGCGTTTCTCGGAAAGAGAAGCAGTCTGTTCCAACACTTCAATTCACTGTGCGAAGTGAATGGAGTGTTGCTTCACTTTCTAAATGCTGTCCTTTCAGAGAAAATCACTTTCCTTTGAAAGTGCCTTAAGCTTCTTACAAGCATTCACAAGAAACACTAATGCGTTTCTATGAAAGAGAAGCAGTCTGTTCCAACACTTCAATTCATTGCGCGAAGGGAATGGAGTGTTGCTTTACTTTCTAAATGCTGTCCTTTCAGAGAAAATCACTTTCCTTTGAAAGAGCCTTAAGCTACTGACAAGCATTCAACAGAAACTCACATGCATTTCTCTGAAAGAGAGGCAGTCTGTTCCAACACTTCAATTCACTGTACAAAGTGAATGGAGTGTTGCTTCACTTTCTAAATGCTGTCCTTTCAGAGAAAATCACTTTCCTTTGAAAGTGCCTTAAGCCACTTGCAAGCATTCACAAGAAACACTAATGCGTTTCTCTGAAAGAGAAGCAGTCTGTTCCAACACTTCAATTCACTGTGCGAAGTGAATGGAGTGTTGCTTCACTTTCTAAATGCTGTCCTTTCAGAGAAAATCACTTTCCCTTGAAAGTGCCTTAAGCTACTTGCAAGCATTAGGAAGAAACTCACATGCGTTTCTCTGAAAGAGAAGCAGTCTGTTCCAACACTTCAATTCACTGCACGTAGTGAATGGAGTGTTGCTTCACTTTCTAAATGCTGTCCTTTCAGAGAAAATCACTTTCCTTTGAAAGTGCCTTAAGCTACTTACAAGCATTCAACAGAAACTCACATGCGTTTCTCTGAAAGAGAAGCAGTCTGTTCCAACACTTCATTTCACTGTGCGATGTGAATGGAGTGTTGCCTCACTTTCTAAATGCTGTCCTTTCAGAGAAAATCATTTTCCTTTGAAAGTGCCTTAAGCTACTTACAAGCATTCACCAGAAACTCACATGCATTTCTCTGAAAGAGAAGCAGTCTGTTCCAATACTTCAATTCACTCTGCGAAGTGAATGGAGTGTTGCTTCACTTTCTAAATGCTGTCCTTTCAGAGAAAATCACTTTCCTTTGAAAGTGCCTTAAGGTACTTACAAGCATTCAACAGAAACTCACATGCATTTCTCTGAAAGAGAAACAGTCTGTTCCAACACTTCAATTCACTGTGCGAAGTGAATGGAGTGTTGCTTCACTTTCTAAATGCTGTCCTTTCAGAGAAAATCACTTTCCTTTGAAAGTGCCTTAAGCTACTTACAAGCATTCACCAGAAACTCACATGCATTTCTCTGAAAGAGAAGCAGTCTGTTCCAACACTTCAATTCACTGTGCGAAGTGAAGGGAGTGTTGCTTCACTTTCTAAATGCTGTCCTTTCAGAGAAAATCACTTTCCCTTGAAAGTGCCTTAAGCTACTTACAAGCATTAGGAAGAAACTCACATGCGTTTCTCTGAAAGAGAAGCAGTCTGTTCCAACACTTCAATTCACTGTGCGAAGTGAATGGAGTGTTGCTTCACTTTCTAAATGCTGTCCTTTCAGAGAAAATCACTTTGCTTTGAAAGTGCCTTAAGCTTCTTACAAGCATTCACAAGAAACACTAATGCGTTTCTATGAAAGAGAAGCAGTCTGTTCCAACACTTCAATTCATTGCGCGAAGGGAATGGAGTGTTGCTTCACTTTCTAAATGCTGTCCTTTCAGAGAAAATCACTTTCCTTTGAAAGAGCCTTAAGCTACTGACAAGCATTCAACAGAAACTCACATGCATTTCTCTGAAAGAGAGGCAGTCTGTTCCAACACTTCAATTCACTGTACAAAGTGAATGGAGTGTTGCTTCACTTTCTAAATGCTGTCCTTTCAGAGAAAATCACTTTCCTTTGAAAGTGCCTTAAGCTACTTGCAAGCATTAGGAAGAAGCTCACATGCGTTTCTCTGAAAGAGAAGCAGACTGTTCCAACACTTCAATTCACGGTGCAAAGTAAATGGAGTGTTGCTTCACTTTCTAAATTCTGTCCTTTCAGAGAAAATCACTTTCCTTTGAAAGTGCCTTAAACTACTTTCAAGCATTCACAAAAAACTCACATGCGTTTCTCTGAAAGAGAAGCAGTCTGTTCCAACACTTCAATTCACTGTGCGAAGTGAATGGAGTGTTGCTTCACTTTCTAAATGCTGTCCTTTCAGAGAAAATCACTTTCCTTTGAAAGTGCCTTAAGCAACTTGCAAGAATTCACAAGAAACTCACATGCGTTTCTCGGAAAGAGAAGCAGTCTGTTCCAACACTTCAATTCACTGTGCGAAGTGAATGGAGTGTTGCTTCACTTTCTTAATGCTGTCCTTTCAGAGAAAATCACTTTCCTTTGAAAGTGCCTTAAGCCACTTGCAAGCATTCACAAGAAACACTAATGCGTTTCTATGAAAGAGAAGCACTCTGTTCCAACACTTCAATTCACTGCACGAAGGGAATAGAGTGTTGCTTCACTTTCTAAATGCTGTCCTTTCAGAGAAAATCACTTTCCTTTGAAAGTGCCTTAAGCTACTTACAAGCATTAGGAAGAAACTCACATGCGTTTCTCTGAAAGAGAAGCAGTCTGTTCCAACACTTCAATTCACTGTGCGAAGTGAATGGAGTGTTGCATCACTTTCTAAATTCTGTCCTTTCAGAGAAAATCATTTTCCTTTGAAAGTGCCTTAAGCTTATTACAAGCATTCACCAGAAAGTCACATGCGTTTCTCTGAAAGAGAAGCAGTCTGTTCCAACACTTCAATTCACTGTGCGAAGTGAATGGAGTGTTGCTTCAGTTTCTAAATGCTGTCCTTTCAGAGAAAATCACTTTCCTTTGAAAGTGCCTTAAGCTTCTTACAAGCATTTACCAGAAAGTCACATGCGTTTCTCTGAAAGAGAAGCAGTGTGTTCCAACACTTGAATTCACTGTGCGAAGTGAATGGAGTGTTGCTTCACTTTCTAAATGCTGTCCTTTCAGAGAAAATCACTTTCCTTTGAAAGTGCCTTAAGCTTCTTACAAGCATTCACCAGAAACTCACATGCGTTTCTCTGAAAGAGAAGCAGTCTGTTCCAACACTTCAATTCACTGTGCGAAGTGAATGGAGTGTTGCTTCACTTTCTAAATGCTGTCCTTTCAGAGAAAATCACTTTCCTTTGAAAGTGCCTTAAGCTACTTGCAAGCATTAGGAAGAAACTCACATGCGTTTCTCTGAAAGAGAAGAAGACTGTTCAAACACTTCAATTCACTGTGCGAAGTGAATGGAGTGTTGCTTCACTTTCTAAATTCTGTCCTTTCAGAGAAAATCACCTTCCTTTGAAAGTGCCTTAAACTACTTTCAAGCATTCACAAAAAACTCACATGCGTTTCTCTGAAAGAGAAGCAGTCTGTTCCAACACTTCAATTCACTGTGCGAAGTGAATGGAGTGTTGCTTCAGTTTCTAAATGCTGTCCTTTCAGAGAAAATCACTTTCCTTTGAAAGTGCCTTAAGCAACTTGCAAGAATTCACAAGAAACTCACATGCGTTTCTCTGAAAGAGAAGCAGTCTGTTCCAACACTTCAATTCACTGTGCGAAGTGAATGGAGTGTTGCTTCACTTTCTAAATGCTGTCCTTTCAGAGAAAATCACTTTCCTTTGAAAGTGCCTTAAGCTTCTTACAAGCATTCACAAGAAACACTAATGCGTTTCTATGAAAGAGAAGCAGTCTGTTCCAACACTTCAATTCATTGCGCGAGGGGCATGGAGTGTTGCTTTACTTTCTAAATGCTCTCCTTTCAGAGAAAATCACTTTCCTTTGAAAGAGCCTTAAGCTACTGACAAGCATTCAACAGAAACTCACATGCATTTCTCTGAAAGAGAGGCAGTCTGTTCCAACACTTCAATTCACTGTACAAAGTGAATGGAGTGTTGCTTCACTTTCTAAATGCTGTCCTTTCAGAGAAAATCACTTTCCTTTGAAAGTGCCTTAAGCCACTTGTAAGCATTCACAAGAAACACTAATGCGTTTCTATGAAAGAGAAGCACTCTGTTCCAACACTTCAATTCACTGCACGAAGGGAATGGAGTGTTGCTTCACTTTCTAAATGCTGTCCTTTCAGAGAAAATCACTTTCCTTTGAAAGTGCATGAAGCTACTTACAAGCATTAGGAAGAAACTCACATGCGTTTCTCTGAAAGAGAAGCAGTCTGTTCCAACACTTCAATTCACTGTGCGAAGTGAATGGAGTGTTGCTTCACTTTCTAAATGCTGTCCTTTCAGAGAAAATCACTTTCCCTTGAAAGTGCCTTAAGCTACTTGCAAGCATTAGGAAGAAACTCACATGCGTTTCTCTGAAAGAGAAGCAGTCTGTTCCAACACTTCAATTCACTGTGCGAAGTGAATGGAGTGTTGCCTCACTTTCTAAATGCTGTCCTTTCAGAGAAAATCACTTTCCTTTGAAAGTGCCTTAAGCTACTCACAAGCATTCACAAGAAACACTAATGCGTTTCTATGAAAGAGAAGCAGTCTGTTCCAACACTTCAATTCATTGCGCGAAGGGAATGGAGTGTTGCTTTACTTTCTAAATGCTGTCCTTTCAGAGAAAATCACTTTCCTTTGAAAGAGCCTTAAGCTACTGACAAGCATTCAACAGAAACTCACATGCATTTCTCTGAAAGAGAGGCAGTCTGTTCCAACACTTCAATTCACTGTACAAAGTGAATGGAGTGTTGCTTCACTTTCTAAATGCTGTCCTTTCAGAGAAAATCACTTTCCTTTGAAAGTGCCTTAAGCAACTTGCAAGCATTCACAAGAAACTCACATGCGTTTCTCTGAAAGAGAAGCAGTCTGTTCCAACACTTCAATTCACTGTGCGAAGTGAATGGAGTGTTGCTTCACTTTCTAAATGCTGTCCTTTCAGAGAAAATCACTTTCCTATGATAGTGCCTGAAGCAACTTGCAAGAATTCACAAGAAACTCACATGCGTTTCTCGGAAAGAGAAGCAGTCTGCTCCAACACTTCAATTCACTGTGCGAAGTGAATGGAGTGTTGCTTCACTTTTTAAATGCTGTCCTTTCAGAGAAAATCACTTTCCTTTGAAAGTGCCTTAAGCCACTTGCAAGCATTCACAAGAAACACTAATGCGTTTCTATGAAAGAGAAGCACTCGGTTCCAACACTTCAATTCACTGCACGAAGGGAATGGAGTGTTGCTTCACTTTCTAAATGCTGTCCTTTCAGAGAAAATCACTTTCCTTTGAAAGTGCCTTAAGCTTCTTACAAGCATTCACCAGAAACTCACATGCGTTTCTCTGAAAGAGAAGCAGTCTGTTCCAACACTTCAATTCACTGTGCGAAGTGAATGGAGTGTTGCTTCACTTTCTAAATGCTGTCCTTTCAGAGAAAATCACTTTCCTTTGAAAGTGCCTTAAGCTACTTGCAAGCATTAGGAAGAAACTCACATGCGTTTCTCTGAAAGAGAAGCAGTCTGTTCCAACACTTCAATTCACTGTGCGAAGTGAATGGAGTGTTGCATCACTTTCTAAATTCTGTCCTTTCAGAGAAAATCACTTTCCTTTGATAGTGCCTTAACCTACTTTCAAGCATTCACAAAAAACTCACATGCGTTTCTCTTAAAGAGAAGCAGTCTGTTCCAACACTTCAATTCACTGTGCGAAGTGAATGGAGTGTTGCTTCACTTTCTAAATTCTGTCCTTTCAGTGAAAATCACTTTCCTTTGAAAGTGCCTTAAGCAACCTGCAAGAGTTCACAAGAAACTCACATGCGTTTCTCTGAAAGAGAAGCAGTCTGTTCCAACACTTCAATTCACTGTGCGAAGTGAATGGAGTGTTGCTTCACTTTCTAAATGCTGTCCTTTCAGAGAAAATCACTTTCCTTTGAAAGTGCCTTAAGCTTCTTACAAGCATTCACAAGAAACACTAATGCGTTTCTATGAAAGAGAAGCAGTCTGTTCCAACACTTCAATTCATTGCGCGAAGGGAATGGAGTGTTGCTTTACTTCCTAAATGCTGTCCTTTCAGAGAAAATCACTTTCCTTTGAAAGAGCCTTAAGCTACTGACAAGCATTCAACAGACACTCACATGCATTTCTCTGAAAGAGAGGCAGTGTGTTCCAACACTTCAATTCACTGTACAAAGTGAATGGAGTGTTGCTTCACTTTCTAAATGCTGTCCTTTCAGAGAAAATCACTTTCCTTTGAAAGTGCCTTAAGCCACTTGCAGGCATTCACAAGAAACACTAATGCGTTTCTATGAAAGAGAAGCACTCTGTTCCAACACTTCAATTCACTGCACGAAGGGAATGGATTGTTGCTTCACTTTCTAAATGCTGTCCTTTCAGAGAAAATCACTTTCCTTTGAAAGTGCCTGAAGCTACTTACAAGCATTAGGAAGAAAATCACATGCGTTTCTCTGAAAGAGAAGCAGTCTGTTCCAACACTTCAATTCACTGTGCGAAGTGAATGGAGTGTTGCATCACTTTCTAAATTCTGTCCTTTCAGAGAAAATCACTTTCCTTTGAAAGTGCCTTAAACTACTTTCAAGCATTCACAAAAAACTCACATGCGTTTCTCTTAAAGAGAAGCAGTCTGTTCCAACACTTCAATTCACTGTGCGAAGTGAATGGAGTGTTGCTTCAGTTTCTAAATGCTGTCCTTTCAGAGAAAATCACTTTCCTTTGAAAGTGCCTTAAGCAACTTGCAAGAATTCACAAGAAACTCACATGCGTTTCTCTGAAAGAGAAGCAGTCTGTTCCAACACTTCAATTCACTGTGCGAAGTGAATGGAGTGTTGCTTCACTTTCTAAATGCTGTCCTTTCAGAGAAAATCACTTTCCTTTGAAAGTGCCTTAAGCTACTTACAAGCATTCACCAGAAACTCACATGCGTTTCTCTGAAAGAGAAGCAGTCTGTTCCAATACTTCAATTCACTCTGCGAAGTGAATGGAGTGTTGCTTCACTTTCTAAATGCTGTCCTTTCAGAGAAAATCACTTTCCTTTGAAAGTGCCTTAAGCTACTTGCAAGCATTAGGAAGAAACTCACATGCGCTTCTCTGAAAGAGAAGCAGTCTGTTCCAACACTTCAATTCACTGTGCGAAGTGAATGGAGTGTTGCTTCACTTTCTAAATTCTGTCCTTTCAGAGAAAATCACTTTCCTTTGAAAGTGCCTTAAGCAACCTGCAAGAGTTCACAAGAAACTCACATGCGTTTCTCTGAAAGAGAAGCAGTCTGTTCCAACACTTCAATTCACTGTGCGAAGTGAATGGAGTGTTGCTTCACTTTCTAAATGCTGTCCTTTCAGAGAAAATCACTTTCCTTTGAAAGTGCCTTTAGCTTCTTACAAGCATTCACAAGAAACACTAATGCGTTTCTATGAAAGAGAAGCAGTCTGTTCCAACACTTCAATTCATTGCGCGAAGGGAATGGAGTGTTGCTTTACTTTCTAAATGCTGTCCTTTCAGAGAAAATCACTTTCCTTTGAAAGAGCCTTAAGCTACTGACAAGCATTCAACAGAAACTCACATGCATTTCTCTGAAAGAGAGGCAGTCTGTTCCAACACTTCAATTCACTGTACAAAGTGAATGGAGTGTTGCTTCACTTTCTAAAAGCTGTCCTTTCAGAGAAAATCACTTTCCTTTGAAAGTGCCTTAAGCCACTTGCAAGCATTCACAAGAAACACTAATGCGTTTCTCTGAAAGAGAAGCAGTCTGTTCCAACACTTCAATTCACTGTGCGAAGTGAATGGAGTGTTGCTTCACTTTCTAAATGCTGTCCTTTCAGAGAAAATCACTTTCCCTTGAAAGTGCCTTAAGCTACTTGCAAGCATTAGGAAGAAACTCACATGCGTTTCTCTGAAAGAGAAGCAGTCTGTTCCAACACTTCAATTCACTGCACGTAGGGAATGGAGTGTTGCTTCACTTTCTAAATGCTGTCCTTTCAGAGAAAATCACTTTCCTTTGAAAGTGCCTTAAGCTACTTGCAAGCATTAGTAAGAAGCTCACATGCGTTTCTCTGAAAGAGAAGCAGACTGTTCCAACACTTCAATTCACTGTGCGAAGTGAATGGAGTGTTGCTTCACTTTCTAAATTCTGTCCTTTCAGAGAAAATCACTTTCCTTTGAAAGTTCCTTAAACTACTTTCAAGCATTCACAAAAAACTCACATGCGTTTCTCTGAAAGAGAAGCAGTCTGTTCCAACACTTCAATTCACTGTGCGAAGTGAATGGAGTGTTGCTTCACTTTCTAAATGCTGTCCTTTCAGAGAAAATCACTTTCCTATGAAAGTGCCTGAAGCAACTTGCAAGAATTCACAAGAAACTCACATGCGTTTCTCGGAAAGAGAAGCAGTCTGTTCCAACACTTCAATTCACTGTGCGAAGTGAATGGAGTGTTGCTTCACTTTCTAAATGCTGTCCTTTCAGAGAAAATCACTTTCCTTTGAAAGTGCCTTAAGCTTCTTACAAGCATTCACAAGAAACACTAATGCGTTTCTATGAAAGAGAAGCAGTCTGTTCCAACACTTCAATTCATTGCGCGAAGGGAATGGAGTGTTGCTTTACTTTCTAAATGCTGTCCATTCAGAGAAAATCACTTTCCTTTGAAAGAGCCTTAAGCTACTGACAAGCATTCAACAGAAACTCACATGCATTTCTCTGAAAGAGAGGCAGTCTGTTCCAACACTTCAATTCACTGTACAAAGTGAATGGAGTGTTGCTTCACTTTCTAAATGCTGTCCTTTCAGAGAAAATCACTTTCCTTTGAAAGTGCCTTAAGCTACTTGCAAGCATTAGGAAGAAGCTCACATGCGTTTCTCTGAAAGAGAAGCAGACTGTTCCAACACTTCAATTCACTGTGCGAAGTAAATGGAGTGTTGCTTCACTTTCTAAATTCTGTCCTTTCAGAGAAAATCACTTTCCTTTGAAAGTGCCTTAAACTACTTTCAAGCATTCACAAAAAACTCACATGCGTTTCTCTGAAAGAGAAGCAGTCTGTTCCAACACTTCAATTCACTGTGCGAAGTGAATGGAGTGTTGCTTCACTTTCTAAATGCTGTCCTTTCAGAGAAAATCACTTTCCTTTGAAAGTGCCTTAAGCAACTTGCAAGAATTCACAAGAAACTCACATGCGTTTCTCGGAAAGAGAAGCAGTCTGTTCCAACACTTCAATTCACTGTGCGAAGTGAATGGAGTGTTGCTTCACTTTCTAAATGCTGTCCTTTCAGAGAAAATCACTTTCCTTTGAAAGTGCCTTAAGCAACTTGCAAGAATTCACAAGAAACTCACATGCGTTTCTCGGAAAGAGAAGCAGTCTGTTCCAACACTTCAATTCACTGTGCGAAGTGAATGGAGTGTTGCTTCACTTTCTTAATGCTGTCCTTTCAGAGAAAATCACTTTCCTTTGAAAGTGCCTTAAGCAACTTGCAAGAATTCACAAGAAACTCACATGCGTTTCTCGGAAAGAGAAGCAGTCTGTTCCAACACTTCAATTCACTGTGCGAAGTGAATGGAGTGTTGCTTCACTTTCTAAATGCTGTCCTTTCAGAGAAAATCACTTTCCTTTGAAAGTGCCTTAAGCAACTTGCAAGAATTCACAAGAAACTCACATGCGTTTCTCGGAAAGAGAAGCAGTCTGTTCCAACACTTCAATTCACTGTGCGAAGTGAATGGAGTGTTGCTTCACTTTCTTAATGCTGTCCTTTCAGAGAAAATCACTTTCCTTTGAAAGTGCCTTAAGCCACTTGCAAGCATTCACAAGAAACACTAATGCGTTTCTATGAAAGAGAAGCACTCTGTTCCAACACTTCAATTCACTGCACGAAGGGAATAGAGTGTTGCTTCACTTTCTAAATGCTGTCCTTTCAGAGAAAATCACTTTCCTTTGAAAGTGCCTTAAGCTACTTACAAGCATTAGGAAGAAACTCACATGCGTTTCTCTGAAAGAGAAGCAGTCTGTTCCAACACTTCAATTCACTGTGCGAAGTGAATGGAGTGTTGCATCACTTTCTAAATTCTGTCCTTTCAGAGAAAATCATTTTCCTTTGAAAGTGCCTTAAGCTTATTACAAGCATTCACCAGAAAGTCACATGCGTTTCTCTGAAAGAGAAGCAGTCTGTTCCAACACTTCAATTCACTGTGCGAAGTGAATGGAGTGTTGCTTCAGTTTCTAAATGCTGTCCTTTCAGAGAAAATCACTTTCCTTTGAAAGTGCCTTAAGCTTCTTACAAGCATTTACCAGAAAGTCACATGCGTTTCTCTGAAAGAGAAGCAGTGTGTTCCAACACTTGAATTCACTGTGCGAAGTGAATGGAGTGTTGCTTCACATTCTAAATGCTGTCCTTTCAGAGAAAATCACTTTCCTTTGAAAGTGCCTTAAGCTTCTTACAAGCATTCACCAGAAACTCACATGCGTTTCTCTGAAAGAGAAGCAGTCTGTTCCAACACTTCAATTCACTGTGCGAAGTGAATGGAGTGTTGCTTCACTTTCTAAATGCTGTCCTTTCAGAGAAAATCACTTTCCTTTGAAAGTGCCTTAAGCTACTTGCAAGCATTAGGAAGAAACTCACATGCGTTTCTCTGAAAGAGAAGAAGACTGTTCAAACACTTCAATTCACTGTGCGAAGTGAATGGAGTGTTGCTTCACTTTCTAAATGCTGTCCTTTCAGAGAAAATCACCTTCCTTTGAAAGTGCCTTAAACTACTTTCAAGCATTCACAAAAAACTCACATGCATTTCTCTGAAAGAGAAGCAGTCTGTTCCAACACTTCAATTCACTGTGCGAAGTGAATGGAGTGTTGCTTCAGTTTCTAAATGCTGTCCTTTCAGAGAAAATCACTTTCCTTTGAAAGTGCCTTAAGCAACTTGCAAGAATTCACAAGAAACTCACATGCGTTTCTCTGAAAGAGAAGCAGTCTGTTCCAACACTTCAATTCACTGTGCGAAGTGAATGGAGTGTTGCTTCACTTTCTAAATGCTGTCCTTTCAGAGAAAATCACTTTCCTTTGAAAGTGCCTTAAGCTTCTTACAAGCATTCACAAGAAACACTAATGCGTTTCTATGAAAGAGAAGCAGTCTGTTCCAACACTTCAATTCATTGCGCGAGGGGCATGGAGTGTTGCTTTACTTTCTAAATGCTCTCCTTTCAGAGAAAATCACTTTCCTTTGAAAGAGCCTTAAGCTACTGACAAGCATTCAACAGAAACTCACATGCATTTCTCTGAAAGAGAGGCAGTCTGTTCCAACACTTCAATTCACTGTACAAAGTGAATGGAGTGTTGCTTCACTTTCTAAATGCTGTCCTTTCAGAGAAAATCACTTTCCTTTGAAAGTGCCTTAAGCCACTTGTAAGCATTCACAAGAAACACTAATGCGTTTCTATGAAAGAGAAGCACTCTGTTCCAACACTTCAATTCACTGCACGAAGGGAATGGAGTGTTGCTTCACTTTCTAAATGCTGTCCTTTCAGAGAAAATCACTTTCCTTTGAAAGTGCCTGAAGCTACTTACAAGCATTAGGAAGAAACTCACATGCGTTTCTCTGAAAGAGAAGCAGTCTGTTCCAACACTTCAATTCACTGTGCGAAGTGAATGGAGTGTTGCTTCACTTTCTAAATGCTGTCCTTTCAGAGAAAATCACTTTCCCTTGAAAGTGCCTTAAGCTACTTGCAAGCATTAGGAAGAAACTCACATGCGTTTCTCTGAAAGAGAAGCAGTCTGTTCCAACACTTCAATTCACTGTGCGAAGTGAATGGAGTGTTGCCTCACTTTCTAAATGCTGTCCTTTCAGAGAAAATCACTTTCCTTTGAAAGTGCCTTAAGCTACTCACAAGCATTCACAAGAAACACTAATGCGTTTCTATGAAAGAGAAGCAGTCTGTTCCAACACTTCAATTCATTGCGCGAAGGGAATGGAGTGTTGCTTTACTTTCTAAATGCTGTCCTTTCAGAGAAAATCACTTTCCTTTGAAAGAGCCTTAAGCTACTGACAAGCATTCAACAGAAACTCACATGCATTTCTCTGAAAGAGAGGCAGTCTGTTCCAACACTTCAATTCACTGTACAAAGTGAATGGAGTGTTGCTTCACTTTCTAAATGCTGTCCTTTCAGAGAAAATCACTTTCCTTTGAAAGTGCCTTAAGCAACTTGCAAGCATTCACAAGAAACTCACATGCGTTTCTCTGAAAGAGAAGCAGTCTGTTCCAACACTTCAATTCACTGTGCGAAGTGAATGGAGGTTGCTTCACTTTCTAAATGCTGTCCTTTCAGAGAAAATCACTTTCCTATGATAGTGCCTGAAGCAACTTGCAAGAATTCACAAGAAACTCACATGCGTTTCTCGGAAAGAGAAGCAGTCTGCTCCAACACTTCAATTCACTGTGCGAAGTGAATGGAGTGTTGCTTCACTTTTTAAATGCTGTCCTTTCAGAGAAAATCACTTTCCTTTGAAAGTGCCTTAAGCCACTTGCAAGCATTCACAAGAAACACTAATGCGTTTCTATGAAAGAGAAGCACTCGGTTCCAACACTTCAATTCACTGCACGAAGGGAATGGAGTGTTGCTTCACTTTCTAAATGCTGTCCTTTCAGAGAAAATCACTTTCCTTTGAAAGTGCCTTAAGCTTCTTACAAGCATTCACCAGAAACTCACATGCGTTTCTCTGAAAGAGAAGCAGTCTGTTCCAACACTTCAATTCACTGTGCGAAGTGAATGGAGTGTTGCTTCACTTTCTAAATGCTGTCCTTTCAGAGAAAATCACTTTCCTTTGAAAGTGCCTTAAGCTACTTGCAAGCATTAGGAAGAAACTCACATGCGTTTCTCTGAAAGAGAAGCAGTCTGTTCCAACACTTCAATTCACTGTGCGAAGTGAATGGAGTGTTGCATCACTTTCTAAATTCTTTCCTTTCAGAGAAAATCACTTTCCTTTGATAGTGCCTTAACCTACTTTCAAGCATTCACAAAAAACTCACATGCGTTTCTCTTAAAGAGAAGCAGTCTGTTCCAACACTTCAATTCACTGTGCGAAGTGAATGGAGTGTTGCTTCACTTTCTAAATTCTGTCCTTTCAGTGAAAATCACTTTCCTTTGAAAGTGCCTTAAGCAACCTGCAAGAGTTCACAAGAAACTCACATGCGTTTCTCTGAAAGAGAAGCAGTCTGTTCCAACACTTCAATTCACTGTGCGAAGTGAATGGAGTCTTGCTTCACTTTCTAAATGCTGTCCTTTCAGAGAAAATCACTTTCCTTTGAAAGTGCCTTAAGCTTCTTACAAGCATTCACAAGAAACACTAATGCGTTTCTATGAAAGAGAAGCAGTCTGTTCCAACACTTCAATTCATTGCGCGAAGGGAATGGAGTGTTGCTTTACTTCCTAAATGCTGTCCTTTCAGAGAAAATCACTTTCCTTTGAAAGAGCCTTAAGCTACTGACAAGCATTCAACAGAAACTCACATGCATTTCTCTGAAAGAGAGGCAGTGTGTTCCAACACTTCAATTCACTGTACAAAGTGAATGGAGTGTTGCTTCACTTTCTAAATGCTGTCCTTTCAGAGAAAATCACTTTCCTTTGAAAGTGCCTTAAGCCACTTGCAGGCATTCACAAGAAACACTAATGCGTTTCTATGAAAGAGAAGCACTCTGTTCCAACACTTCAATTCACTGTGCGAAGTGAATGGAGTGTTGCTTCAGTTTCTAAATGCTGTCCTTTCAGAGAAAATCACTTTCCTTTGAAAGTGCCTTAAGCAACTTGCAAGAATTCACAAGAAACTCACATGCGTTTCTCTGAAAGAGAAGCAGTCTGTTCCAACACTTCAATTCACTCTGCGAAGTGAATGGAGTGTTGCTTCACTTTCTAAATGCTGTCCTTTCAGAGAAAATCACTTTCCTTTGAAAGTGCCTTAAGCTACTTACAAGCATTCACCAGAAACTCACATGCGTTTCTCTGAAAGAGAAGCAGTCTGTTCCAATACTTCAATTCACTCTGCGAAGTGAATGGAGTGTTGCTTCACTTTCTAAATGCTGTCCTTTCAGAGAAAATCACTTTCCTTTGAAAGTGCCTTAAGCTACTTGCAAGCATTAGGAAGAAACTCACATGCGCTTCTCTGAAAGAGAAGCAGTCTGTTCCAACACTTCAATTCACTGTGCGAAGTGAATGGAGTGTTGCTTCACTTTCTAAATTCTGTCCTTTCAGAGAAAATCACTTTCCTTTGAAAGTGCCTTAAGCAACCTGCAAGAGTTCACAAGAAACTCACATGCGTTTCTCTGAAAGAAGCAGTCTGTTCCAACACTTCAATTCACTGTGCGAAGTGAATGGAGTGTTGCTTCACTTTCTAAATGCTGTCCTTTCAGAGAAAATCACTTTCCTTTGAAAGTGCCTTAAGCTTCTTACAAGCATTCACAAGAAACACTAATGCGTTTCTATGAAAGAGAAGCAGTCTGTTCCAACACTTCAATTCATTGCGCGAAGGGAATGGAGTGGTGCTTTACTTTCTAAATGCTGTCCTTTCAGAGAAAATCACTTTCCTTTGAAAGAGCCTTAAGCTACTGACAAGCATTCAACAGAAACTCACATGCATTTCTCTGAAAGAGAGGCAGTCTGTTCCAACACTTCAATTCACTGTACAAAGTGAATGGAGTGTTGCTTCACTTTCTAAATGCTGTCCTTTCAGAGAAAATCACTTTCCTTTGAAAGTGCCTTAAGCCACTTGCAAGCATTCACAAGAAACACTAATGCGTTTCTCTGAAAGAGAAGCAGTCTGTTCCAACACTTCAATTCACTGTGCGAAGTGAATGGAGTGTTGCTTCACTTTCTAAATGCTGTCCTTTCAGAGAAAATCACTTTCCCTTGAAAGTGCCTTAAGCTACTTGCAAGCATTAGGAAGAAACTCACATGCGTTTCTCTGAAAGAGAAGCAGTCTGTTCCAACACTTCAGTTCACTGCACGTAGGGAATGGAGTGTTGCTTCACTTTCTAAATGCTGTCCTTTCAGAGAAAATCACTTTCCTTTGAAAGTGCCTTAAGCTACTTGCAAGCATTAGTAAGAAGCTCACATGCGTTTCTCTGAAAGAGAAGCAGACTGTTCCAACACTTCAATTCACTGTGCGAAGTGAATGGAGTGTTGCTTCACTTTCTAAATTCTGTCCTTTCAGAGAAAATCACTTTCCTTTGAAAGTTCCTTGAACTACTTTCAAGCATTCACAAAAAACTCACATGCGTTTCTCTGAAAGAGAAGCAGTCTGTTCCAACACTTCAATTCACTGTGCGAAGTGAATGGAGTGTTGCTTCACTTTCTAAATGCTGTCCTTTCAGAGAAAATCACTTTCCTATGAAAGTGCCTGAAGCAACTTGCAAGAATTCACAAGAAACTCACATGCGTTTCTCGGAAAGAGAAGCAGTCTGTTCCAACACTTCAATTCACTGTGCGAAGTGAATGGAGTGTTGCTTCACTTTCTAAATGCTGTCCTTTCAGAGAAAATCACTTTCCTTTGAAAGTGCCTTAAGCTTCTTACAAGCATTCACAAGAAACACTAATGCGTTTCTATGAAAGAGAAGCAGTCTGTTCCAACACTTCAATTCATTGCGCGAAGGGAATGGAGTGTTGCTTTACTTTCTAAATGCTGTCCTTTCAGAGAAAATCACTTTCCTTTGAAAGAGCCTTAAGCTACTGACAAGCATTCAACAGAAACTCACATGCATTTCTCTGAAAGAGAGGCAGTCTGTTCCAACACTTCAATTCACTGTACAAAGTGAATGGAGTGTTGCTTCACTTTCTAAATGCTGTCCTTTCAGAGAAAATCACTTTCCTTTGAAAGTGCCTTAAGCCACTTGCAAGCATTCACAAGAAACACTAATGCGTTTCTCTGAAAGAGAAGCAGTCTGTTCCAACACTTCAATTCACTGTGCGAAGTGAATGGAGTGTTGCTTCACTTTCTAAATGCTGTCCTTTCAGAGAAAATCACTTTCCCTTGAAAGTGCCTTAAGCTACTTGCAAGCATTAGGAAGAAACTCACATGCGTTTCTCTGAAAGAGAAGCAGTCTGTTCCAACACTTCAATTCACTGCACGTAGTGAATGGAGTGTTGCTTCACTTTCTAAATGCTGTCCTTTCAGAGAAAATCACTTTCCTTTGAAAGTGCCTTAAGCTACTTACAAGCATTCAACAGAAACTCACATGCGTTTCTCTGAAAGAGAAGCAGTCTGTTCCAACACTTCATTTCACTGTGCGATGTGAATGGAGTGTTGCCTCACTTTCTAAATGCTGTCCTTTCAGAGAAAATCATTTTCCTTTGAAAGTGCCTTAAGCTACTTACAAGCATTCACCAGAAACTCACATGCATTTCTCTGAAAGAGAAGCAGTCTGTTCCAATACTTCAATTCACTCTGCGAAGTGAATGGAGTGTTGCTTCACTTTCTAAATGCTGTCCTTTCAGAGAAAATCACTTTCCTTTGAAAGTGCCTTAAGGTACTTACAAGCATTCAACAGAAACTCACATGCATTTCTCTGAAAGAGAAGCAGTCTGTTCCAACACTTCAATTCACTGTGCGAAGTGAATGGAGTGTTGCTTCACTTTCTAAATTCTGTCCTTTCAGAGAAAATCACTTTCCTTTGAAAGTGCCTTAAGCTACTTACAAGCATTCACCAGAAACTCACATGCATTTCTCTGAAAGAGAAGCAGTCTGTTCCAACACTTCAATTCACTGTGCGAAGTGAATGGAGTGTTGCTTCACTTTCTAAATTCTGTCCTTTCAGAGAAAATCACTTTCCTTTGAAAGTGCCTTAAGCTACTTACAAGCATTCACCAGAAACTCACATGCATTTCTCTGAAAGAGAAGCAGTCTGTTCCAACACTTCAATTCACTGTGCGAAGTGAATGGAGTGTTGCTTCACTTTCTAAATTCTGTCCTTTCAGAGAAAATCACTTTCCTTTGAAAGTGCCTTAAGCTACTTACAAGCATTCACCAGAAACTCACATGCATTTCTCTGAAAGAGAAGCAGTCTGTTCCAACACTTCAATTCACTGTGCGAAGTGAAGGGAGTGTTGCTTCACTTTCTAAATGCTGTCCTTTCAGAGAAAATCACTTTCCCTTGAAAGTGCCTTAAGCTACTTGCAAGCATTAGGAAGAAACTCACATGCGTTTCTCTGAAAGAGAAGCAGTCTGTTCCAACACTTCAATTCACTGTGCGAAGTGAATGGAGTGTTGCTTCACTTTCTAAATGCTGTCCTTTCAGAGAAAATCACTTTCCCTTGAAAGTGCCTTAAGCTACTTGCAAGCATTAGGAAGAAACTCACATGCGCTTCTCTGAAAGAGAAGCAGTCTGTTCCAACACTTCAATTCACTGTGCGAAGTGAATGGAGTGTTGCTTCACTTTCTAAATTCTGTCCTTTCAGAGAAAATCACTTTCCTTTGAAAGTGCCTTAAGCAACCTGCAAGAGTTCACAAGAAACTCACATGCGTTTCTCTGAAAGAAGCAGTCTGTTCCAACACTTCAATTCACTGTGCGAAGTGAATGGAGTGTTGCTTCACTTTCTAAATGCTGTCCTTTCAGAGAAAATCATTTTCCTTTGAAAGTGCCTTAAGCTACTTACAAGCATTCACCAGAAACTCACATGCATTTCTCTGAAAGAGAAGCAGTCTGTTCCAATACTTCAATTCACTCTGCGAAGTGAATGGAGTGTTGCTTCACTTTCTAAATGCTGTCCTTTCAGAGAAAATCACTTTCCTTTGAAAGTGCCTTAAGGTACTTACAAGCATTCAACAGAAACTCACATGCATTTCTCTGAAAGAGAAGCAGTCTGTTCCAACACTTCAATTCACTGTGCGAAGTGAATGGAGTGTTGCTTCACTTTCTAAATTCTGTCCTTTCAGAGAAAATCACTTTCCTTTGAAAGTGCCTTAAGCTACTTACAAGCATTCACCAGAAACTCACATGCATTTCTCTGAAAGAGAAGCAGTCTGTTCCAACACTTCAATTCACTGTGCGAAGTGAAGGGAGTGTTGCTTCACTTTCTAAATGCTGTCCTTTCAGAGAAAATCACTTTCCCTTGAAAGTGCCTTAAGCTACTTGCAAGCATTAGGAAGAAACTCACATGCGTTTCTCTGAAAGAGAAGCAGTCTGTTCCAACACTTCAATTCACTGTGCGAAGTGAATGGAGTGTTGCTTCACTTTCTAAATGCTGTCCTTTCAGAGAAAATCACTTTCCCTTGAAAGTGCCTTAAGCTACTTGCAAGCATTAGGAAGAAACTCACATGCGCTTCTCTGAAAGAGAAGCAGTCTGTTCCAACACTTCAATTCACTGTGCGAAGTGAATGGAGTGTTGCTTCACTTTCTAAATTCTGTC
The DNA here is from genome assembly GCF_982192425.1 of Myodes glareolus. NCBI lineage: Eukaryota > Metazoa > Chordata > Mammalia > Rodentia > Cricetidae > Myodes > Myodes glareolus. The sequence continues at coordinate 96,288 of NW_028263256.1, forward strand.
CTTTCAGAGAAAATCACTTTCCTTTGAAAGTGCCTTAAGCAACCTGCAAGAGTTCACAAGAAACTCACATGCGTTTCTCTGAAAGAAGCAGTCTGTTCCAACACTTCAATTCACTGTGCGAAGTGAATGGAGTGTTGCTTCACTTTCTAAATGCTGTCCTTTCAGAGAAAATCACTTTCCTTTGAAAGTGCCTTAAGCTTCTTACAAGCATTCACAAGAAACACTAATGCGTTTCTATGAAAGAGAAGCAGTCTGTTCCAACACTTCAATTCATTGCGCGAAGGGAATGGAGTGTTGCTTTACTTTCTAAATGCTGTCCTTTCAGAGAAAATCACTTTCCTTTGAAAGAGCCTTAAGCTACTGACAAGCATTCAACAGAAACTCACATGCATTTCTCTGAAAGAGAGGCAGTCTGTTCCAACACTTCAATTCACTGTACAAAGTGAATGGAGTGTTGCTTCACTTTCTAAATGCTGTCCTTTCAGAGAAAATCACTTTCCTTTGAAAGTGCCTTAAGCCACTTGCAAGCATTCACAAGAAACACTAATGCGTTTCTCTGAAAGAGAAGCAGTCTGTTCCAACACTTCAATTCACTGTGCGAAGTGAATGGAGTGTTGCTTCACTTTCTAAATGCTGTCCTTTCAGAGAAAATCACTTTCCCTTGAAAGTGCCTTAAGCTACTTGCAAGCATTAGGAAGAAACTCACATGCGTTTCTCTGAAAGAGAAGCAGTCTGTTCCAACACTTCAGTTCACTGCACGTAGGGAATGGAGTGTTGCTTCACTTTCTAAATGCTGTCCTTTCAGAGAAAATCACTTTCCTTTGAAAGTGCCTTAAGCTACTTGCAAGCATTAGTAAGAAGCTCACATGCGTTTCTCTGAAAGAGAAGCAGACTGTTCCAACACTTCAATTCACTGTGCGAAGTGAATGGAGTGTTGCTTCACTTTCTAAATTCTGTCCTTTCAGAGAAAATCACTTTCCTTTGAAAGTTCCTTGAACTACTTTCAAGCATTCACAAAAAACTCACATGCGTTTCTCTGAAAGAGAAGCAGTCTGTTCCAACACTTCAATTCACTGTGCGAAGTGAATGGAGTGTTGCTTCACTTTCTAAATGCTGTCCTTTCAGAGAAAATCACTTTCCTATGAAAGTGCCTGAAGCAACTTGCAAGAATTCACAAGAAACTCACATGCGTTTCTCGGAAAGAGAAGCAGTCTGTTCCAACACTTCAATTCACTGTGCGAAGTGAATGGAGTGTTGCTTCACTTTCTAAATGCTGTCCTTTCAGAGAAAATCACTTTCCTTTGAAAGTGCCTTAAGCTTCTTACAAGCATTCACAAGAAACACTAATGCGTTTCTATGAAAGAGAAGCAGTCTGTTCCAACACTTCAATTCATTGCGCGAAGGGAATGGAGTGTTGCTTTACTTTCTAAATGCTGTCCTTTCAGAGAAAATCACTTTCCTTTGAAAGAGCCTTAAGCTACTGACAAGCATTCAACAGAAACTCACATGCATTTCTCTGAAAGAGAGGCAGTCTGTTCCAACACTTCAATTCACTGTACAAAGTGAATGGAGTGTTGCTTCACTTTCTAAATGCTGTCCTTTCAGAGAAAATCACTTTCCTTTGAAAGTGCCTTAAGCCACTTGCAAGCATTCACAAGAAACACTAATGCGTTTCTCTGAAAGAGAAGCAGTCTGTTCCAACACTTCAATTCACTGTGCGAAGTGAATGGAGTGTTGCTTCACTTTCTAAATGCTGTCCTTTCAGAGAAAATCACTTTCCCTTGAAAGTGCCTTAAGCTACTTGCAAGCATTAGGAAGAAACTCACATGCGTTTCTCTGAAAGAGAAGCAGTCTGTTCCAACACTTCAATTCACTGCACGTAGTGAATGGAGTGTTGCTTCACTTTCTAAATGCTGTCCTTTCAGAGAAAATCACTTTCCTTTGAAAGTGCCTTAAGCTACTTACAAGCATTCAACAGAAACTCACATGCGTTTCTCTGAAAGAGAAGCAGTCTGTTCCAACACTTCATTTCACTGTGCGATGTGAATGGAGTGTTGCCTCACTTTCTAAATGCTGTCCTTTCAGAGAAAATCATTTTCCTTTGAAAGTGCCTTAAGCTACTTACAAGCATTCACCAGAAACTCACATGCATTTCTCTGAAAGAGAAGCAGTCTGTTCCAATACTTCAATTCACTCTGCGAAGTGAATGGAGTGTTGCTTCACTTTCTAAATGCTGTCCTTTCAGAGAAAATCACTTTCCTTTGAAAGTGCCTTAAGGTACTTACAAGCATTCAACAGAAACTCACATGCATTTCTCTGAAAGAGAAGCAGTCTGTTCCAACACTTCAATTCACTGTGCGAAGTGAATGGAGTGTTGCTTCACTTTCTAAATTCTGTCCTTTCAGAGAAAATCACTTTCCTTTGAAAGTGCCTTAAGCTACTTACAAGCATTCACCAGAAACTCACATGCATTTCTCTGAAAGAGAAGCAGTCTGTTCCAACACTTCAATTCACTGTGCGAAGTGAAGGGAGTGTTGCTTCACTTTCTAAATGCTGTCCTTTCAGAGAAAATCACTTTCCCTTGAAAGTGCCTTAAGCTACTTGCAAGCATTAGGAAGAAACTCACATGCGTTTCTCTGAAAGAGAAGCAGTCTGTTCCAACACTTCAATTCACTGTGCGAAGTGAATGGAGTGTTGCTTCACTTTCTAAATGCTGTCCTTTCAGAGAAAATCACTTTGCTTTGAAAGTGCCTTAAGCTTCTTACAAGCATTCACAAGAAACACTAATGCGTTTCTATGAAAGAGAAGCAGTCTGTTCCAACACTTCAATTCATTGCGCGAAGGGAATGGAGTGTTGCTTCACTTTCTAAATGCTGTCCTTTCAGAGAAAATCACTTTCCTTTGAAAGAGCCTTAAGCTACTGACAAGCATTCAACAGAAACTCACATGCATTTCTCTGAAAGAGAGGCAGTCTGTTCCAACACTTCAATTCACTGTACAAAGTGAATGGAGTGTTGCTTCACTTTCTAAATGCTGTCCTTTCAGAGAAAATCACTTTCCTTTGAAAGTGCCTTAAGCTACTTGCAAGCATTAGGAAGAAGCTCACATGCGTTTCTCTGAAAGAGAAGCAGACTGTTCCAACACTTCAATTCACTGTGCGAAGTAAATGGAGTGTTGCTTCACTTTCTAAATTCTGTCCTTTCAGAGAAAATCACTTTCCTTTGAAAGTGCCTTAAACTACTTTCACGCATTCACAAAAAACTCACATGCGTTTCTCTGAAAGAGAAGCAGTCTGTTCCAACACTTCAATTCACTGTGCGAAGTGAATGGAGTGTTGCTTCACTTTCTAAATGCTGTCCTTTCAGAGAAAATCACTTTCCTTTGAAAGTGCCTTAAGCAACTTGCAAGAATTCACAAGAAACTCACATGCGTTTCTCGGAAAGAGAAGCAGTCTGTTCCAACACTTCAATTCACTGTGCGAAGTGAATGGAGTGTTGCTTCACTTTCTTAATGCTGTCCTTTCAGAGAAAATCACTTTCCTTTGAAAGTGCCTTAAGCCACTTGCAAGCATTCACAAGAAACACTAATGCGTTTCTATGAAAGAGAAGCACTCTGTTCCAACACTTCAATTCACTGCACGAAGGGAATAGAGTGTTGCTTCACTTTCTAAATGCTGTCCTTTCAGAGAAAATCACTTTCCTTTGAAAGTGCCTTAAGCTACTTACAAGCATTAGGAAGAAACTCACATGCGTTTCTCTGAAAGAGAAGCAGTCTGTTCCAACACTTCAATTCACTGTGCGAAGTGAATGGAGTGTTGCATCACTTTCTAAATTCTGTCCTTTCAGAGAAAATCATTTTCCTTTGAAAGTGCCTTAAGCTTCTTACAAGCATTCACCAGAAAGTCACATGCGTTTCTCTGAAAGAGAAGCAGTCTGTTCCAACACTTCAATTCACTGTGCGATGTGAATGGAGTGTTGCTTCAGTTTCTAAATGCTGTCCTTTCAGAGAAAATCACTTTCCTTTGAAAGTGCCTTAAGCTTCTTACAAGCATTTACCAGAAAGTCACATGCGTTTCTCTGAAAGAGAAGCAGTGTGTTCCAACACTTGAATTCACTGTGCGAAGTGAATGGAGTGTTGCTTCACTTTCTAAATGCTGTCCTTTCAGAGAAAATCACTTTCCTTTGAAAGTGCCTTAAGCTTCTTACAAGCATTCACCAGAAACTCACATGCGTTTCTCTGAAAGAGAAGCAGTCTGTTCCAACACTTCAATTCACTGTGCGAAGTGAATGGAGTGTTGCTTCACTTTCTAAATGCTGTCCTTTCAGAGAAAATCACTTTCCTTTGAAAGTGCCTTAAGCTACTTGCAAGCTTTAGGAAGAAACTCACATGCGTTTCTCTGAAAGAGAAGAAGACTGTTCAAACACTTCAATTCACTGTGCGAAGTGAATGGAGTGTTGCTTCACTTTCTAAATTCTGTCCTTTCAGAGAAAATCACCTTCCTTTGAAAGTGCCTTAAACTACTTTCAAGCATTCACAAAAAACTCACATGCGTTTCTCTGAAAGAGAAGCAGTCTGTTCCAACACTTCAATTCACTGTGCGAAGTGAATGGAGTGTTGCTTCAGTTTCTAAATGCTGTCCTTTCAGAGAAAATCACTTTCCTTTGAAAGTGCCTTAAGCAACTTGCAAGAATTCACAAGAAACTCACATGCGTTTCTCTGAAAGAGAAGCAGTCTGTTCCAACACTTCAATTCACTGTGCGAAGTGAATGGAGTGTTGCTTCACTTTCTAAATGCTGTCCTTTCAGAGAAAATCACTTTCCTTTGAAAGTGCCTTAAGCTTCTTACAAGCATTCACAAGAAACACTAATGCGTTTCTATGAAAGAGAAGCAGTCTGTTCCAACACTTCAATTCATTGTGCGAGGGGCATGGAGTGTTGCTTTACTTTCTAAATGCTCTCCTTTCAGAGAAAATCACTTTCCTTTGAAAGAGCCTTAAGCTACTGACAAGCATTCAACAGAAACTCACATGCATTTCTCTGAAAGAGAGGCAGTCTGTTCCAACACTTCAATTCACTGTACAAAGTGAATGGAGTGTTGCTTCACTTTCTAAATGCTGTCCTTTCAGAGAAAATCACTTTCCTTTGAAAGTGCCTTAAGCCACTTGTAAGCATTCACAAGAAACACTAATGCGTTTCTATGAAAGAGAAGCACTCTGTTCCAACACTTCAATTCACTGCACGAAGGGAATGGAGTGTTGCTTCAGTTTCTAAATGCTGTCCTTTCAGAGAAAATCACTTTCCTTTGAAAGTGCCTGAAGCTACTTACAAGCATTAGGAAGAAACTCACATGCGTTTCTCTGAAAGAGAAGCAGTCTGTTCCAACACTTCAATTCACTGTGCGAAGTGAATGGAGTGTTGCTTCACTTTCTAAATGCTGTCCTTTCAGAGAAAATCACTTTCCCTTGAAAGTGCCTTAAGCTACTTGCAAGCATTAGGAAGAAACTCACATGCGTTTCTCTGAAAGAGAAGCAGTCTGTTCCAACACTTCAATTCACTGTGCGAAGTGAATGGAGTGTTGCCTCACTTTCTAAATGCTGTCCTTTCAGAGAAAATCACTTTCCTTTGAAAGTGCCTTAAGCTACTCACAAGCATTCACAAGAAACACTAATGCGTTTCTATGAAAGAGAAGCAGTCTGTTCCAACACTTCAATTCATTGCGCGAAGGGAATGGAGTGTTGCTTTACTTTCTAAATGCTGTCCTTTCAGAGAAAATCACTTTCCTTTGAAAGAGCCTTAAGCTACTGACAAGCATTCAACAGAAACTCACATGCATTTCTCTGAAAGAGAGGCAGTCTGTTCCAACACTTCAATTCACTGTACAAAGTGAATGGAATGTTGCTTCACTTTCTAAATGCTGTCCTTTCAGAGAAAATCACTTTCCTTTGAAAGTGCCTTAAGCAACTTGCAAGCATTCACATGAAACTCACATGCGTTTCTCTGAAAGAGAAGCAGTCTGTTCCAACACTTCAATTCACTGTGCGAAGTGAATGGAGTGTTGCTTCACTTTCTAAATGCTGTCCTTTCAGAGAAAATCACTTTCCTATGATAGTGCCTGAAGCAACTTGCAAGAATTCACAAGAAACTCACATGCGTTTCTCGGAAAGAGAAGCAGTCTGCTCCAACACTTCAATTCACTGTGCGAAGTGAATGGAGTGTTGCTTCACTTTTTAAATGCTGTCCTTTCAGAGAAAATCACTTTCCTTTGAAAGTGCCTTAAGCCACTTGCAAGCATTCACAAGAAACACTAATGCGTTTCTATGAAAGAGAAGCACTCGGTTCCAACACTTCAATTCACTGCACGAAGGGAATGGAGTGTTGCTTCACTTTCTAAATGCTGTCCTTTCAGAGAAAATCACTTTCCTTTGAAAGTGCCTTAAGCTTCTTACAAGCATTCACCAGAAACTCACATGCGTTTCTCTGAAAGAGAAGCAGTCTGTTCCAACACTTCAATTCACTGTGCGAAGTGAATGGAGTGTTGCTTCACTTTCTAAATGCTGTCCTTTCAGAGAAAATCACTTTCCTTTGAAAGTGCCTTAAGCTACTTGCAAGCATTAGGAAGAAACTCACATGCGTTTCTCTGAAAGAGAAGCAGTCTGTTCCAACACTTCAATTCACTGTGCGAAGTGAATGGAGTGTTGCATCACTTTCTAAATTCTGTCCTTTCAGAGAAAATCACTTTCCTTTGATAGTGCCTTAACCTACTTTCAAGCATTCACAAAAAACTCACATGCGTTTCTCTTAAAGAGAAGCAGTCTGTTCCAACACTTCAATTCACTGTGCGAAGTGAATGGAGTGTTGCTTCACTTTCTAAATTCTGTCCTTTCAGTGAAAATCACTTTCCTTTGAAAGTGCCTTAAGCAACCTGCAAGAGTTCACAAGAAACTCACATGCGTTTCTCTGAAAGAGAAGCAGTCTGTTCCAACACTTCAATTCACTGTGCGAAGTGAATGGAGTGTTGCTTCACTTTCTAAATGCTGTCCTTTCAGAGAAAATCACTTTCCTTTGAAAGTGCCTTAAGCTTCTTACAAGCATTCACAAGAAACACTAATGCGTTTCTATGAAAGAGAAGCAGTCTGTTCCAACACTTCAATTCATTGCGCGAAGGGAATGGAGTGTTGCTTTACTTCCTAAATGCTGTCCTTTCAGAGAAAATCACTTTCCTTTGAAAGAGCCTTAAGCTACTGACAAGCATTGAACAGAAACTCACATGCATTTCTCTGAAAGAGAGGCAGTGTGTTCCAACACTTCAATTCACTGTACAAAGTGAATGGAGTGTTGCTTCACTTTCTAAATGCTGTCCTTTCAGAGAAAATCACTTTCCTTTGAAAGTGCCTTAAGCCACTTGCAGGCATTCACAAGAAACACTAATGCGTTTCTATGAAAGAGAAGCACTCTGTTCCAACACTTCAATTCACTGCACGAAGGGAATGGATTGTTGCTTCACTTTCTAAATGCTGTCCTTTCAGAGAAAATCACTTTCCTTTGAAAGTGCCTGAAGCTACTTACAAGCATTAGGAAGAAAATCACATGCGTTTCTCTGAAAGAGAAGCAGTCTGTTCCAACACTTCAATTCACTGTGCGAAGTGAATGGAGTGTTGCATCACTTTCTAAATTCTGTCCTTTCAGAGAAAATCACTTTCCTTTGAAAGTGCCTTAAACTACTTTCAAGCATTCACAAAAAACTCACATGCGTTTCTCTTAAAGAGAAGCAGTCTGTTCCAACACTTCAATTCACTGTGCGAAGTGAATGGAGTGTTGCTTCAGTTTCTAAATGCTGTCCTTTCAGAGAAAATCACTTTCCTTTGAAAGTGCCTTAAGCAACTTGCAAGAATTCACAAGAAACTCACATGCGTTTCTCTGAAAGAGAAGCAGTCTGTTCCAACACTTCAATTCACTGTGCGAAGTGAATGGAGTGTTGCTTCACTTTCTAAATGCTGTCCTTTCAGAGAAAATCACTTTCCTTTGAAAGTGCCTTAAGCTACTTACAAGCATTCACCAGAAACTCACATGCGTTTCTCTGAAAGAGAAGCAGTCTGTTCCAATACTTCAATTCACTCTGCGAAGTGAATGGAGTGTTGCTTCACTTTCTAAATGCTGTCCTTTCAGAGAAAATCACTTTCCTTTGAAAGTGCCTTAAGCTACTTGCAAGCATTAGGAAGAAACTCACATGCGCTTCTCTGAAAGAGAAGCAGTCTGTTCCAACACTTCAATTCACTGTGCGAAGTGAATGGAGTGTTGCTTCACTTTCTAAATTCTGTCCTTTCAGAGAAAATCACTTTCCTTTGAAAGTGCCTTAAGCAACCTGCAAGAGTTCACAAGAAACTCACATGCGTTTCTCTGAAAGAGAAGCAGTCTGTTCCAACACTTCAATTCACTGTGCGAAGTGAATGGAGTGTTGCTTCACTTTCTAAATGCTGTCCTTTCAGAGAAAATCACTTTCCTTTGAAAGTGCCTTAAGCTTCTTACAAGCATTCACAAGAAACACTAATGCGTTTCTATGAAAGAGAAGCAGTCTGTTCCAACACTTCAATTCATTGCGCGAAGGGAATGGAGTGTTGCTTTACTTTCTAAATGCTGTCCTTTCAGAGAAAATCACTTTCCTTTGAAAGAGCCTTAAGCTACTGACAAGCATTCAACAGAAACTCACATGCATTTCTCTGAAAGAGAGGCAGTCTGTTCCAACACTTCAATTCACTGTACAAAGTGAATGGAGTGTTGCTTCACTTTCTAAATGCTGTCCTTTCAGAGAAAATCACTTTCCTTTGAAAGTGCCTTAAGCCACTTGCAAGCATTCACAAGAAACACTAATGCGTTTCTCTGAAAGAGAAGCAGTCTGTTCCAACACTTCAATTCACTGTGCGAAGTGAATGGAGTGTTGCTTCACTTTCTAAATGCTGTCCTTTCAGAGAAAATCACTTTCCCTTCAAAGTGCCTTAAGCTACTTGCAAGCATTAGGAAGAAACTCACATGCGTTTCTCTGAAAGAGAAGCAGTCTGTTCCAACACTTCAATTCACTGCACGTAGGGAATGGAGTGTTGCTTCACTTTCTAAATGCTGTCCTTTCAGAGAAAATCACTTTCCTTTGAAAGTGCCTTAAGCTACTTGCAAGCATTAGTAAGAAGCTCACATGCGTTTCTCTGAAAGAGAAGCAGACTGTTCCAACACTTCAATTCACTGTGCGAAGTGAATGCAGTGTTGCTTCACTTTCTAAATTCTGTCCTTTCAGAGAAAATCACTTTCCTTTGAAAGTTCCTTAAACTACTTTCAAGCATTCACAAAAAACTCACATGCGTTTCTCTGAAAGAGAAGCAGTCTGTTCCAACACTTCAATTCACTGTGCGAAGTGAATGGAGTGTTGCTTCACTTTCTAAATGCTGTCCTTTCAGAGAAAATCACTTTCCTATGAAAGTGCCTGAAGGAACTTGCAAGAATTCACAAGAAACTCACATGCGTTTCTCGGAAAGAGAAGCAGTCTGTTCCAACACTTCAATTCACTGTGCGAAGTGAATGGAGTGTTGCTTCACTTTCTAAATGCTGTCCTTTCAGAGAAAATCACTTTCCTTTGAAAGTGCCTTAAGCTTCTTACAAGCATTCACAAGAAACACTAATGCGTTTCTATGAAAGAGAAGCAGTCTGTTCCAACACTTCAATTCATTGCGCGACGGGAATGGAGTGTTGCTTTACTTTCTAAATGCTGTCCTTTCAGAGAAAATCACTTTCCTTTGAAAGAGCCTTAAGCTACTGACAAGCATTCAACAGAAACTCACATGCATTTCTCTGAAAGAGAGGCAGTCTGTTCCAACACTTCAATTCACTGTACAAAGTGAATGGAGTGTTGCTTCACTTTCTAAATGCTGTCCTTTCAGAGAAAATCACTTTCCTTTGAAAGTGCCTTAAGCTACTTGCAAGCATTAGGAAGAAGCTCACATGCGTTTCTCTGAAAGAGAAGCAGACTGTTCCAACACTTCAATTCACTGTGCGAAGTAAATGGAGTGTTGCTTCACTTTCTAAATTCTGTCCTTTCAGAGAAAATCACTTTCCTTTGAAAGTGCCTTAAGCTTCTTACAAGCATTCACCAGAAACTCACATGCGTTTCTCTGAAAGAGAAGCAGTCTGTTCCAACACTTCAATTCACTGTGCGAAGTGAATGGAGTGTTGCTTCACTTTCTAAATGCTGTCCTTTCAGAGAAAATCACTTTCCTTTGAAAGTGCCTTAAGCAACTTGCAAGAATTCACAAGAAACTCACATGCGTTTCTCGGAAAGAGAAGCAGTCTGTTCCAACACTTCAATTCACTGTGCGAAGTGAATGGAGTGTTGCTTCACTTTCTTAATGCTGTCCTTTCAGAGAAAATCACTTTCCTTTGAAAGTGCCTTAAGCCACTTGCAAGCATTCACAAGAAACACTAATGCGTTTCTATGAAAGAGAAGCACTCTGTTCCAACACTTCAATTCACTGCACGAAGGGAATAGAGTGTTGCTTCACTTTCTAAATGCTGTCCTTTCAGAGAAAATCACTTTCCTTTGAAAGTGCCTTAAGCTACTTACAAGCATTAGGAAGAAACTCACATGCGTTTCTCTGAAAGAGAACCAGTCTGTTCCAACACTTCAATTCACTGTGCGAAGTGAATGGAGTGTTGCATCACTTTCTAAATTCTGTCCTTTCAGAGAAAATCATTTTCCTTTGAAAGTGCCTTAAACTTATTACAAGCATTCACCAGAAAGTCACATGCGTTTCTCTGAAAGAGAAGCAGTCTGTTCCAACACTTCAATTCACTGTGCGAAGTGAATGGAGTGTTGCTTCAGTTTCTAAATGCTGTCCTTTCAGAGAAAATCACTTTCCTTTGAAAGTGCCTTAAGCTTCTTACAAGCATTTACCAGAAAGTCACATGCGTTTCTCTGAAAGAGAAGCAGTGTGTTCCAACACTTGAATTCACTGTGCGAAGTGAATGGAGTGTTGCTTCACTTTCTAAATGCTGTCCTTTCAGAGAAAATCACTTTCCTTTGAAAGTGCCTTAAGCTTCTTACAAGCATTCACCAGAAACTCACATGCGTTTCTCTGAAAGAGAAGCAGTCTGTTCCAACACTTCAATTCACTGTGCGAAGTGAATGGAGTGTTGCTTCACTTTCTAAATGCTGTCCTTTCAGAGAAAATCACTTTCCTTTGAAAGTGCCTTAAGCTACTTGCAAGCATTAGGAAGAAACTCACATGCGTTTCTCTGAAAGAGAAGAAGACTGTTCAAACACTTCAATTCACTGTGCGAAGTGAATGGAGTGTTGCTTCACTTTCTAAATTCTGTCCTTTCAGAGAAAATCACCTTCCTTTGAAAGTGCCTTAAACTACTTTCAAGCATTCACAAAAAACTCACATGCATTTCTCTGAAAGAGAAGCAGTCTGTTCCAACACTTCAATTCACTGTGCGAAGTGAATGGAGTGTTGCTTCAGTTTCTAAATGCTGTCCTTTCAGAGAAAATCACTTTCCTTTGAAAGTGCCTTAAGCAACTTGCAAGAATTCACAAGAAACTCACATGCGTTTCTCTGAAAGAGAAGCAGTCTGTTCCAACACTTCAATTCACTGTGCGAAGTGAATGGAGTGTTGCTTCACTTTCTAAATGCTGTCCTTTCAGAGAAAATCACTTTCCTTTGAAAGTGCCTTAAGCTTCTTACAAGCATTCACCAGAAACTCACATGCGTTTCTCTGAAAGAGAAGCAGTCTGTTCCAACACTTCAATTCACTGTGCGAAGTGAATGGAGTGTTGCTTCACTTTCTAAATGCTGTCCTTTCAGAGAAAATCACTTTCCTTTGAAAGTGCCTTAAGCTACTTGCAAGCATTAGGAAGAAACTCACATGCGTTTCTCTGAAAGAGAAGAAGACTGTTCAAACACTTCAATTCACTGTGCGAAGTGAATGGAGTGTTGCTTCACTTTCTAAATTCTGTCCTTTCAGAGAAAATCACCTTCCTTTGAAAGTGCCTTAAACTACTTTCAAGCATTCACAAAAAACTCACATGCATTTCTCTGAAAGAGAAGCAGTCTGTTCCAACACTTCAATTCACTGTGCGAAGTGAATGGAGTGTTGCTTCAGTTTCTAAATGCTGTCCTTTCAGAGAAAATCACTTTCCTTTGAAAGTGCCTTAAGCAACTTGCAAGAATTCACAAGAAACTCACATGCGTTTCTCTGAAAGAGAAGCAGTCTGTTCCAACACTTCAATTCACTGTGCGAAGTGAATGGAGTGTTGCTTCACTTTCTAAATGCTGTCCTTTCAGAGAAAATCACTTTCCTTTGAAAGTGCCTTAAGCTTCTTACAAGCATTCACAAGAAACACTAATGCGTTTCTATGAAAGAGAAGCAGTCTGTTCCAACACTTCAATTCATTGCGCGAGGGGCATGGAGTGTTGCTTTACTTTCTAAATGCTCTCCTTTCAGAGAAAATCACTTTCCTTTGAAAGAGCCTTAAGCTACTGACAAGCATTCAACAGAAACTCACATGCATTTCTCTGAAAGAGAGGCAGTCTGTTCCAACACTTCAATTCACTGCACGAAGGGAATGGAGTGTTGCTTCACTTTCTAAATGCTGTCCTTTCAGAGAAAATCACTTTCCTTTGAAAGTGCCTGAAGCTACTTACAAGCATTAGGAAGAAACTCACATGCGTTTCTCTGAAAGAGAAGCAGTCTGTTCCAACACTTCAATTCACTGTGCGAAGTGAATGGAGTGTTGCTTCACTTTCTAAATGCTGTCCTTTCAGAGAAAATCACTTTCCCTTGAAAGTGCCTTAAGCTACTTGCAAGCATTAGTAAGAAACTCACATGCGTTTCTCTGAAAGAGAAGCAGTCTGTTCCAACACTTCAATTCACTGTGCGAAGTGAATGGAGTGTTGCTTCACTTTCTAAATGCTGTCCTTTCAGAGAAAATCACTTTCCTTTGAAAGTGCCTTAAGCTACTCACAAGCATTCACAAGAAACACTAATGCGTTTCTATGAAAGAGAAGCAGTCTGTTCCAACACTTCAATTCATTGCGCGAAGGGAATGGAGTGTTGCTTTACTTTCTAAATGCTGTCCTTTCAGAGAAAATCACTTTCCTTTGAAAGAGCCTTAAGCTACTGACAAGCATTCAACAGAAACTCACATGCATTTCTCTGAAAGAGAGGCAGTCTGTTCCAACACTTCAATTCACTGTACAAAGTGAATGGAGTGTTGCTTCACTTTCTAAATGCTGTCCTTTCAGAGAAAATCACTTTCCTTTGAAAGTGCCTTAAGCAACTTGCAAGCATTCACAAGAAACTCACATGCGTTTCTCTGAAAGAGAAGCAGTCTGTTCCAACACTTCAATTCACTGTGCGAAGTGAATGGAGTGTTGCTTCACTTTCTAAATGCTGTCCTTTCAGAGAAAATCACTTTCCTATGATAGTGCCTGAAGCAACTTGCAAGAATTCACAAGAAACTCACATGCGTTTCTCGGAAAGAGAAGCAGTCTGCTCCAACACTTCAATTCACTGTGCGAAGTGAATGGAGTGTTGCTTCACTTTTTAAATGCTGTCCTTTCAGAGAAAATCACTTTCCTTTGAAAGTGCCTTAAGCCACTTGCAAGCATTCACAAGAAACACTAATGCGTTTCTATGAAAGAGAAGCACTCGGTTCCAACACTTCAATTCACTGCACGAAGGGAATGGAGTGTTGCTTCACTTTCTAAATGCTGTCCTTTCAGAGAAAATCACTTTCCTTTGAAAGTGCCTTAAGCTTCTTACAAGCATTCACCAGAAACTCACATGCGTTTCTCTGAAAGAGAAGCAGTCTGTTCCAACACTTCAATTCACTGTGCGAAGTGAATGGAGTGTTGCTTCACTTTCTAAATGCTGTCCTTTCAGAGAAAATCACTTTCCTTTGAAAGTGCCTTAAGCTACTTGCAAGCATTAGGAAGAAACTCACATGCGTTTCTCTGAAAGAGAAGCAGTCTGTTCCAACACTTCAATTCATTGCGCGAAGGGAATGGAGTGTTGCTTTACTTTCTAAATGCTGTCCTTTCAGAGAAAATCACTTTCCTTTGAAAGAGCCTTAAGCTACTGACAAGCATTCAACAGAAACTCACATGCATTTCTCTGAAAGAGAGGCAGTCTGTTCCAACACTTCAATTCACTGTACAAAGTGAATGGAGTGTTGCTTCACTTTCTAAATGCTGTCCTTTCAGAGAAAATCACTTTCCTTTGAAAGTGCCTTAAGCCACTTGCAAGCATTCACAAGAAACACTAATGCGTTTCTCTGAAAGAGAAGCAGTCTGTTCCAACACTTCAATTCACTGTGCGAAGTGAATGGAGTGTTGCTTCACTTTCTAAATGCTGTCCTTTCAGAGAAAATCACTTTCCCTTGAAAGTGCCTTAAGCTACTTGCAAGCATTAGGAAGAAACTCACATGCGTTTCTCTGAAAGAGAAGCAGTCTGTTCCAACACTTCAATTCACTGCACGTAGTGAATGGAGTGTTGCTTCACTTTCTAAATTCTGTCCTTTCAGAGAAAATCACTTTCCTTTGAAAGTGCCTTAAGCTTCTTACAAGCATTCACAAGAAACACTAATGCGCTTCTATGAAAGAGAAGCAGTCTGTTCCGACACTTCAATTCATTGTGCGAAGGGAATGGAGTGTTACTCTACTTTCTAAATGCTGTCCTTTCAGAGAAAATCACTTTCCTATGAAAGAGCCTTAAGCTACTGACAAGCATTCAACAGAAACTCACATGCATTTCTCTGAAAGAGGAGCAGTCTGTTCCAACACTTCAATTCACTGTGCGAAGTGAATGGAGTGTTGCATCACTTTCTAAATTCTGTCCTTTCAGAGAAAATCACTTTCCTTTGAAAGTGCCTTAAACTACTTTCAAGCATTCACAAAAAACTCACATGCGTTTCTCTTAAAGAGAAGCAGTCTGTTCCAACACTTCAATTCACTGTGCGAAGTGAATGGAGTGTTGCTTCAGTTTCTAAATGCTGTCCTTTCAGAGAAAATCACTTTAATTTGAAAGTGCCTTAAGCAACTTGCAAGAATTCACCAGAAAATCACATGCGTTTCTCTGAAAGAGAAGCAGTCTGTTCCAACACTTCAATTCACTGTTCGAAGTGAATGGAGTGTTGCTTCACTTTCTAAATGCTGTCCTTTCAGAGAAAATCACTTTCCTTTGAAAGTGCCTTAAGCTACTTGCAAGCATTAGGAAGAAACTCACATGCGTTTCTCTGAAAGAGAAGCAGACTGTTCAAACACTTCAATTCACTGTGCGAAGTGAATGGAGTGTTGCTTCACTTTCTAAATTCTGTCCTTTCAGAGAAAATCACTTTCCTTTGAAAGTGCCTTAAACTACTTTCAAGCATTCACAAAAAACTCACATGCGTTTCTCTGAAAGAGAAGCAGTCTGTTCCAACACTTCAATTCACTGTGCGAAGTGAATGGAGTGTTGCTTCAGTTTCTAAATGCTGTCCTTTCAGAGAAAATCACTTTCCTTTGAAAGTGCCTTAAGCAACTTGCAAGAATTCACAAGAAACTCACATGCGTTTCTCTGAAAGAGAAGCAGTCTGTTCCAACACTTCAATTCACTGTGCGAAGTGAATGGAGTGCTGCTTCACTTTCTAAATGCTGTCCTTTCAGAGAAAATCACTTTCCTTTGAAAGTGCCTTAAGCTTCTTACAAGCATTCACAAGAAACACTAATGCGTTTCTATGAAAGAGAAGCAGTCTGTTCCAACACTTCAATTCATTGCGCGAAGGGAATGGAGTGTTGCTTTACTTTCTAAATGCTGTCCTTTCAGAGAAAATCACTTTCCTTTGAAAGAGCCTTAAGCTACTGACAAGCATTCAACAGAAACTCACATGCATTTCTCTGAAAGAGAGGCAGTCTGTTCCAACACTTCAATTCACTGTACAAAGTGAATGGAGTGTTGCTTCACTTTCTAAATGCTGTCCTTTCAGAGAAAATCACTTTCCTTTGAAAGTGCCTTAAGCCACTTGCAAGCATTCACAAGAAACACTAATGCGTTTCTATGAAAGAGAAGCACTCTGTTCCAACACTTCAATTCACTGCACGAAGTGAATGGAGTGTTGCTTCACTTTCTAAATGCTGTCCTTTCAGAGAAAATCACTTTCCTTTGAAAGTGCCTGAAGCTACTTACAAGCATTAGGAAGAAACTCACATGCGTTTCTCTGAAAGAGAAGCAGTCTGTTCCAAAACTTCAATTCACTGTGCGAAGTGAATGGAGTGTTGCTTCACTTTCTAAATGCTGTCCTTTCAGAGAAAATCACTTTCCCTTGAAAGTGCCTTAAGCTACTTGCAAGCATTAGGAAGAAACTCACATGCGTTTCTCGGAAAGAGAAGCAGTCTGTTCCAACACTTCAATTCACTGTGCGAAGTGAATGGAGTGTTGCTTCACTTTCTAAATGCTGTCCTTTCAGAGAAAATCACTTTCCTTTGAAAGTGCCTTAAGCCACTTGCAAGCATTCACTAGAAACACTAATGCGTTTCTATGAAAGAGAAGCACTCTGTTCCAACACTTCAATTCACTGCACGAAGGGAATGGAGTGTTGCTTCACTTTCTAAATGCTGTCCTTTCAGAGAAAATCACTTTCCTTTGAAAGTGCCTTAAACTACTTTCAAGCATTCACAAAAAACTCACATGCGTTTCTCTTAAAGAGAAGCATTCTGTTCCAACACTTCAATTCACTGTGCGAAGTGAATGGAGTGTTGCATCACTTTCTAAATTCTGTCCTTTCAGAGAAAATCACTTTCCTTTGAAAGTGCCTTAAACTACTTTCAAGCATTCACAAAAAACTCACATGCGTTTCTCTTAAAGAGAAGCAGTCTGTTCCAACACTTCAATTCACTGTGCGAAGTGAATGGAGTGTTGCTTCACTTTCTAAATGCTGTCCTTTCAGAGAAAATCACTTTCCTTTGAAAGTGCCTTAAGCTTCTTACAAGCATTCACCAGAAACTCACATGCGTTTCTCTGAAAGAGAAGCAGTCTGTTCCAACACTTCAATTCACTGTGCGAAGTGAATGGAGTGTTGCTTCACTTTCTAAATGCTGTCCTTTCAGAGAAAATCACTTTCCTTTGAAAGTGCCTTAAGCTACTTGCAAGCATTAGGAAGAAACTCACATGCGTTTCTCTGAAAGAGAAGAAGACTGTTCAAACACTTCAATTCACTGTGCGAAGTGAATGGATTGTTACTTCACTTTCTAAATTCTGTCCTTTCAGAGAAAATCACTTTCCTTTGAAAGTGCCTTAAACTACTTTCAAGCATTCACAAAAAACTCACATACGTTTCTCTGAAAGAGAAGCAGTCTGTTCCAACACTTGAATTCACTGTACGAAGTGAATGGAGTGTTGCTTCAGTTTCTAAATGCTGTCCTTTCAGAGAAAATCACTTTCCTTTGAAAGTGCCTTAAGCAACTTGCAAGAATTCACAAGAAACTCACATGCGTTTCTCTGAAAGAGAAGCAGTCTGTTCCAACACTTCAATTCACTGTGCGAAGTGAATGGAGTGTTGCTTCACTTTCTAAATGCTGTCCTTTCAGAGAAAATCACTTTCCTTTGAAAGTGCCTTAAGCTTCTTACAAGCATTCACAAGAAACACTAATGCGCTTCTATGAAAGAGAAGCAGTCTGTTCCGACACTTCAATTCATTGCGCGAAGGGAATGGAGTGTTACTCTACTTTCTAAATGCTGTCCTTTCAGAGAAAATCACTTTCCTTTGAAAGAGCCTTAAGCTACTGACAAGCATTCAACAGAAACTCACATGCATTTCTCTGAAAGAGAAGCAGTCTGTTCCAACACTTCAATTCACTGTGCGAAGTGAATGGAGTGTTGCATCACTTTCTAAATTCTGTCCTTTCAGAGAAAATCACTTTCCTTTGAAAGTGCCTTAAACTACTTTCAAGCATTCACAAAAAACTCACATGCGTTTCTCTTAAAGAGAAGCAGTCTGTTCCAACACTTCAATTCACTGTGCGAAGTGAATGGAGTGTTGCTTCAGTTTCTAAATGCTGTCCTTTCAGAGAAAATCACTTTAATTTGAAAGTGCCTTAAGCAACTTGCAAGAATTCACAAGAAACTCACATGCGTTTCTCTGAAAGAGAAGCAGTCTGTTCCAACACTTCAATTCACTGTGCGAAGTGAATGGAGTGTTGCTTCACTTTCTAAATGCTGTCCTTTCAGAGAAAATCACTTTCCTTTGAAAGTGCCTTAAGCTACTTACAAGCATTCAACAGAAACTCACATGCGTTTCTCTGAAAGAGAAGCAGTCTGTTCCAATACTTCAATTCACTCTGCGAAGTGAATGGAGTGTTGCTTCACTTTCTAAATGCTGTCCTTTCAGAGAAAATCACTTTCCTTTGAAAGTGCCTTAAGCTACTTACAAGCATTCAACAGAAACTCACATGCATTTCACTGAAAGAGAAGCAGTCTGTTCCAACACTTCAATTCACTGTGCGAAGTGAATGCAGTGTTGCTTCAGTTTCTAAATGCTGTCCTTTCAGAGAAAATCACTTTCCTTTGAAAGTGCCTTAAGCTTCTTACAAGCATTCACCAGAAACTCACATGCGTTTCTCTGAAAGAGAAGCAGTCTGTTCCAACACTTCAATTCACTGTGCGAAGTGAATGGAGTGTTGCTTCACTTTCTAAATGCTGTCCTTTCAGAGAAAATCACTTTCCTTTGAAAGTGCCTTAAGCTACTTGCAAGCATTAGGAAGAAACTCACATGCGTTTCTCTGAAAGAGAAGCAGTCTGTTCCAACACTTCAATTCACTGTGCGAAGTGAATGGAGTGTTGCTTCACTTTCTAAATGCTGTCCTTTCAGAGAAAATCACTTTCCTTTGAAAGTGCCTTAAGCCACTTGCAAGCATTCACTAGAAACACTAATGCGTTTCTATGAAAGAGAAGCACTCTGTTCCAACACTTCAATTCACTGCACGAAGGGAATGGAGTGTTGCTTCACTTTCTAAATGCTGTCCTTTCAGAGAAAATCACTTTCCTTTGAAAGTGCCTTAAACTACTTTCAAGCATTCACAAAAAACTCACATGCGTTTCTCTTAAAGAGAAGCATTCTGTTCCAACACTTCAATTCACTGTGCGAAGTGAATGGAGTGTTGCATCACTTTCTAAATTCTGTCCTTTCAGAGAAAATCACTTTCCTTTGAAAGTGCCTTAAACTACTTTCAAGCATTCACAAAAAACTCACATGCGTTTCTCTTAAAGAGAAGCAGTCTGTTCCAACACTTCAATTCACTGTGCGAAGTGAATGGAGTGTTGCTTCACTTTCTAAATGCTGTCCTTTCAGAGAAAATCACTTTCCTTTGAAAGTGCCTTAAGCTTCTTACAAGCATTCACCAGAAACTCACATGCGTTTCTCTGAAAGAGAAGCAGTCTGTTCCAACACTTCAATTCACTGTGCGAAGTGAATGGAGTGTTGCTTCACTTTCTAAATGCTGTCCTTTCAGAGAAAATAACTTTCCTTTGAAAGTGCCTTAAGCTTCTTACAAGCATTCACAAGAAACACTAATGCGTTTCTATGAAAGAGAAGCAGTCTGTTCCAACACTTCAATTCATTGCGCGAAGGGAATGGAGTGTTGCTTTACTTTCTGAATGCTGTCCTTTCAGAGAAAATCACTTTCCTTTGAAAGAGCCTTAAGCTACTGACAAGCATTCAACAGAAACTCACATGCATTTCTCTGAAAGAGAGGCAGTCTGTTCCAACACTTCAATTCACTGTACAAAGTGAATGGAGTGTTGCTTCACTTTCTAAATGCTGTCCTTTCAGAGAAAATCACTTTCCTTTGAAAGTGCCTTAAGCCACTTGCAAGCATTCACAAGAAACACTAATGCGTTTCTATGAAAGAGAAGCACTCTGTTCCAACACTTCAACTCACTGCACGAAGTGAATGGAGTGTTGCTTCACTTTCTAAATGCTGTCCTTTCAGAGAAAATCACTTTCCTTTGAAAGTGCCTGAAGCTACTTACAAGCATTAGGAAGAAACTCACATGCGTTTCTCTGAAAGAGAAGCAGTCTGTTCCAACACTTCAATTCACTGTGCGAAGTGAATGGAGTGTTGCTTCACTTTCTAAATGCTGTCCTTTCAGAGAAAATCACTTTCCCTTGAAAGTGCCTTAAGCTACTTGCAAGCATTAGGAAGAAACTCACATGCGTTTCTCGGAAAGAGAAGCAGTCTGTTCCAACACTTCAATTCACTGTGCGAAGTGAATGGAGTGTTGCTTCACTTTCTAAATGCTGTCATTTCAGAGAAAATCACTTTCCTTTGAAAGTGCCTTAAGCCACTTGCAAGCATTCACAAGAAACACTAATGCGTTTCTATGAAAGAGAAGCACTCTGTTCCAACACTTCAATTCACTGCACGAAGGGAATGGAGTGTTGCTTCACTTTCTAAATGCTGTCCTTTCAGAGAAAATCACTTTCCTTTGAAAGTGCCTTAAACTACTTTCAAGCATTCACAAAAAAACTCACATGCGTTTCTCTTAAAGAGAAGCAGTCTGTTCCAACACTTCAATTCACTGTGCGAAGTGAATGGAGTGTTGCATCACTTTCTAAATTCTGTCCTTTCAGAGAAAATCACTTTCCTTTGAAAGTGCCTTAAACTACTTTCAAGCATTCACAAAAAACTCACATGCGTTTCTCTTAAAGAGAAGCAGTCTGTTCCAACACTTCAATTCACTGTGCGAAGTGAATGGAGTGTTGCTTCACTTTCTAAATGCTGTCCTTTCAGAGAAAATCACTTTCCTTTGAAAGTGCCTTAAGCTACTTGCAAGCATTAGGAAGAAACTCACATGCGTTTCTCTGAAAGAGAAGAAGACTGTTCAAACACTTCAATTCACTGTGCGAAGTGAATGGAGTGTTGCTTCACTTTCTAAATTCTGTCCTTTCAGAGAAAATCACTTTCCTTTGAAAGTGCCTTAAACTACTTTCAAGCATTCACAAAAAACTCACATACGTTTCTCTGAAAGAGAAGCAGTCTGTTCCAACACTTGAATTCACTGTGCGATGTGAATGGAGTGTTGCTTCAGTTTCTAAATGCTGTCCTTTCAGAGAAAATCACTTTCCTTTGAAAGTGCCTTAAGCAACTTGCAAGAATTCACAAGAAACTCACATGCGTTTCTCTGAAAGAGAAGCAGTCTGTTCCAACACTTCAATTCACTGTGCGAAGTGAATGGAGTGTTGCTTCACTTTCTAAATGCTGTCCTTTCAGAGAAAATCACTTTCCTTTGAAAGTGCCTTAAGCTTCTTACAAGCATTCACAAGAAACACTAATGCGCTTCTATGAAAGAGAAGCAGTCTGTTCCGACACTTCAATTCATTGCGCGAAGGGAATGGAGTGTTACTCTACTTTCTAAATGCTGTCCTTTCAGAGAAAATCACTTTCCTTTGAAAGAGCCTTAAGCTACTGACAAGCATTCAACAGAAACTCACATGCATTTCTCTGAAAGAGAAGCAGTCTGTTCCAACACTTCAATTCACTGTGCGAAGTGAATGGAGTGTTGCATCACTTTCTAAATTCTGTCCTTTCAGAGAAAATCACTTTCCTTTGAAAGTGCCTTAAACTACTTTCAAGCATTCACAAAAAACTCACATGCGTTTCTCTTAAAGAGAAGCAGTCTGTTCCAACACTTCAATTCACTGTGCGAAGTGAATGGAGTGTTGCTTCAGTTTCTAAATGCTGTCCTTTCAGAGAAAATCACTTTAATTTGAAAGTGCCTTAAGCAACTTGCAAGAATTCACAAGAAACTCACATGCGTTTCTCTGAAAGAGAAGCAGTCTGTTCCAACACTTCAATTCACTGTGCGAAGTGAATGGAGTGTTGCTTCACTTTCTAAATGCTGTCCTTTCAGAGAAAATCACTTTCCTTTGAAAGTGCCTTAAGCTACTTACAAGCATTCAACAGAAACTCACATGCGTTTCTCTGAAAGAGAAGCAGTCTGTTCCAATACTTCAATTCACTATGCGAAGTGAATGGAGTGTTGCTTCACTTTCTAAATGCTGTCCTTTCAGAGAAAATCACTTTCCTTTGAAAGTGCCTTAAGCTACTTGCAAGCATTAGGAAGAAACTCACATGCGTTTCTCTGAAAGAGAAGCAGACTGTTCAAACACTTCAATTCACTGTGCGAAGTGAATGGAGTGTTGCTTCACTTTCTAAATTCTGTCCTTTCAGAGAAAATCACTTTCCTTTGAAAGTGCCTTAAACTACTTTCAAGCATTCACAAAAAACTCACATGCGTTTCTCTGAAAGAGAAGCAGTCTGTTCCAATACTTCAATTCACTCTGCGAAGTGAATGGAGTGTTGCTTCAGTTTCTAAATGCTGTCCTTTCAGAGAAAATCACTTTCCTTTGAAAGTGCCTTAAGCTACTTGCAAGCATCAGGAAGAAACTCACATGCGTTTCTCTGAAAGAGAAGCAGTCTGTTCCAACACTTCAATTCACTGTGCGAAGTGAATGGAGTGTTGCTTCACTTTCTAAATGCTGTCCTTTCAGAGAAAATCACTTTCCTTTGAAAGTGCCTTAAGCTTCTTACAAGCATTCACAAGAAACACTAATGCGTTTCTATGAAAGAGAAGCAGTCTGTTCCAACACTTCAATTCATTGCGCGAAGGGAATGGAGTGTTGCTTTACTTTCTGAATGCTGTCCTTTCAGAGAAAATCACTTTCCTTTGAAAGAGCCTTAAGCTACTGACAAGCATTCAACAGAAACTCACATGCATTTCTCTGAAAGAGAGGCAGTCTGTTCCAACACTTCAATTCACTGTACAAAGTGAATGGAGTGTTGCTTCACTTTCTAAATGCTGTCCTTTCAGAGAAAATCACTTTCCTTTGAAAGTGCCTTAAGCCACTTGCAAGCATTCACAAGAAACACTAATGCGTTTCTATGAAAGAGAAGCACTCTGTTCCAACACTTCAACTCACTGCACGAAGTGAATGGAGTGTTGCTTCACTTTCTAAATGCTGTCCTTTCAGAGAAAATCACTTTCCTTTGAAAGTGCCTGAAGCTACTTACAAGCATTAGGAAGAAACTCACATGCGTTTCTCTGAAAGAGAAGCAGTCTGTTCCAACACTTCAATTCACTGTGCGAAGTGAATGGAGTGTTGCTTCACTTTCTAAATGCTGTCCTTTCAGAGAAAATCACTTTCCCTTGAAAGTGCCTTAAGCTACTTGCAAGCATTAGGAAGAAACTCACATGCGTTTCTCGGAAAGAGAAGCAGTCTGTTCCAACACTTCAATTCACTGTGCGAAGTGAATGGAGTGTTGCTTCATTTTCTAAATGCTGTCCTTTCAGAGAAAATTACTTTCCTTTGAAAGTGCCTTAAGCCACTTGCAAGCATTCACAAGAAACACTAATGCGTTTCTATGAAAGAGAAGCACTCTGTTCCAACACTTCAATTCACTGCACGAAGGGAATGGAGTGTTGCTTCACTTTCTAAATGCTGTCCTTTCAGAGAAAATAACTTTCCTTTGAAAGTGCCTTAAACTACTTTCAAGCATTCACAAAAAACTCACATGCGTTTCTCTTAAAGAGAAGCAGTCTGTTCCAACACTTCAATTCACTGTGCGAAGTGAATGGAGTGTTGCATCACTTACTAAATTCTGTCCTTTCAGAGAAAATCACTTTCCTTTGAAAGTGCCTTAAACTACTTTCAAGCATTCACAAAAAAACTCACATGCGTTTCTCTTAAAGAGAAGCAGTCTGTTCCAACACTTCAATTCACTGTGCGAAGTGAATGGAGTGTTGCTTCACTTTCTAAATGCTGTCCTTTCAGAGAAAATCACTTTCCTTTGAAAGTGCCTTAAGCTTCTTACAAGCATCCACCAGAAACTCACATGCGTTTCTCTGAAAGAGAAGCAGTCTGTTCCAACACTTCAATTCACTGTGCGAAGTGAATGGAGTGTTGCTTCACTTTCTAAATGCTGTCCTTTCAGAGAAAATCACTTTCCTTTGAAAGTGCCTTAAGCTACTTGCAAGCATTAGGAAGAAACTCACATGCGTTTCTCTGAAAGAGAAGAAGACTGTTCAAACACTTCAATTCACTGTGCGAAGTGAATGGAGTGTTGCTTCACTTTCTAAATTCTGTCCTTTCAGAGAAAATCACTTTCCTTTGAAAGTGCCTTAAACTACTTTCAAGCATTCACAAAAAACTCACATGCGTTTCTCTTAAAGAGAAGCAGTCTGTTCCAACACTTCAATTCACTGTGCGAAGTGAATGGAGTGTTGCTTCAGTTTCTAAATGCTGTCCTTTCAGAGAAAATCACTTTAATTTGAAAGTGCCTTAAGCAACTTGCAAGAATTCACAAGAAACTCACATGCGTTTCTCTGAAAGAGAAGCAGTCTGTTCCAACACTTCAATTCACTGTGCGAAGTGAATGGAGTGTTGCTTCAGTTTCTAAATGCTGTCCTTTCAGAGAAAATCACTTTCCTTTGAACGTGCCTTAAGCTTCTTACAAGCATTCACCAGAAACTCACATGCGTTTCTCTGAAAGAGAAGCAGTCTGTTCCAACACTTCAATTCACTGTGCGAAGTGAATGGAGTGTTGCTTCACTTTCTAAATGCTGTCCTTTCAGAGAAAATCACTTTCCTTTGAAAGTGCCTTAAGCTACTTGCAAGCATTAGGAAGAAACTCACATGCGTTTCTCTGAAAGAGAAGAAGACTGTTCAAACCCTTCAATTCACTGTGCGAAGTGAATGGGGTGTTGCTTCACTTTCTAAATTCTGTCCTTTCAGAGAAAATCACTTTCCTTTGAAAGTGCCTTAAAATACTTTCAAGCATTCACAAAAAACTCACATGCGTTTCTCTGAAAGAGAAGCAGTCTGTTCCAACACTTCAATTCACTGTGCGAAGTGAATGGCGTGTTGCTTCAGTTTCTAAATGCTGTCCTTTCAGAGAAAATCACTTTCCTTTGAAAGTGCCTTAAGCAACTTGCAAGAATTCACAAGAAACTCACATGCGTTTCTCTGAAAGAGAAGCAGTCTGTTCCAACACTTCAATTCACTGTGCGAAGTGAATGGAGTGTTGCATCACTTTCTAAATTCTGTCCTTTCAGAGAAAATCACTTTCCTTTGAAAGTGCCTTAAACTACTTTCAAGCATTCACAAAAAACTCACATGCGTTTCTCTTAAAGAGAAGCAGTCTGTTCCAACACTTCAATTCACTGTGCGAAGTGAATGGAGTGTTGCTTCACTTTCTAAATGCTGTCCTTTCAGAGAAAATCACTTTCCTTTGAAAGTGCCTTAAGCTTCTTACAAGCATTCACCAGAAACTCACATGCGTTTCTCTGAAAGAGAAGCAGTCTGTTCCAACACTTCAATTCACTGTGCGAAGTGAATGGAGTGTTGCTTCACTTTCTAAATGCTGTCCTTTCAGAGAAAATCACTTTCCCTTGAAAGTGCCTTAAGCTACTTGCAAGCATTAGGAAGAAACTCACATGCGTTTCTCGGAAAGAGATGCAGTCTGTTCCAACACTTCAATTCACTGTGCGAAGTGAATGGAGTGTTGCTTCACTTTCTAAATGCTGTCCTTTCAGAGAAAATCACTTTCCTTTGAAAGTGCCTTAAGCCACTTGCAAGCATTCACTAGAAACACTAATGCGTTTCTATGAAAGAGAAGCACTCTGTTCCAACACTTCAATTAACTGCATGAAGGGAATGGAGTGTTGCTTCACTTTCTAAATGCTGTCCTTTCAGAGAAAATCACTTTCCTTTGAAAGTGCCTTAAACTACTTTCAAGCATTCACAAAAAACTCACATGCGTTTCTCTTAAAGAGAAGCAGTCTGTTCCAACACTTCAATTCACTGTGCGAAGTGAATGGAGTGTTGCATCACTTTCTAAATTCTGTCCTTTCAGAGAAAATCACTTTCCTTTGAAAGTGCCTTAAACTACTTTCAAGCATTCACAAAAAACTCACATGCGTTTCTCTTAAAGAGAAGCAGTCTGTTCCAACACTTCAATTCACTGTGCGAAGTGAATGGAGTGTTGCTTCAGTTTCTAAATGCTGTCCTTTCAGAGAAAATCACTTTCCTTTGAAAGTGCCTTAAGCAACTTGCAAGAATTCACAAGAAACTCACATGCGTTTCTCTGAAAGAGAAGCAGTCTGTTCCAACACTTCAATTCACTGTGCGAAGTGAATGGAGTGTTGCTTCACTTTCTAAATGCTGTCCTTTCAGAGAAAATCACTTTCCTTTGAAAGTGCCTTAAGCTTCTTACAAGCATTCACAAGAAACACTAATGCGCTTCTATGAAAGAGAAGCAGTCTGTTCCGACACTTCAATTCATTGCGCGAAGGGAATGGAGTGTTACTCTACTTTCTAAATGCTGTCCTTTCAGAGAAAATCACTTTCCTTTGAAAGAGCCTTAAGCTACTGACAAGCATTCAACAGAAACTCACATGCATTTCTCTGAAAGAGAAGCAGTCTGTTCCAACACTTCAATTCACTGTGCGAAGTGAATGGAGTGTTGCATCACTTTCTAAATTCTGTCCTTTCAGAGAAAATCACTTTCCTTTGAAAGTGCCTTAAACTACTTTCAAGCATTCACAAAAAACTCACATGCGTTTCTCTTAAAGAGAAGCAGTCTGTTCCAACACTTCAATTCACTGTGCGAAGTGAATGGAGTGTTGCTTCAGTTTCTAAATGCTGTCCTTTCAGAGAAAATCACTTTAATTTGAAAGTGCCTTAAGCAACTTGCAAGAATTCACAAGAAACTCACATGCGTTTCTCTGAAAGAGAAGCAGTCTGTTCCAACACTTCAATTCACTGTGCGAAGTGAATGGAGTGTTGCTTCACTTTCTAAATGCTGTCCTTTCAGAGAAAATCACTTTCCTTTGAAAGTGCCTTAAGCTACTTACAAGCATTCAACAGAAACTCACATGCGTTTCTCTGAAAGAGAAGCAGTCTGTTCCAATACTTCAATTCACTATGCGAAGTGAATGGAGTGTTGCTTCACTTTCTAAATGCTGTCCTTTCAGAGAAAATCACTTTCCTTTGAAAGTGCCTTAAGCTACTTACAAGCATTCAACAGAAACTCACATGCATTTCTCTGAAAGAGAAGCAGTCTGTTCCAACACTTCAATTCACTGTGCGAAGTGAATGGAGTGTTGCTTCAGTTTCTAAATGCTGTCCTTTCAGAGAAAATCACTTTCCTTTGAAAGTGCCTTAAGCTTCTTACAAGCATTCACCAGAAACTCACATGCGTTTCTCTGAAAGAGAAGCAGTCTGTTCCAACACTTCAATTCACTGTGCGAAGTGAATGGAGTGTTGCTTCACTTTCTAAATGCTGTCCTTTCAGAGAAAATCACTTTCCTTTGAAAGTGCCTTAAGCTACTTGCAAGCATTAGGAAGAAACTCACATGCGTTTCTCTGAAAGAGAAGCAGACTGTTCAAACACTTCAATTCACTGTGCGAAGTGAATGGAGTGTTGCTTCACTTTCTAAATTCTGTCCTTTCAGAGAAAATCACTTTCCTTTGAAAGTGCCTTAAACTACTTTCAAGCATTCACAAAAAACTCACATGCGTTTCTCTGAAAGAGAAGCAGTCTGTTCCAATACTTCAATTCACTCTGCGAAGTGAATGGAGTGTTGCTTCAGTTTCTAAATGCTGTCCTTTCAGAGAAAATCACTTTCCTTTGAAAGTGCCTTAAGCTACTTGCAAGCATCAGGAAGAAACTCACATGCGTTTCTCTGAAAGAGAAGCAGTCTGTTCCAACACTTCAATTCACTGTGCGAAGTGAATGGAGTGTTGCTTCACTTTCTAAATGCTGTCCTTTCAGAGAAAATCACTTTCCTTTGAAAGTGCCTTAAGCTTCTTACAAGCATTCACAAGAAACACTAATGCGTTTCTATGAAAGAGAAGCAGTCTGTTCCAACACTTCAATTCATTGCGCGAAGGGAATGGAGTGTTGCTTTACTTTCTGAATGCTGTCCTTTCAGAGAAAATCACTTTCCTTTGAAAGAGCCTTAAGCTACTGACAAGCATTCAACAGAAACTCACATGCATTTCTCTGAAAGAGAGGCAGTCTGTTCCAACACTTCAATTCACTGTACAAAGTAAATGGAGTGTTGCTTCACTTTCTAAATGCTGTCCTTTCAGAGAAAATCACTTTCCTTTGAAAGTGCATTAAGCCACTTGCAAGCATTCACAAGAAACACTAATGCGTTTCTATGAAAGAGAAGCACTCTGTTCCAACACTTCAACTCACTGCACGAAGTGAATGGAGTGTTGCTTCACTTTCTAAATGCTGTCCTTTCAGAGAAAATCACTTTCCTTTGAAAGTGCCTGAAGCTACTTACAAGCATTAGGAAGAAACTCACATGCGTTTCTCTGAAAGAGAAGCAGTCTGTTCCAACACTTCAATTCACTGTGCGAAGTGAATGGAGTGTTGCTTCACTTTCTAAATGCTGTCCTTTCAGAGAAAATCACTTTCCCTTGAAAGTGCCTTAAGCTACTTGCAAGCATTAGGAAGAAACTCACATGCGTTTCTCGGAAAGAGAAGCAGTCTGTTCCAACACTTCAATTCACTGTGCGAAGTGAATGGAGTGTTGCTTCACTTTCTAAATGCTGTCCTTTCAGAGAAAATCACTTTCCTTTGAAAGTGCCTTAAGCCACTTGCAAGCATTCACAAGAAACACTAATGCGTTTCTATGAAAGAGAAGCACTCTGTTCCAACACTTCAATTCACTGCACGAAGGGAATGGAGTGTTGCTTCACTTTCTAAATGCTGTCCTTTCAGAGAAAATAACTTTCCTTTGAAAGTGCCTTAAACTACTTTCAAGCATTCACAAAAAACTCACATGCGTTTCTCTTAAAGAGAAGCAGTCTGTTCCAACACTTCAATTCACTGTGCGAAGTGAATGGAGTGTTGCATCACTTACTAAATTCTGTCCTTTCAGAGAAAATCACTTTCCTTTGAAAGTGCCTTAAACTACTTTCAAGCATTCACAAAAAACTCACATGCGTTTCTCTTAAAGAGAAGCAGTCTGTTCCAACACTTCAATTCACTGTGCGAAGTGAATGGAGTGTTGCTTCACTTTCTAAATGCTGTCCTTTCAGAGAAAATCACTTTCCTTTGAAAGTGCCTTAAGCTTCTTACAAGCATCCACCAGAAACTCACATGCGTTTCTCTGAAAGAGAAGCAGTCTGTTCCAACACTTCAATTCACTGTGCGAAGTGAATGGAGTGTTGCTTCACTTTCTAAATGCTGTCCTTTCAGAGAAAATCACTTTCCTTTGAAAGTGCCTTAAGCTACTTGCAAGCATTAGGAAGAAACTCACATGCGTTTCTCTGAAAGAGAAGAAGACTGTTCAAACACTTCAATTCACTGTGCGAAGTGAATGGAGTGTTGCTTCACTTTCTAAATTCTGTCCTTTCAGAGAAAATCACTTTCCTTTGAAAGTGCCTTAAACTACTTTCAAGCATTCACAAAAAACTCACATGCGTTTCTCTTAAAGAGAAGCAGTCTGTTCCAACACTTCAATTCACTGTGCGAAGTGAATGGAGTGTTGCTTCAGTTTCTAAATGCTGTCCTTTCAGAGAAAATCACTTTAATTTGAAAGTGCCTTAAGCAACTTGCAAGAATTCACAAGAAACTCACATGCGTTTCTCTGAAAGAGAAGCAGTCTGTTCCAACACTTCAATTCACTGTGCGAAGTGAATGGAGTGTTGCTTCAGTTTCTAAATGCTGTCCTTTCAGAGAAAATCACTTTCCTTTGAACGTGCCTTAAGCTTCTTACAAGCATTCACCAGAAACTCACATGCGTTTCTCTGAAAGAGAAGCAGTCTGTTCCAACACTTCAATTCACTGTGCGAAGTGAATGGAGTGTTGCTTCACTTTCTAAATGCTGTCCTTTCAGAGAAAATCACTTTCCTTTGAAAGTGCCTTAAGCTACTTGCAAGCATTAGGAAGAAACTCACATCCGTTTCTCTGAAAGAGAAGAAGACTGTTCAAACCCTTCAATTCACTGTGCGAAGTGAATGGAGTGTTGCTTCACTTTCTAAATTCTGTCCTTTCAGAGAAAATCACTTTCCTTTGAAAGTGCCTTAAACTACTTTCAAGCATTCACAAAAAACTCACATGCGTTTCTCTGAAAGAGAAGCAGTCTGTTCCAACACTTCAATTCACTGTGCGAAGTGAATGGCGTGTTGCTTCAGTTTCTAAATGCTGTCCTTTCAGAGAAAATCACTTTCCTTTGAAAGTGCCTTAAGCAACTTGCAAGAATTCACAAGAAACTCACATGCGTTTCTCTGAAAGAGAAGCAGTCTGTTCCAACACTTCAATTCACTGTGCGAAGTGAATGGAGTGTTGCATCACTTTCTAAATTCTGTCCTTTCAGAGAAAATCACTTTCCTTTGAAAGTGCCTTAAACTACTTTCAAGCATTCACAAAAACCTCACATGCGTTTCTCTTAAAGAGAAGCAGTCTGTTCCAACACTTCAATTCACTGTGCGAAGTGAATGGAGTGTTGCTTCACTTTCTAAATGCTGTCCTTTCAGAGAAAATCACTTTCCTTTGAAAGTGCCTTAAGCTTCTTACAAGCATTCACCAGAAACTCACATGCGTTTCTCTGAAAGAGAAGCAGTCTGTTCCAACACTTCAATTCACTGTGCGAAGTGAATGGAGTGTTGCTTCACTTTCTAAATGCTGTCCTTTCAGAGAAAATCACTTTCCCTTGAAAGTGCCTTAAGCTACTTGCAAGCATTAGGAAGAAACTCACATGCGTTTCTCGGAAAGAGATGCAGTCTGTTCCAACACTTCAATTCACTGTGCGAAGTGAATGGAGTGTTGCTTCACTTTCTAAATGCTGTCCTTTCAGAGAAAATCACTTTCCTTTGAAAGTGCCTTAAGCCACTTGCAAGCATTCACTAGAAACACTAATGCGTTTCTATGAAAGAGAAGCACTCTGTTCCAACACTTCAATTAACTGCATGAAGGGAATGGAGTGTTGCTTCACTTTCTAAATGCTGTCCTTTCAGAGAAAATCACTTTCCTTTGAAAGTGCCTTAAACTACTTTCAAGCATTCACAAAAAACTCACATGCGTTTCTCTTAAAGAGAAGCAGTCTGTTCCAACACTTCAATTCACTGTGCGAAGTGAATGGAGTGTTGCATCACTTTCTAAATTCTGTCCTTTCAGAGAAAATCACTTTCCTTTGAAAGTGCCTTAAACTACTTTCAAGCATTCACAAAAAACTCACATGCGTTTCTCTTAAAGAGAAGCAGTCTGTTCCAACACTTCAATTCACTGTGCGAAGTGAATGGAGTGTTGCTTCACTTTCTAAATGCTGTCCTTTCAGAGAAAATCACTTTCCTTTGAAAGTGCCTTAAGCTTCTTACAAGCATTCACCAGAAACTCACATGCGTTTCTCTGAAAGAGAAGCAGTCTGTTCCAACACTTCAATTCACTGTGCGAAGTGAATGGAGTGTTGCTTCACTTTCTAAATGCTGTCCTTTCAGAGAAAATCACTTTCCTTTGAAAGTGCCTTAAGCTACTTGCAAGCATTAGGAAGAAACTCACATGCGTTTCTCTGAAAGAGAAGAAGACTGTTCAAACACTTCAATTCACTGTGCGAAGTGAATGGATTGTTACTTCACTTTCTAAATTCTGTCCTTTCAGAGAAAATCACTTTCCTTTGAAAGTGCCTTAAACTACTTTCAAGCATTCACAAAAAACTCACATACGTTTCTCTGAAAGAGAAGCAGTCTGTTCCAACACTTGAATTCACTGTGCGAAGTGAATGGAGTGTTGCTTCAGTTTCTAAATGCTGTCCTTTCAGAGAAAATCACTTTCCTTTGAAAGTGGCTTAAGCAACTTGCAAGAATTCACAAGAAACTCACATGCGTTTCTCTGAAAGAGAAGCAGTCTGTTCCAACACTTCAATTCACTGTGCGAAGTGAATGGAGTGTTGCTTCACTTTCTAAATGCTGTCCTTTCAGAGAAAATCACTTTCCTTTG
This sequence comes from Myodes glareolus, assembly GCF_982192425.1. NCBI lineage: Eukaryota > Metazoa > Chordata > Mammalia > Rodentia > Cricetidae > Myodes > Myodes glareolus. The sequence continues at coordinate 128,314 of NW_028263256.1, forward strand.
AAAGTGCCTTAAGCTTCTTACAAGCATTCACAAGAAACACTAATGCGCTTCTATGAAAGAGAAGCAGTCTGTTCCGACACTTCAATTCATTGCGCGAAGGGAATGGAGTGTTACTCTACTTTCTAAATGCTGTCCTTTCAGAGAAAATCACTTTCCTTTGAAAGAGCCTTAAGCTACTGACAAGCATTCAACAGAAACTCACATGCATTTCTCTGAAAGAGAAGCAGTCTGTTCCAACACTTCAATTCACTGTGCGAAGTGAATGGAGTGTTGCATCACTTTCTAAATTCTGTCCTTTCAGAGAAAATCACTTTCCTTTGAAAGTGCCTTAAACTACTTTCAAGCATTCACAAAAAACTCACATGCGTTTCTCTTAAAGAGAAGCAGTCTGTTCCAACACTTCAATTCACTGTGCGAAGTGAATGGAGTGTTGCTTCAGTTTCTAAATGCTGTCCTTTCAGAGAAAATCACTTTAATTTGAAAGTGCCTTAAGCAACTTGCAAGAATTCACAAGAAACTCACATGCGTTTCTCTGAAAGAGAAGCAGTCTGTTCCAACACTTCAATTCACTGTGCGAAGTGAATGGAGTGTTGCTTCACTTTCTAAATGCTGTCCTTTCAGAGAAAATCACTTTCCTTTGAAAGTGCCTTAAGCTACTTACAAGCATTCAACAGAAACTCACATGCGTTTCTCTGAAAGAGAAGCAGTCTGTTCCAATACTTCAATTCACTCTGCGAAGTGAATGGAGTGTTGCTTCACTTTCTAAATGCTGTCCTTTCAGAGAAAATCACTTTCCTTTGAAAGTGCCTTAAGCTACTTACAAGCATTCAACAGAAACTCACATGCATTTCTCTGAAAGAGAAGCAGTCTGTTCCAACACTTCAATTCACTGTGCGAAGTGAATGGAGTGTTGCTTCACTTTCTAAATGCTGTCCTTTCAGAGAAAATCACTTTTCTTTGAAAGTGCCTTAAGCTTCTTACAAGCATTCACCAGAAACTCACATGCGTTTCTCTGAAAGAGAAGCAGTCTGTTCCAACACTTCAATTCACTGTGCAAAGTGAATGGAGTGTTGCTTCACTTTCTAAATGCTGTCCTTTCAGAGAAAATCACTTTCCTTTGAAAGTGCCTTAAGCTACTTGCAAGCATTAGGAAGAAACTCACATGCGTTTCTCTGAAAGAGAAGCAGACTGTTCAAACACTTCAATTCACTGTGTGAAGTGAATGGAGTGTTGCTTCACTTTCTAAATTCTGTCCTTTCAGAGAAAATCACTTTCCTTTGAAAGTGCCTTAAACTACTTTCAAGCATTCACAAAAAACTCACATGCGTTTCTCTGAAAGAGAAGCAGTCTGTTCCAATACTTCAATTCACTCTGCGAAGTGAATGGAGTGTTGCTTCAGTTTCTAAATGCTGTCCTTTCAGAGAAAATCACTTTCCTTTGAAAGTGCCTTAAGCAACTTGCAAGAATTCACAAGAAACTCACATGCGTTTCTCTGAAAGAGAAGGAGTCTGTTCCAACACTTCAATTCACTGTGCGAAGTGAATGGAGTGTTGCTTCACTTTCTAAATGCTGTCCTTTCAGAGAAAATCACTTTCCTTTGAAAGTGCCTTAAGCTTCTTACAAGCATTCACAAGAAACACTAATGCGTTTCTATGAAAGAGAAGCAGTCTGTTCCAACACTTCAATTCATTGCGCGAAGGGAATGGAGTGTTGCTTTACTTTCTGAATGCTGTCCTTTCAGAGAAAATCACTTTCCTTTGAAAGAGCCTTAAGCTACTGACAAGCATTCAACAGAAACTCACATGCATTTCTCTGAAAGAGAGGCAGTCTGTTCCAACACTTCAATTCACTGTACAAAGTAAATGGAGTGTTGCTTCACTTTCTAAATGCTGTCCTTTCAGAGAAAATCACTTTCCTTTGAAAGTGCATTAAGCCACTTGCAAGCATTCACAAGAAACACTAATGCGTTTCTATGAAAGAGAAGCACTCTGTTCCAACACTTCAACTCACTGCACGAAGTGAATGGAGTGTTGCTTCACTTTCTAAATGCTGTCCTTTCAGAGAAAATCACTTTCCTTTGAAAGTGCCTGAAGCTACTTACAAGCATTAGGAAGAAACTCACATGCGTTTCTCTGAAAGAGAAGCAGTCTGTTCCAACACTTCAATTCACTGTGCGAAGTGAATGGAGTGTTGCTTCACTTTCTAAATGCTGTCCTTTCAGAGAAAATCACTTTCCCTTGAAAGTGCCTTAAGCTACTTGCAAGCATTAGGAAGAAACTCACATGCGTTTCTCGGAAAGAGAAGCAGTCTGTTCCAACACTTCAATTCACTGTGCGAAGTGAATGGAGTGTTGCTTCACTTTCTAAATGCTGTCCTTTCAGAGAAAATCACTTTCCTTTGAAAGTGCCTTAAGCCACTTGCAAGCATTCACAAGAAACACTAATGCGTTTCTATGAAAGAGAAGCACTCTGTTCCAACACTTCAATTCACTGCACGAAGGGAATGGAGTGTTGCTTCACTTTCTAAATGCTGTCCTTTCAGAGAAAATAACTTTCCTTTGAAAGTGCCTTAAACTACTTTCAAGCATTCACAAAAAACTCACATGCGTTTCTCTTAAAGAGAAGCAGTCTGTTCCAACACTTCAATTCACTGTGCGAAGTGAATGGAGTGTTGCATCACTTACTAAATTCTGTCCTTTCAGAGAAAATCACTTTCCTTTGAAAGTGCCTTAAACTACTTTCAAGCATTCACAAAAAACTCACATGCGTTTCTCTTAAAGAGAAGCAGTCTGTTCCAACACTTCAATTCACTGTGCGAAGTGAATGGAGTGTTGCTTCACTTTCTAAATGCTGTCCTTTCAGAGAAAATCACTTTCCTTTGAAAGTGCCTTAAGCTTCTTACAAGCATCCACCAGAAACTCACATGCGTTTCTCTGAAAGAGAAGCAGTCTGTTCCAACACTTCAATTCACTGTGCGAAGTGAATGGAGTGTTGCTTCACTTTCTAAATGCTGTCCTTTCAGAGAAAATCACTTTCCTTTGAAAGTGCCTTAAGCTACTTGCAAGCATTAGGAAGAAACTCACATGCGTTTCTCTGAAAGAGAAGAAGACTGTTCAAACACTTCAATTCACTGTGCGAAGTGAATGGAGTGTTGCTTCACTTTCTAAATTCTGTCCTTTCAGAGAAAATCACTTTCCTTTGAAAGTGCCTTAAACTACTTTCAAGCATTCACAAAAAACTCACATGCGTTTCTCTTAAAGAGAAGCAGTCTGTTCCAACACTTCAATTCACTGTGCGAAGTGAATGGAGTGTTGCTTCAGTTTCTAAATGCTGTCCTTTCAGAGAAAATCACTTTAATTTGAAAGTGCCTTAAGCAACTTGCAAGAATTCACAAGAAACTCACATGCGTTTCTCTGAAAGAGAAGCAGTCTGTTCCAACACTTCAATTCACTGTGCGAAGTGAATGGAGTGTTGCTTCAGTTTCTAAATGCTGTCCTTTCAGAGAAAATCACTTTCCTTTGAACGTGCCTTAAGCTTCTTACAAGCATTCACCAGAAACTCACATGCGTTTCTCTGAAAGAGAAGCAGTCTGTTCCAACACTTCAATTCACTGTGCGAAGTGAATGGAGTGTTGCTTCACTTTCTAAATGCTGTCCTTTCAGAGAAAATCACTTTCCTTTGAAAGTGCCTTAAGCTACTTGCAAGCATTAGGAAGAAACTCACATCCGTTTCTCTGAAAGAGAAGAAGACTGTTCAAACCCTTCAATTCACTGTGCGAAGTGAATGGAGTGTTGCTTCACTTTCTAAATTCTGTCCTTTCAGAGAAAATCACTTTCCTTTGAAAGTGCCTTAAACTACTTTCAAGCATTCACAAAAAACTCACATGCGTTTCTCTGAAAGAGAAGCAGTCTGTTCCAACACTTCAATTCACTGTGCGAAGTGAATGGCGTGTTGCTTCAGTTTCTAAATGCTGTCCTTTCAGAGAAAATCACTTTCCTTTGAAAGTGCCTTAAGCAACTTGCAAGAATTCACAAGAAACTCACATGCGTTTCTCTGAAAGAGAAGCAGTCTGTTCCAACACTTCAATTCACTGTGCGAAGTGAATGGAGTGTTGCATCACTTTCTAAATTCTGTCCTTTCAGAGAAAATCACTTTCCTTTGAAAGTGCCTTAAACTACTTTCAAGCATTCACAAAAACCTCACATGCGTTTCTCTTAAAGAGAAGCAGTCTGTTCCAACACTTCAATTCACTGTGCGAAGTGAATGGAGTGTTGCTTCACTTTCTAAATGCTGTCCTTTCAGAGAAAATCACTTTCCTTTGAAAGTGCCTTAAGCTTCTTACAAGCATTCACCAGAAACTCACATGCGTTTCTCTGAAAGAGAAGCAGTCTGTTCCAACACTTCAATTCACTGTGCGAAGTGAATGGAGTGTTGCTTCACTTTCTAAATGCTGTCCTTTCAGAGAAAATCACTTTCCCTTGAAAGTGCCTTAAGCTACTTGCAAGCATTAGGAAGAAACTCACATGCGTTTCTCGGAAAGAGATGCAGTCTGTTCCAACACTTCAATTCACTGTGCGAAGTGAATGGAGTGTTGCTTCACTTTCTAAATGCTGTCCTTTCAGAGAAAATCACTTTCCTTTGAAAGTGCCTTAAGCCACTTGCAAGCATTCACTAGAAACACTAATGCGTTTCTATGAAAGAGAAGCACTCTGTTCCAACACTTCAATTAACTGCATGAAGGGAATGGAGTGTTGCTTCACTTTCTAAATGCTGTCCTTTCAGAGAAAATCACTTTCCTTTGAAAGTGCCTTAAACTACTTTCAAGCATTCACAAAAAACTCACATGCGTTTCTCTTAAAGAGAAGCAGTCTGTTCCAACACTTCAATTCACTGTGCGAAGTGAATGGAGTGTTGCATCACTTTCTAAATTCTGTCCTTTCAGAGAAAATCACTTTCCTTTGAAAGTGCCTTAAACTACTTTCAAGCATTCACAAAAAACTCACATGCGTTTCTCTTAAAGAGAAGCAGTCTGTTCCAACACTTCAATTCACTGTGCGAAGTGAATGGAGTGTTGCTTCACTTTCTAAATGCTGTCCTTTCAGAGAAAATCACTTTCCTTTGAAAGTGCCTTAAGCTTCTTACAAGCATTCACCAGAAACTCACATGCGTTTCTCTGAAAGAGAAGCAGTCTGTTCCAACACTTCAATTCACTGTGCGAAGTGAATGGAGTGTTGCTTCACTTTCTAAATGCTGTCCTTTCAGAGAAAATCACTTTCCTTTGAAAGTGCCTTAAGCTACTTGCAAGCATTAGGAAGAAACTCACATGCGTTTCTCTGAAAGAGAAGAAGACTGTTCAAACACTTCAATTCACTGTGCGAAGTGAATGGATTGTTACTTCACTTTCTAAATTCTGTCCTTTCAGAGAAAATCACTTTCCTTTGAAAGTGCCTTAAACTACTTTCAAGCATTCACAAAAAACTCACATACGTTTCTCTGAAAGAGAAGCAGTCTGTTCCAACACTTGAATTCACTGTGCGAAGTGAATGGAGTGTTGCTTCAGTTTCTAAATGCTGTCCTTTCAGAGAAAATCACTTTCCTTTGAAAGTGGCTTAAGCAACTTGCAAGAATTCACAAGAAACTCACATGCGTTTCTCTGAAAGAGAAGCAGTCTGTTCCAACACTTCAATTCACTGTGCGAAGTGAATGGAGTGTTGCTTCACTTTCTAAATGCTGTCCTTTCAGAGAAAATCACTTTCCTTTGAAAGTGCCTTAAGCTTCTTACAAGCATTCACAAGAAACACTAATGCGCTTCTATGAAAGAGAAGCAGTCTGTTCCGACACTTCAATTCATTGCGCGAAGGGAATGGAGTGTTACTCTACTTTCTAAATGCTGTCCTTTCAGAGAAAATCACTTTCCTTTGAAAGAGCCTTAAGCTACTGACAAGCATTCAACAGAAACTCACATGCATTTCTCTGAAAGAGAAGCAGTCTGTTCCAACACTTCAATTCACTGTGCGAAGTGAATGGAGTGTTGCATCACTTTCTAAATTCTGTCCTTTCAGAGAAAATCACTTTCCTTTGAAAGTGCCTTAAACTACTTTCAAGCATTCACAAAAAACTCACATGCGTTTCTCTTAAAGAGAAGCAGTCTGTTCCAACACTTCAATTCACTGTGCGAAGTGAATGGAGTGTTGCTTCAGTTTCTAAATGCTGTCCTTTCAGAGAAAATCACTTTAATTTGAAAGTGCCTTAAGCAACTTGCAAGAATTCACAAGAAACTCACATGCGTTTCTCTGAAAGAGAAGCAGTCTGTTCCAACACTTCAATTCACTGTGCGAAGTGAATGGAGTGTTGCTTCACTTTCTAAATGCTGTCCTTTCAGAGAAAATCACTTTCCTTTGAAAGTGCCTTAAGCTACTTACAAGCATTCAACAGAAACTCACATGCGTTTCTCTGAAAGAGAAGCAGTCTGTTCCAATACTTCAATTCACTCTGCGAAGTGAATGGAGTGTTGCTTCACTTTCTAAATGCTGTCCTTTCAGAGAAAATCACTTTCCTTTGAAAGTGCCTTAAGCTACTTACAAGCATTCAACAGAAACTCACATGCATTTCTCTGAAAGAGAAGCAGTCTGTTCCAACACTTCAATTCACTGTGCGAAGTGAATGGAGTGTTGCTTCACTTTCTAAATGCTGTCCTTTCAGAGAAAATCACTTTTCTTTGAAAGTGCCTTAAGCTTCTTACAAGCATTCACCAGAAACTCACATGCGTTTCTCTGAAAGAGAAGCAGTCTGTTCCAACACTTCAATTCACTGTGCAAAGTGAATGGAGTGTTGCTTCACTTTCTAAATGCTGTCCTTTCAGAGAAAATCACTTTCCTTTGAAAGTGCCTTAAGCTACTTGCAAGCATTAGGAAGAAACTCACATGCGTTTCTCTGAAAGAGAAGCAGACTGTTCAAACACTTCAATTCACTGTGTGAAGTGAATGGAGTGTTGCTTCACTTTCTAAATTCTGTCCTTTCAGAGAAAATCACTTTCCTTTGAAAGTGCCTTAAACTACTTTCAAGCATTCACAAAAAACTCACATGCGTTTCTCTGAAAGAGAAGCAGTCTGTTCCAATACTTCAATTCACTCTGCGAAGTGAATGGAGTGTTGCTTCAGTTTCTAAATGCTGTCCTTTCAGAGAAAATCACTTTCCTTTGAAAGTGCCTTAAGCAACTTGCAAGAATTCACAAGAAACTCACATGCGTTTCTCTGAAAGAGAAGGAGTCTGTTCCAACACTTCAATTCACTGTGCGAAGTGAATGGAGTGTTGCTTCACTTTCTAAATGCTGTCCTTTCAGAGAAAATCACTTTCCTTTGAAAGTGCCTTAAGCTTCTTACAAGCATTCACAAGAAACACTAATGCGTTTCTATGAAAGAGAAGCAGTCTGTTCCAACACTTCAATTCATTGCGCGAAGGGAATGGAGTGTTGCTTTACTTTCTGAATGCTGTCCTTTCAGAGAAAATCACTTTCCTTTGAAAGAGCCTTAAGCTACTGACAAGCATTCAACAGAAACTCACATGCATTTCTCTGAAAGAGAGGCAGTCTGTTCCAACACTTCAATTCACTGTACAAAGTGAATGGAGTGTTGCTTCACTTTCTAAATGCTGTCCTTTCAGAGAAAATCACTTTCCTTTGAAAGTGCCTTAAGCCACTTGCAAGCATTCACAAGAAACACTAATGCGTTTCTATGAAAGAGAAGCACTCTGTTCCAACACTTCAGCTCACTGCACGAAGTGAATGGAGTGTTGCTTCACTTTCTAAATGCTGTCCTTTCAGAGAAAATCACTTTCCTTTGAAAGTGCCTGAAGCTACTTACAAGCATTAGGAAGAAACTCACATGCGTTTCTCTGAAAGAGAAGCAGTCTGTTCCAACACTTCAATTCACTGTGCGAAGTGAATGGAGTGTTGCTTCACTTTCTAAATGCTGTCCTTTCAGAGAAAATCACTTTCCCTTGAAAGTGCCTTAAGCTACTTGCAAGCATTAGGAAGAAACTCACATGCGTTTCTAGGAAAGAGAAGCAGTCTGTTCCAACACTTCAATTCACTGTGCGAAGTGAATGGAGTGTTGCTTCACTTTCTAAATGCTGTCCTTTCAGAGAAAATCACTTTCCTTTGAAAGTGCCTTAAGCCACTTGCAAGCATTCACAAGAAACATTAATGCGTTTCTATGAAAGAGAAGCACTCTGTTCTAACACTTCAATTCACTGCACGAAGGGAATGGAGTGTTGCTTCACTTTCTAAATGCTGTCCTTTCAGAGAAAATCACTTTCCTTTGAAAGTGCCTTAAACTACTTTCAAGCATTCACAAAAACTCACATGCGTTTCTCTTAAAGAGAAGCAGTCTGTTCCAACACTTCAATTCACTGTGCGAAGTGAATGGAGTGTTGCATCACTTTCTAAATTCTGTCCTTTCAGAGAAAATCACTTTCCTTTGAAAGTGCCTTAAACTACTTTCAAGCATTCACAAAAAACTCACATGCGTTTCTCTTAAAGAGAAGCAGTCTGTTCCAACACTTCAATTCACTGTGCGAAGTGAATGGAGTGTTGCTTCACTTTCTAAATGCTGTCCTTTCAGAGAAAATCACTTTCCTTTGAAAGTGCCTTAAGCTTCTTACAAGCATTCACCAGAAACTCACATGCGTTTCTCTGAAAGAGAAGCAGTCTGTTCCAACACTTCAATTCACTGTGCGAAGTGAATGGAGTGTTGCTTCACTTTCTAAATGCTGTCCTTTCAGAGAAAATCACTTTCCTTTGAAAGTGCCTTAAGCTACTTGCAAGCATTAGGAAGAAACTCACATGCGTTTCTCTGAAAGAGAAGAAGACTGTTCAAACACTTCAATTCACTGTGCGAAGTGAATGGAGTGTTGCTTCACTTTCTAAATTCTGTCCTTTCAGAGAAAATCACTTTCCTTTGAAAGTGCCTTAAACTACTTTCAAGCATTCACAAAAAACTCACATACGTTTCTCTGAAAGAGAAGCAGTCTGTTCCAACACTTGAATTCACTGTGCGAAGTGAATGGAGTGTTGCTTCAGTTTCTAAATGCTGTCCTTTCAGAGAAAATCACTTTCCTTTGAAAGTGCCTTAAGCAACTTGCAAGAATTCACAAGAAACTCACATGCGTTTCTCTGAAAGAGAAGCAGTCTGTTCCAACACTTCAATTCACTGTGCGAAGTGAATGGAGTGTTGCTTCACTTTCTAAATGCTGTCCTTTCAGAGAAAATCACTTTCCTTTGAAAGTGCCTTAAGCTTCTTACAAGCATTCACAAGAAACACTAATGCGCTTCTATGAAAGAGAAGCAGTCTGTTCCGACACTTCAATTCATTGCGCGAAGGGAATGGAGTGTTACTCTACTTTCTAAATGCTGTCCTTTCAGAGAAAATCACTTTCCTTTGAAAGAGCCTTAAGCTACTGACAAGCATTCAACAGAAACTCACATGCATTTCTCTGAAAGAGAAGCAGTCTGTTCCAACACTTCAATTCACTGTGCGAAGTGAATGGAGTGTTGCATCACTTTCTAAATTCTGTCCTTTCAGAGAAAATCACTTTCCTTTGAAAGTGCCTTAAACTACTTTCAAGCATTCACAAAAAACTCACATGCGTTTCTCTTAAAGAGAAACAGTCTGTTCCAACACTTCAATTCACTGTGCGAAGTGAATGGAGTGTTGCTTCAGTTTCTAAATGCTGTCCTTTCAGAGAAAATCACTTTAATTTGAAAGTGCCTTAAGCAACTTGCAAGAATTCACAAGAAACTCACATGCGTTTCTCTGAAAGAGAAGCAGTCTGTTCCAACACTTCAATTCACTGTGCGAAGTGAATGGAGTGTTGCTTCACTTTCTAAATGCTGTCCTTTCAGAGAAAATCACTTTCCTTTGAAAGTGCCTTAAGCTACTTACAAGCATTCAACAGAAACTCACATGCGTTTCTCTGAAAGAGAAGCAGTCTGTTCCAATACTTCAATTCACTCTGCGAAGTGAATGGAGTGTTGCTTCACTTTCTAAATGCTGTCCTTTCAGAGAAAATCACTTTCCTTTGAAAGTGCCTTAAGCTTCTTACAAGCATTCACCAGAAACTCACATGCGTTTCTCTGAAAGAGAAGCAGTCTGTTCCAACACTTCAATTCACTGTGCGAAGTGAATGGAGTGTTGCTTCACTTTCTAAATGCTGTCCTTTCAGAGAAAATCACTTTCCTTTGAAAGTGCCTTAAGCTACTTGCAAGCATTAGGAAGAAACTCACATGCGTTTCTCTGAAAGAGAAGAAGACTGTTCAAACACTTCAATTCACTGTGCGAAGTGAATGGAGTGTTGCTTCACTTTCTAAATTCTGTCCTTTCAGAGAAAATCACTTTCCTTTGAAAGTGCCTTAAACTACTTTCAAGCATTCACAAATAACTCACATGCGTTTCTCTGAAAGAGAAGCAGTCTGTTCCAATACTTCAATTCACTCTGCGAAGTGAATGGAGTGTTGCTTCAGTTTCTAAATGCTGTCCTTTCAGAGAAAATCACTTTCCTTTGAAAGTGCCTTAAGCAACTTGCAAGAATTCACAAGAAACTCACATGCGTTTCTCTGAAAGAGAAGCAGTCTGTTCCAACACTTCAATTCACTGTGCGAAGTGAATGGAGTGTTGCTTCACTTTCTAAATGCTGTCCTTTCAGAGAAAATCACTTTCCTTTGAAAGTGCCTTAAGCTTCTTACAAGCATTCACCAGAAACTCACATGCGTTTCTCTGAAAGAGAAGCAGTCTGTTCCAACACTTCAATTCACTGTGCGAAGTGAATGGAGTGTTGCTTCACTTTCTAAATGCTGTCCTTTCAGAGAAAATCACTTTCCTTTGAAAGTGCCTTAAGCTACTTGCAAGCATTAGGAAGAAACTCACATGCGTTTCTCTGAAAGAGAAGAAGACTGTTCAAACACTTCAATTCACTGTGCGAAGTGAATGGAGTGTTGCTTCACTTTCTAAATTCTGTCCTTTCAGAGAAAATCACTTTCCTTTGAAAGTGCCTTAAGCAACTTGCAAGAATTCACAAGAAACTCACATGCGTTTCTCTGAAAGAGAAGCAGTCTGTTCCAACACTTCAATTCACTGTGCGAAGTGAATGGAGTGTTGCTTCACTTTCTAAATGCTGTCCTTTCAGAGAAAATCACTTTCCATTGAAAGTGCCTTAAGCTTCTTACAAGCATTCACAAGAAACACTAATGCGCTTCTATGAAAGAGAAGCAGTCTGTTCCGACACTTCAATTCATTGCGCGAAGGGAATGGAGTGTTACTCTACTTTCTAAATGCTGTCCTTTCAGAGAAAATCACTTTCCTTTGAAAGAGCCTTAAGCTACTGACAAGCATTCAACAGAAACTCACATGCATTTCTCTGAAAGAGAAGCATTCTGTTCCAACACTTCAATTCACTGTGCGAAGTGAATGGAGTGTTGCATCACTTTCTAAATTCTGTCCTTTCAGAGAAAATCACTTTCCTTTGAAAGTGCCTTAAACTACATTCAAGCATTCACAAAAAACTCACATGCGTTTCTCTTAAAGAGAAGCAGTCTGTTCCAACACTTCAATTCACTGTGCGAAGTGAATGGAGTGTTGCTTCAGTTTCTAAATGCTGTCCTTTCAGAGAAAATCACTTTAATTTGAAAGTGCCTTAAGCAACCTGCAAGAATTCACAAGAAACTCACATGCGTTTCTCTGAAAGAGAAGCAGTCTGTTCCAACACTTCAATTCACTGTGCGAAGTGAATGGAGTGTTGCTTCACTTTCTAAATGCTGTCCTTTCAGAGAAAATCACTTTCCTTTGAAAGTGCCTTAAGCTACTTACAAGCATTCAACAGAAACTCACATGCGTTTCTCTGAAAGAGAAGCAGTCTGTTCCAATACTTCAATTCACTCTGCGAAGTGAATGGAGTGTTGCTTCACTTTCTAAATGCTGTCCTTTCAGAGAAAATCACTTTCCTTTGAAAGTGCCTTAAGCTACTTACAAGCATTCAACAGAAACTCACATGCATTTCTCTGAAAGAGAAGCAGTCTGTTCCAACACTTCAATTCACTGTGCGAAGTGAATGGAGTGTTGCTTCAGTTTCTAAATGCTGTCCTTTCAGAGAAAATCACTTTCCTTTGAAAGTGCCTTAAGCTTCTTACAAGCATTCACCAGAAACTCACATGTGTTTCTCTGAAAGAGAAGCAGTCTGTTCCAACACTTCAATTCACTGTGCGAAGTGAATGGAGTGTTGCTTCACTTTCTAAATGCTGTCCTTTCAGAGAAAATCACTTTCCTTTGAAAGTGCCTTAAGCTACTTGCAAGCATTAGGAAGAAACTCACATGCGTTTCTCTGAAAGAGAAGAAGACTGTTCAAACACTTCAATTCACTGTGCGAAGTGAATGGAGTGTTGCTTCACTTTCTAAATTCTGTCCTTTCAGAGAAAATCACTTTCCTTTGAAAGTGCCTTAAACTACTTTCAAGCATTCACAAAAAACTCACATGCGTTTCTCTGAAAGAGAAGCAGTCTGTTCCAATACTTCAATTCACTCTGCGAAGTGAATGGAGTGTTGCTTCAGTTTCTAAATGCTGTCCTTTCAGAGAAAATCACTTTCCTTTGAAAGTGGCTTAAGCAACTTGCAAGAATTCACAAGAAACTCACATGCGTTTCTCTGAAAGAGAAGCAGTCTGTTCCAACACTTCAATTCACTGTGCGAAGTGAATGGAGTGTTGCTTCACTTTCTAAATGCTGTCCTTTCAGAGAAAATCACTTTCCTTTGAAAGTGCCTTAAGCTTCTTACAAGCATTCACAAGAAACACTAATGCGTTTCTATGAAAGAGAAGCAGTCTGTTCCAACACTTCAATTCATTGCGCGAAGGGAATGGAGTGTTGCTTTACTTTCTGAATGCTGTCCTTTCAGAGAAAATCACTTTCCTTTGAAAGAGCCTTAAGCTACTGACAAGCATTCAACAGAAACTCACATGCATTTCTCTGAAAGAGAGGCAGTCTGTTCCAACACTTCAATTCACTGTACAAAGTGAATGGAGTGTTGCTTCACTTTCTAAATGCTGTCCTTTCAGAGAAAATCACTTTCCTTTGAAAGTGCCTTAAGCCACTTGTAAGCATTCACAAGAAACACTAATGCGTTTCTATGAAAGAGAAGCACTCTGTTCCAACACTTCAATTCACTGCACGAAGGGAATGGAGTGTTGCTTCACTTTCTAAATGCTGTCCTTTCAGAGAAAATCACTTTCCTTTGAAAGTGCCTGAAGCTACTTACAAGCATTAGGAAGAAACTCACATGCGTTTCTCTGAAAGAGAAGCAGTCTGTTCCAACACTTCAATTCACTGTGCGAAGTGAATGGAGTGTTGCCTCACTTTCTAAATGCTGTCCTTTCAGAGAAAATCACTTTCCTTTGAAAGTGCCTTAAGCTACTTACAAGCATTCACAAGAAACACTAATGCGTTTCTATGAAAGAGAAGCAGTCTGTTCCAACACTTCAATTCATTGCGCGAAGGGAATGGAGTGTTGCTTTACTTTCTAAATGCTGTCCTTTCAGAGAAAATCACTTTCCTTTGAAAGAGCCTTAAGCTACTGACAAGCATTCAACAGAAACTCACATGCATTTCTCTGAAAGAGAGGCAGTCTGTTCCAACACTTCAATTCACTGTACAAAGTGAATGGAGTGTTGCTTCACTTTCTAAATGCTGTCCTTTCAGAGAAAATCACTTTCCTTTGAAAGTGCCTTAAGCAACTTGCAAGCATTCACAAGAAACTCACATGCGTTTCTCTGAAAGAGAAGCAGTCTGTTCCAACACTTCAATTCACTGTGTGAAGTGAATGGAGTGTTGCTTCACTTTCTAAATGCTGTCCTTTCAGAGAAAATCACTTTCCTATGAAAGTGCCTGAAGGAACTTGCAAGAATTCACAAGAAACTCACATGCGTTTCTCGGAAAGAGAAGCAGTCTGTTCCAACACTTCAATTCACTGTGCGAAGTGAATGGAGTGTTGCTTCACTTTCTAAATGCTGTCCTTTCAGAGAAAATCACTTTCCTTTGAAAGTGCCTTAAGCCACTTGCAAGCATTCACAAGAAACACTAATGCGTTTCTATGAAAGAGAAGCACTCGGTTCCAACACTTCAATTCACTGCACGAAGGGAATGGAGTGTTGCTTCACTTTCTAAATGCTGTCCTTTCAGAGAAAATCACTTTCCTTTGAAAGTGCCTTAAGCTTCTTACAAGCATTCACCAGAAACTCACATGCGTTTCTCTGAAAGAGAAGCAGTTATTTCCATCACTTGAATTCACTGTGCGAAGTGAATGGAGTGTTGCTTCACTTTCTAAATGCTGTCCTTTCAGAGAAAATCACTTTCCTTTGAAAGTGCCTTAAGCTACTTGCAAGCATTAGGAAGAAACTCACATGCGTTTCTCTGAAAGAGAAGCAGACTGTTCAAACACTTCAATTCACTGTGCGAAGTGAATGGAGTGTTGCTTCACTTTCTAAATTCTGTCCTTTCAGAGAAAATCACTTTCCTTTGAAAGTGCCTTAAACTACTTTCAAGCATTCACAAAAAACTCACATACGTTTCTCTGAAAGAGAAGCAGTCTGTTCCAACACTTCAATTCACTGTGCGAAGTGAATGGAGTGTTGCTTCAGTTTCTAAATGCTGTCCTTTCAGAGAAAATCACTTTCCTTTGAAAGTGCCTTAAGCAACTTGCAAGAATTCCCAAGAAACTCACATGCGTTTCTCTGAAAGAGAAGCAGTCTGTTCCAACACTTCAATTCACTTTGCGAAGTGAATGGAGTGTTGCTTCACTTTCTAAATGCTGTCCTTTCAGAGAAAATCACTTTCCTTTGAAAGTGCCTTAAGCAACTTGCAAGAATTCACAAGAAACTCACATGCGTTTCTCTGAAAGAGAAGCAGTCTGTTCCAACACTTCAATTCACTGTGCGAAGTGAATGGAGTGTTGCTTCACTTTCTAAATGCTGTCCTTTCAGAGAAAATCACTTTCCTTTGAAAGTGCCTTAAGCTTCTTACAAGAATTCACAAGAAACACTAATGCGTTTCTATGAAAGAGAAGCACTCTGTTCCAACACTTGAATTCACTGCACGAAGGGAATGGAGTGTTGCTTCACTTTCTAAATGCTGTCCTTTCAGAGAAAATCACTTTCCTTTGAAAGTGCCTTAAGCTACTTGCAAGCATTAGGAAGAAGCTCACATGCGTTTCTCTGAAAGAGAAGCAGACTGTTCCAACACTTCAATTCACTGTGCGAAGTGAATGGAGTGTTGTTTCACTTTCTAAATTCTGTCCTTTCAGAGAAAATCACTTTCCTTTGAAAGTGCCTTAAACTACTTTCAAGCATTCACAAAAAACTCACATGCGTTTCTCTGAAAGAGAAGCAGTCTGTTCCAACACTTCAATTCCCTGTGCGAAGTGAATGGAGTGTTGCTTCACTTTCTAAATGCTGTCCTTTCAGAGAAAATCACTTTCCTATGAAAGTGCCTGAAGCAACTTGCAAGAATTCACAAGAAACTCACATGCGTTTCTCGGAAAGAGAAGCAGTCTGTTCCAACACTTCAATTCACTGTGCGAAGTGAATGGAGTGTTGCTTCACTTTCTAAATGCTGTCCTTTCAGAGAAAATCACTTTCCTTTGAATGTGCCTTAAGCTTCTTACAAGCATTCACAAGAAACACTAATGCGTTTCTATGAAAGAGAAGCAGTCTGTTACAACACTTCAATTCATTGCGCGAAGGGAATGGAGTGTTGCTTTACTTTCTAAATGCTGTCCTTTCAGAGAAAATCACTTTCCTTTGAAAGAGCATTAAGCTACTGACAAGCATTCAACAGAAACTCACATGCATTTCTCTGAAAGAGAGGCAGTCTGTTCCAACACTTCAATTCACTGTACAAAGTGAATGGAGTGTTACTTCACTTTCTAAATGCTGTCCTTTCAGAGAAAATCACTTTCCTTTGAAAGTGCCTTAAGCCACTTGCAAGCATTCACAAGAAACACTAATGCGTTTCTCTGAAAGAGAAGCAGTCTGTTCCAACACTTCAATTCACTGTGCGAAGTGAATGGAGTGTTGCTTCACTTTCTAAATGCTGTCCTTTCAGAGAAAATCACTTTCCCTTGAAAGTGCCTTAAGCTACTTGCAAGCATTAGGAAGAAACTCACATGCGTTTCTCTGAGAGAAGCAGTCTGTTCCAACACTTCAATTCACTGCACGTAGGGAATGGAGTGTTGCTTCACTTTCTAAATGCTGTCCTTTCAGAGAAAATCACTTTCCTTTGAAAGTGCCTTAAGCTACTTGCAAGCATTAGTAAGAAGCTCACATGCGTTTCTCTGAAAGAGAAGCAGACTGTTCCAACACTTCAATTCACTGTGCGAAGTGAATGGAGTGTTGGTTCACTTTCTAAATTCTGTCCTTTCAGAGAAAATCACTTTCCTTTGAAAGTTCCTTAAACTACTTTCAAGCATTCACAAAAAACTCACATGCGTTTCTCTGAAAGAGAAGCAGTCTGTTCCAACACTTCAATTCACTGTGCGAAGTGAATGGAGTGTTGCTTCACTTTCTAAATGCTGTCCTTTCAGAGAAAATCACTTTCCTATGAAAGTGCCTGAAGCAACTTGCAAGAATTCACAAGAAACTCACATGCGTTTCTCGGAAAGAGAAGCAGTCTGTTCCAACACTTCATTTCACTGTGCGAAGTGAATGGAGTGTTGCTTCACTTTCTAAATGCTGTCCTTTCAGAGAAAATCACTTTCCTTTGAAAGTGCCTTAAGCTTCTTACAAGCATTCACAAGAAACACTAATGCGTTTCTATGAAAGAGAAGCAGTCTGTTACAACACTTCAATTCATTGCGCGAAGGGAATGGAGTGTTGCTTTACTTTCTAAATGCTGTCCTTTCAGAGAAAATCACTTTCCTTTGAAAGAGCCTTAAGCTACTGACAAGCATTCAACAGAAACTCACATGCATTTCTCTGAAAGAGAGGCAGTCTGTTCCAACACTTCAATTCACTGTACAAAGTGAATGGAGTGTTGCTTCACTTTCTAAATGCTGTCCTTTCAGAGAAAATCACTTTCCTTTGAAAGTGCCTTAAGCCACTTGCAAGCATTCACAAGAAACACTAATGCGTTTCTCTGAAAGAGAAGCAGTCTGTTCCAACACTTCAATTCACTGTGCGAAGTGAATGGAGTGTTGCTTCACTTTCTAAATGCTGTCCTTTCAGAGAAAATCACTTTCCCTTGAAAGTGCCTTAAGCTACTTGCAAGCATTAGGAAGAAACTCACATGCGTTTCTCTGAAAGAGAAGCAGTCTGTTCCAACACTTCAATTCACTGCACGTAGTGAATGGAGTGTTGCTTCACTTTCTAAATGCTGTCCTTTCAGAG
This sequence comes from Myodes glareolus, assembly GCF_982192425.1. Taxonomy (NCBI): domain Eukaryota; kingdom Metazoa; phylum Chordata; class Mammalia; order Rodentia; family Cricetidae; genus Myodes; species Myodes glareolus. Next base: position 145,734 of record NW_028263256.1, read on the forward strand.
AAAATCACTTTCCTTTGAAAGTGCCTTAAGCTACTTACAAACATTCAACAGAAACTCACATGCGTTTCTCTGAAAGAGAAGCAGTCTGTTCCAACACTTCATTTCACTGTGCGATGTGAATGGAGTGTTGCCTCACTTTCTAAATGCTGTCCTTTCAGAGAAAATCATTTTCCTTTGAAAGTGCCTTAAGCTACTTACAAGCATTCACCAGAAACTCACATGCATTTCTCTGAAAGAGAAGCAGTCTGTTCCAATACTTCAATTCACTCTGCGAAGTGAATGGAGTGTTGCTTCCCTTTCTAAATGCTGTCCTTTCAGAGAAAATCACTTTCCTTTGAAAGTGCCTTAAGGTACTTACAAGCATTCAACAGAAACTCACATGCATTTCTCTGAAAGAGAAGCAGTCTGTTCCAACACTTCAATTCACTGTGCGAAGTGAATGGAGTGTTGCTTCACTTTCTAAATGCTGTCCTTTCAGAGAAAATCACTTTCCTTTGAAAGTGCCTTAAGCTACTTACAAGCATTCACCAGAAACTCACATGCATTTCTCTGAAAGAGAAGCAGTCTGTTCCAACACTTCAATTCACTGTGCGAAGTGAAGGGAGTGTTGCTTCACTTTCTAAATGCTGTCCTTTCAGAGAAAATCACTTTCCCTTGAAAGTGCCTTAAGCTACTTGCAAGCATTAGGAAGAAACTCACATGCGTTTCTCTGAAAGAGAAGCAGTCTGTTCCAACACTTCAATTCACTGTGCGAAGTGAATGGAGTGTTGCTTCACTTTCTAAATGCTGTCCTTTCAGAGAAAATCACTTTGCTTTGAAAGTGCCTTAAGCTTCTTACAAGCATTCACAAGAAACACTAATGCGTTTCTATGAAAGAGAAGCAGTCTGTTCCAACACTTCAATTCATTGCGCGAAGGGAATGGAGTGTTGCTTCACTTTCTAAATGCTGTCCTTTCAGAGAAAATCACTTTCCTTTGAAAGAGCCTTAAGCTACTGACAAGCATTCAACAGAAACTCACATGCATTTCTCTGAAAGAGAGGCAGTCTGTTCCAACACTTCAATTCACTGTACAAAGTGAATGGAGTGTTGCTTCACTTTCTAAATGCTGTCCTTTCAGAGAAAATCACTTTCCTTTGAAAGTGCCTTAAGCTACTTGCAAGCATTAGGAAGAAGCTCACATGCGTTTCTCTGAAAGAGAAGCAGACTGTTCCAACACTTCAATTCACGGTGCGAAGTAAATGGAGTGTTGCTTCACTTTCTAAATTCTGTCCTTTCAGAGAAAATCACTTTCCTTTGAAAGTGCCTTAAACTACTTTCAAGCATTCACAAAAAACTCACATGCGTTTCTCTGAAAGAGAAGCAGTCTGTTCCAACACTTCAATTCACTGTGCGAAGTGAATGGAGTGTTGCTTCACTTTCTAAATGCTGTCCTTTCAGAGAAAATCACTTTCCTTTGAAAGTGCCTTAAGCAACTTGCAAGAATTCACAAGAAACTCACATGCGTTTCTCGGAAAGAGAAGCAGTCTGTTCCAACACTTCAATTCACTGTGCGAAGTGAATGGAGTGTTGCTTCACTTTCTTAATGCTGTCCTTTCAGAGAAAATCACTTTCCTTTGAAAGTGCCTTAAGCCACTTGCAAGCATTCACAAGAAACACTAATGCGTTTCTATGAAAGAGAAGCACTCTGTTCCAACACTTCAATTCACTGCACGAAGGGAATAGAGTGTTGCTTCACTTTCTAAATGCTGTCCTTTCAGAGAAAATCACTTTCCTTTGAAAGTGCCTTAAGCTACTTACAAGCATTAGGAAGAAACTCACATGCGTTTCTCTGAAAGAGAAGCAGTCTGTTCCAACACTTCAATTCACTGTGCGAAGTGAATGGAGTGTTGCATCACTTTCTAAATTCTGTCCTTTCAGAGAAAATCATTTTCCTTTGAAAGTGCCTTAAGCTTATTACAAGCATTCACCAGAAAGTCTCATGCGTTTCTCTGAAAGAGAAGCAGTCTGTTCCAACACTTCAATTCACTGTGCGAAGTGAATGGAGTGTTGCTTCAGTTTCTAAATGCTGTCCTTTCAGAGAAAATCACTTTCCTTTGAAAGTGCCTTAAGCTTCTTACAAGCATTTACCAGAAAGTCACATGCGTTTCTCTGAAAGAGAAGCAGTGTGTTCCAACACTTGAATTAACTGTGCGAAGTGAATGGAGTGTTGCTTCACTTTCTAAATGCTGTCCTTTCAGAGAAAATCACTTTCCTTTGAAAGTGCCTTAAGCTTCTTACAAGCATTCACCAGAAACTCACATGCGTTTCTCTGAAAGAGAAGCAGTCTGTTCCAACACTTCAATTCACTGTGCGAAGTGAATGGAGTGTTGCTTCACTTTCTAAATGCTGTCCTTTCAGAGAAAATCACTTTCCTTTGAAAGTGCCTTAAGCTACTTGCAAGCATTAGGAAGAAACTCACATGCGTTTCTCTGAAAGAGAAGAAGACTGTTCAAACACTTCAATTCACTGTGCGAAGTGAATGGAGTGTTGCTTCACTTTCTAAATTCTGTCCTTTCAGAGAAAATCACCTTCCTTTGAAAGTGCCTTAAACTACTTTCAAGCATTCACAAAAAACTCACATGCGTTTCTCTGAAAGAGAAGCAGTCTGTTCCAACACTTCAATTCACTGTGCGAAGTGAATGGAGTGTTGCTTCAGTTTCTAAATGCTGTCCTTTCAGAGAAAATCACTTTCCTTTGAAAGTGCCTTAAGCAACTTGCAAGAATTCACAAGAAACTCACATGCGTTTCTCTGAAAGAGAAGCAGTCTGTTCCAACACTTCAATTCACTGTGCGAAGTGAATGGAGTGTTGCTTCACTTTCTAAATGCTGTCCTTTCAGAGAAAATCACTTTCCTTTGAAAGTGCCTTAAGCTTCTTACAAGCATTCACAAGAAACACTAATGCGTTTCTATGAAAGAGAAGCAGTCTGTTCCAACACTTCAATTCATTGCGCGAGGGGCATGGAGTGTTGCTTTACTTTCTAAATGCTCTCCTTTCAGAGAAAATCACTTTCCTTTGAAAGAGCCTTAAGCTACTGACAAGCATTCAACAGAAACTCACATGCATTTCTCTGAAAGAGAGGCAGTCTGTTCCAACACTTCAATTCACTGTAGAAAGTGAATGGAGTGTTGCTTCACTTTCTAAATGCTGTCCTTTCAGAGAAAATCACTTTCCTTTGAAAGTGCCTTAAGCCACTTGTAAGCATTCACAAGAAACACTAATGCGTTTCTATGAAAGAGAAGCACTCTGTTCCAACACTTCAATTCACTGCACGAAGGGAATGGAGTGTTGCTTCACTTTCTAAATGCTGTCCTTTCAGAGAAAATCACTTTCCTTTGAAAGTGCCTGAAGCTACTTACAAGCATTAGGAAGAAACTCACATGCGTTTCTCTGAAAGAGAAGCAGTCTGTTCCAACACTTCAATTCACTGTGCGAAGTGAATGGAGTGTTGCTTCACTTTCTAAATGCTGTCCTTTCAGAGAAAATCACTTTCCCTTGAAAGTGCCTTAAGCTACTTGCAAGCATTAGGAAGAAACTCACATGCGTTTCTCTGAAAGAGAAGCAGTCTGTTCCAACACTTCAATTCACTGTGCGAAGTGAATGGAGTGTTGCCTCACTTTCTAAATGCTGTCCTTTCAGAGAAAATCACTTTCCTTTGAAAGTGCCTTAAGCTACTCACAAGCATTCACAAGAAACACTAATGCGTTTCTATGAAAGAGAAGCAGTCTGTTCCAACACTTCAATTCATTGCGCGAAGGGAATGGAGTGTTGCTTTACTTTCTAAATGCTGTCCTTTCAGAGAAAATCACTTTCCTTTGAAAGAGCCTTAAGCTACTGACAAGCATTCAACAGAAACTCACATGCATTTCTCTGAAAGAGAGGCAGTCTGTTCCAACACTTCAATTCACTGTACAAAGTGAATGGAGTGTTGCTTCACTTTCTAAATGCTGTCCTTTCAGAGAAAATCACTTTCCTTTGAAAGTGCCTTAAGCAACTTGCAAGCATTCACAAGAAACTCACATGCGTTTCTCTGAAAGAGAAGCAGTCTGTTCCAACACTTCAATTCACTGTGCGAAGTGAATGGAGTGTTGCTTCACTTTCTAAATGCTGTCCTTTCAGAGAAAATCACTTTCCTATGATAGTGCCTGAAGCAACTTGCAAGAATTCAAAAGAAACTCACATGCGTTTCTCGGAAAGAGAAGCAGTCTGCTCCAACACTTCAATTCACTGTGCGAAGTGAATGGAGTGTTGCTTCACTTTTTAAATGCTGTCCTTTCAGAGAAAATCACTTTCCTTTGAAAGTGCCTTAAGCCACTTGCAAGCATTCACAAGAAACACTAATGCGTTTCTATGAAAGAGAAGCACTCGGTTCCAACACTTCAATTCACTGCACGAAGGGAATGGAGTGTTGCTTCACTTTCTAAATGCTGTCCTTTCAGAGAAAATCACTTTCCTTTGAAAGTGCCTTAAGCTTCTTACAAGCATTCACCAGAAACTCACATGCGTTTCTCTGAAAGAGAAGCAGTCTGTTCCAACACTTCAATTCACTGTGCGAAGTGAATGGAGTGTTGCTTCACTTTCTAAATGCTGTCCTTTCAGAGAAAATCACTTTCCTTTGAAAGTGCCTTAAGCTACTTGCAAGCATTAGGAAGAAACTCACATGCGTTTCTCTGAAAGAGAAGCAGTCTGTTCCAACACTTCAATTCACTGTGCGAAGTGAATGGAGTGTTGCATCACTTTCTAAATTCTGTCCTTTCAGAGAAAATCACTTTCCTTTGATAGTGCCTTAACCTACTTTCAAGCATTCACAAAAAACTCACATGCGTTTCTCTTAATGAGAAGCAGTCTGTTCCAACACTTCAATTCACTGTGCGAAGTGAATGGAGTGTTGCTTCACTTTCTAAATTCTGTCCTTTCAGTGAAAATCACTTTCCTTTGAAAGTGCCTTAAGCAACCTGCAAGAGTTCACAAGAAACTCACATGCGTTTCTCTGAAAGAGAAGCAGTCTGTTCCAACACTTCAATTCACTGTGCGAAGTGAATGGAGTGTTGCTTCACTTTCTAAATGCTGTCCTTTCAGAGAAAATCACTTTCCTTTGAAAGTGCCTTAAGCTTCTTACAAGCATTCACAAGAAACACTAATGCGTTTCTATGAAAGAGAAGCAGTCTGTTCCAACACTTCAATTCATTGCGCGAAGGGAATGGAGTGTTGCTTTACTTCCTAAATGCTGTCCTTTCAGAGAAAATCACTTTCCTTTGAAAGAGCCTTAAGCTACTGACAAGCATTCAACAGAAACTCACATGCATTTCTCTGAAAGAGAGGCAGTGTGTTCCAACACTTCAATTCACTGTACAAAGTGAATGGAGTGTTGCTTCACTTTCTAAATGCTGTCCTTTCAGAGAAAATCACTTTCCTTTGAAAGTGCCTTAAGCTTCTTACAAGCATTCACAAGAAACACTAATGCGTTTCTATGAAAGAGAAGCAGTCTGTTCCAACACTTCAATTCATTGCGCGAAGGGAATGGAGTGTTGCTTTACTTTCTAAATGCTGTCCATTCAGAGAAAATCACTTTCCTTTGAAAGAGCCTTAAGCTACTGACAAGCATTCAACAGAAACTCACATGCATTTCTCTGAAAGAGAGGCAGTCTGTTCCAACACTTCAATTCACTGTACAAAGTGAATGGAGTGTTGCTTCACTTTCTAAATGCTGTCCTTTCAGAGAAAATCACTTTCCTTTGAAAGTGCCTTAAGCTACTTGCAAGCATTAGGAAGAAGCTCACATGCGTTTCTCTGAAAGAGAAGCAGACTGTTCCAACACTTCAATTCACTGTGCGAAGTAAATGGAGTGTTGCTTCACTTTCTAAATTCTGTCCTTTCAGAGAAAATCACTTTCCTTTGAAAGTGCCTTAAACTACTTTCAAGCATTCACAAAAAACTCACATGCGTTTCTCTGAAAGAGAAGCAGTCTGTTCCAACACTTCAATTCACTGTGCGAAGTGAATGGAGTGTTGCTTCACTTTCTAAATGCTGTCCTTTCAGAGAAAATCACTTTCCTTTGAAAGTGCCTTAAGCAACTTGCAAGAATTCACAAGAAACTCACATGCGTTTCTCGGAAAGAGAAGCAGTCTGTTCCAACACTTCAATTCACTGTGCGAAGTGAATGGAGTGTTGCTTCACTTTCTTAATGCTGTCCTTTCAGAGAAAATCACTTTCCTTTGAAAGTGCCTTAAGCCACTTGCAAGCATTCACAAGAAACACTAATGCGTTTCTATGAAAGAGAAGCACTCTGTTCCAACACTTCAATTCACTGCACGAAGGGAATAGAGTGTTGCTTCACTTTCTAAATGCTGTCCTTTCAGAGAAAATCACTTTCCTTTGAAAGTGCCTTAAGCTACTTACAAGCATTAGGAAGAAACTCACATGCGTTTCTCTGAAAGAGAAGCAGTCTGTTCCAACACTTCAATTCACTGTGCGAAGTGAATGGAGTGTTGCATCACTTTCTAAATTCTGTCCTTTCAGAGAAAATCATTTTCCTTTGAAAGTGCCTTAAGCTTATTACAAGCATTCACCAGAAAGTCACATGCGTTTCTCTGAAAGAGAAGCAGTCTGTTCCAACACTTCAATTCACTGTGCGAAGTGAATGGAGTGTTGCTTCAGTTTCTAAATGCTGTCCTTTCAGAGAAAATCACTTTCCTTTGAAAGTGCCTTAAGCTTCTTACAAGCATTTACCAGAAAGTCACATGCGTTTCTCTGAAAGAGAAGCAGTGTGTTCCAACACTTGAATTCACTGTGCGAAGTGAATGGAGTGTTGCTTCACTTTCTAAATGCTGTCCTTTCAGAGAAAATCACTTTCCTTTGAAAGTGCCTTAAGCTTCTTACAAGCATTCACCAGAAACTCACATGCGTTTCTCTGAAAGAGAAGCAGTCTGTTCCAACACTTCAATTCACTGTGCGAAGTGAATGGAGTGTTGCTTCACTTTCTAAATGCTGTCCTTTCAGAGAAAATCACTTTCCTTTGAAAGTGCCTTAAGCTACTTGCAAGCATTAGGAAGAAACTCACATGCGTTTCTCTGAAAGAGAAGAAGACTGTTCAAACACTTCAATTCACTGTGCGAAGTGAATGGAGTGTTGCTTCACTTTCTAAATTCTGTCCTTTCAGAGAAAATCACCTTCCTTTGAAAGTGCCTTAAACTACTTTCAAGCATTCACAAAAAACTCACATGCATTTCTCTGAAAGAGAAGCAGTCTGTTCCAACACTTCAATTCACTGTGCGAAGTGAATGGAGTGTTGCTTCAGTTTCTAAATGCTGTCCTTTCAGAGAAAATCACTTTCCTTTGAAAGTGCCTTAAGCAACTTGCAAGAATTCACAAGAAACTCACATGCGTTTCTCTGAAAGAGAAGCAGTCTGTTCCAACACTTCAATTCACTGTGCGAAGTGAATGGAGTGTTGCTTAACTTTCTAAATGCTGTCCTTTCAGAGAAAATCACTTTCCTTTGAAAGTGCCTTAAGCTTCTTACAAGCATTCACAAGAAACACTAATGCGTTTCTATGAAAGAGAAGCAGTCTGTTCCAACACTTCAATTCATTGCGCGAGGGGCATGGAGTGTTGCTTTACTTTCTAAATGCTCTCCTTTCAGAGAAAATCACTTTCCTTTGAAAGAGCCTTAAGCTACTGACAAGCATTCAACAGAAACTCACATGCATTTCTCTGAAAGAGAGGCAGTCTGTTCCAACACTTCAATTCACTGTACAAAGTGAATGGAGTGTTGCTTCACTTTCTAAATGCTGTCCTTTCAGAGAAAATCACTTTCCTTTGAAAGTGCCTTAAGCCACTTGTAAGCATTCACAAGAAACACTAATGCGTTTCTATGAAAGAGAAGCACTCTGTTCCAACACTTCAATTCACTGCACGAAGGGAATGGAGTGTTGCTTCACTTTCTAAATGCTGTCCTTTCAGAGAAAATCACTTTCCTTTGAAAGTGCCTGAAGCTACTTACAAGCATTAGGAAGAAACTCACATGCGTTTCTCTGAAAGAGAAGCAGTCTGTTCCAACACTTCAATTCACTGTGCGAAGTGAATGGAGTGTTGCTTCACTTTCTAAATGCTGTCCTTTCAGAGAAAATCACTTTCCCTTGAAAGTGCCTTAAGCTACTTGCAAGCATTAGGAAGAAACTCACATGCGTTTCTCTGAAAGAGAAGCAGTCTGTTCCAACACTTCAATTCACTGTGCGAAGTGAATGGAGTGTTGCCTCACTTTCTAAATGCTGTCCTTTCAGAGAAAATCACTTTCCTTTGAAAGTGCCTTAAGCTACTCACAAGCATTCACAAGAAACACTAATGCGTTTCTATGAAAGAGAAGCAGTCTGTTCCAACACTTCAATTCATTGCGCGAAGGGAATGGAGTGTTGCTTTACTTTCTAAATGCTGTCCTTTCAGAGAAAATCACTTTCCTTTGAAAGAGCCTTAAGCTACTGACAAGCATTCAACAGAAACTCACATGCATTTCTCTGAAAGAGAGGCAGTCTGTTCCAACACTTCAATTCACTGTACAAAGTGAATGGAGTGTTGCTTCACTTTCTAAATGCTGTCCTTTCAGAGAAAATCACTTTCCTTTGAAAGTGCCTTAAGCAACTTGCAAGCATTCACAAGAAACTCACATGCGTTTCTCTGAAAGAGAAGCAGTCTGTTCCAACACTTCAATTCACTGTGCGAAGTGAATGGAGTGTTGCTTCACTTTCTAAATGCTGTCCTTTCAGAGAAAATCACTTTCCTATGATAGTGCCTGAAGCAACTTGCAAGAATTCACAAGAAACTCACATGCGTTTCTCGGAAAGAGAAGCAGTCTGCTCCAACACTTCAATTCACTGTGCGAAGTGAATGGAGTGTTGCTTCACTTTTTAAATGCTGTCCTTTCAGAGAAAATCACTTTCCTTTGAAAGTGCCTTAAGCCACTTGCAAGCATTCACAAGAAACACTAATGCGTTTCTATGAAAGAGAAGCACTCGGTTCCAACACTTCAATTCACTGCACGAAGGGAATGGAGTGTTGCTTCACTTTCTAAATGCTGTCCTTTCAGAGAAAATCACTTTCCTTTGAAAGTGCCTTAAGCTTCTTACAAGCATTCACCAGAAACTCACATGCGTTTCTCTGAAAGAGAAGCAGTCTGTTCCAACACTTCAATTCACTGTGCGAAGTGAATGGAGTGTTGCTTCACTTTCTAAATGCTGTCCTTTCAGAGAAAATCACTTTCCTTTGAAAGTGCCTTAAGCTACTTGCAAGCATTAGGAAGAAACTCACATGCGTTTCTCTGAAAGAGAAGCAGTCTGTTCCAACACTTCAATTCACTGTGCGAAGTGAATGGAGTGTTGCATCACTTTCTAAATTCTGTCCTTTCAGAGAAAATCACTTTCCTTTGATAGTGCCTTAACCTACTTTCAAGCATTCACAAAAAACTCACATGCGTTTCTCTTAAAGAGAAGCAGTCTGTTCCAACACTTCAATTCACTGTGCGAAGTGAATGGAGTGTTGCTTCACTTTCTAAATTCTGTCCTTTCAGTGAAAATCACTTTCCTTTGAAAGTGCCTTAAGCAACCTGCAAGAGTTCACAAGAAACTCACATGCGTTTCTCTGAAAGAGAAGCAGTCTGTTCCAACACTTCAATTCACTGTGCGAAGTGAATGGAGTGTTGCTTCACTTTCTAAATGCTGTCCTTTCAGAGAAAATCACTTTCCTTTGAAAGTGCCTTAAGCTTCTTACAAGCATTCACAAGAAACACTAATGCGTTTCTATGAAAGAGAAGCAGTCTGTTCCAACACTTCAATTCATTGCGCGAAGGGAATGGAGTGTTGCTTTACTTCCTAAATGCTGTCCTTTCAGAGAAAATCACTTTCCTTTGAAAGAGCCTTAAGCTACTGACAAGCATTCAACAGAAACTCACATGCATTTCTCTGAAAGAGAGGCAGTGTGTTCCAACACTTCAATTCACTGTACAAAGTGAATGGAGTGTTGCTTCACTTTCTAAATGCTGTCCTTTCAGAGAAAATCACTTTCCTTTGAAAGTGCCTTAAGCCACTTGCAGGCATTCACAAGAAACACTAATGCGTTTCTATGAAAGAGAAGCACTCTGTTCCAACACTTCAATTCACTGCACGAAGGGAATGGATTGTTGCTTCACTTTCTAAATGCTGTCCTTTCAGAGAAAATCACTTTCCTTTGAAAGTGCCTGAAGCTACTTACAAGCATTAGGAAGAAAATCACATGCGTTTCTCTGAAAGAGAAGCAGTCTGTTCCAACACTTCAATTCACTGTGCGAAGTGAATGGAGTGTTGCATCACTTTCTAAATTCTGTCCTTTCAGAGAAAATCACTTTCCTTTGAAAGTGCCTTAAACTACTTTCAAGCATTCACAAAAAACTCACATGCGTTTCTCTTAAAGAGAAGCAGTCTGTTCCAACACTTCAATTCACTGTGCGAAGTGAATGGAGTGTTGCTTCAGTTTCTAAATGCTGTCCTTTCAGAGAAAATCACTTTCCTTTGAAAGTGCCTTAAGCAACTTGCAAGAATTCACAAGAAACTCACATGCGTTTCTCTGAAAGAGAAGCAGTCTGTTCCAACACTTCAATTCACTGTGCGAAGTGAATGGAGTGTTGCTTCACTTTCTAAATGCTGTCCTTTCAGAGAAAATCACTTTCCTTTGAAAGTGCCTTAAGCTACTTACAAGCATTCACCAGAAACTCACATGCGTTTCTCTGAAAGAGAAGCAGTCTGTTCCAATACTTCAATTCACTCTGCGAAGTGAATGGAGTGTTGCTTCACTTTCTAAATGCTGTCCTTTCAGAGAAAATCACTTTCCTTTGAAAGTGCCTTAAGCTACTTGCAAGCATTAGGAAGAAACTCACATGCGCTTCTCTGAAAGAGAAGCAGTCTGTTCCAACACTTCAATTCACTGTGCGAAGTGAATGGAGTGTTGCTTCACTTTCTAAATTCTGTCCTTTCAGAGAAAATCACTTTCCTTTGAAAGTGCCTTAAGCAACCTGCAAGAGTTCACAAGAAACTCACATGCGTTTCTCTGAAAGAAGCAGTCTGTTCCAACACTTCAATTCACTGTGCGAAGTGAATGGAGTGTTGCTTCACTTTCTAAATGCTGTCCTTTCAGAGAAAATCACTTTCCTTTGAAAGTGCCTTAAGCTTCTTACAAGCATTCACAAGAAACACTAATGCGTTTCTATGAAAGAGAAGCAGTCTGTTCCAACACTTCAATTCATTGCGCGAAGGGAATGGAGTGTTGCTTTACTTTCTAAATGCTGTCCTTTCAGAGAAAATCACTTTCCTTTGAAAGAGCCTTAAGCTACTGACAAGCATTCAACAGAAACTCACATGCATTTCTCTGAAAGAGAGGCAGTCTGTTCCAACACTTCAATTCACTGTACAAAGTGAATGGAGTGTTGCTTCACTTTCTAAATGCTGTCCTTTCAGAGAAAATCACTTTCCTTTGAAAGTGCCTTAAGCCACTTGCAAGCATTCACAAGAAACACTAATGCGTTTCTCTGAAAGAGAAGCAGTCTGTTCCAACACTTCAATTCACTGTGCGAAGTGAATGGAGTGTTGCTTCACTTTCTAAATGCTGTCCTTTCAGAGAAAATCACTTTCCCTTGAAAGTGCCTTAAGCTACTTGCAAGCATTAGGAAGAAACTCACATGCGTTTCTCTGAAAGAGAAGCAGTCTCTTCCAACACTTCAGTTCACTGCACGTAGGGAATGGAGTGTTGCTTCACTTTCTAAATGCTGTCCTTTCAGAGAAAATCACTTTCCTTTGAAAGTGCCTTAAGCTACTTGCAAGCATTAGTAAGAAGCTCACATGCGTTTCTCTGAAAGAGAAGCAGACTGTTCCAACACTTCAATTCACTGTGCGAAGTGAATGGAGTGTTGCTTCACTTTCTAAATTCTGTCCTTTCAGAGAAAATCACTTTCCTTTGAAAGTTCCTTAAACTACTTTCAAGCATTCACAAAAAACTCACATGCGTTTCTCTGAAAGAGAAGCAGTCTGTTCCAACACTTCAATTCACTGTGCGAAGTGAATGGAGTGTTGCTTCACTTTCTAAATGCTGTCCTTTCAGAGAAAATCACCTTCCTATGAAAGTGCCTGAAGCAACTTGCAAGAATTCACAAGAAACTCACATGCGTTTCTCGGAAAGAGAAGCAGTCTGTTCCAACACTTCAATTCACTGTGCGAAGTGAATGGAGTGTTGCTTCACTTTCTAAATGCTGTCCTTTCAGAGAAAATCACTTTCCTTTGAAAGTGCCTTAAGCTTCTTACAAGCATTCACAAGAAACACTAATGCGTTTCTATGAAAGAGAAGCAGTCTGTTCCAACACTTCAATTCATTGCGCGAAGGGAATGGAGTGTTGCTTTACTTTCTAAATGCTGTCCTTTCAGAGAAAATCACTTTCCTTTGAAAGAGCCTTAAGCTACTGACAAGCATTCAACAGAAACTCACATGCATTTCTCTGAAAGAGAGGCAGTCTGTTCCAACACTTCAATTCACTGTACAAAGTGAATGGAGTGTTGCTTCACTTTCTAAATGCTGTCCTTTCAGAGAAAATCACTTTCCTTTGAAAGTGCCTTAAGCCACTTGCAAGCATTCACAAGAAACACTAATGCGTTTCTCTGAAAGAGAAGCAGTCTGTTCCAACACTTCAATTCACTGTGCGAAGTGAATGGAGTGTTGCTTCACTTTCTAAATGCTGTCCTTTCAGAGAAAATCACTTTCCCTTGAAAGTGCCTTAAGCTACTTGCAAGCATTAGGAAGAAACTCACATGCGTTTCTCTGAATGAGAAGCAGTCTGTTCCAACACTTCAATTCACTGCACGTAGTGAATGGAGTGTTGCTTCACTTTCTAAATGCTGTCCTTTCAGAGAAAATCACTTTCCTTTGAAAGTGCCTTAAGCTACTTACAAGCATTCAACAGAAACTCACATGCGTTTCTCTGAAAGAGAAGCAGTCTGTTCCAACACTTCATTTCACTGTGCGATGTGAATGGAGTGTTGCCTCACTTTCTAAATGCTGTCCTTTCAGAGAAAATCATTTTCCTTTGAAAGTGCCTTAAGCTACTTACAAGCATTCACCAGAAACTCACATGCATTTCTCTGAAAGAGAAGCAGTCTGTTCCAATACTTCAATTCACTCTGCGAAGTGAATGGAGTGTTGCTTCACTTTCTAAATGCTGTCCTTTCAGAGAAAATCACTTTTCTTTGAAAGTGCCTTAAGGTACTTACAAGCATTCAACAGAAACTCACATGCATTTCTCTGAAAGAGAAGCAGTCTGTTCCAACACTTCAATTCACTGTGCGAAGTGAATGGAGTGTTGCTTCACTTTCTAAATTCTGTCCTTTCAGAGAAAATCACTTTCCTTTGAAAGTGCCTTAAGCTACTTACAAGCATTCACCAGAAACTCACATGCATTTCTCTGAAAGAGAAGCAGTCTGTTCCAACACTTCAATTCACTGTGCGAAGTGAAGGGAGTGTTGCTTCACTTTCTAAATGCTGTCCTTTCAGAGAAAATCACTTTCCCTTGAAAGTGCCTTAAGCTACTTGCAAGCATTAGGAAGAAACTCACATGCGTTTCTCTGAAAGAGAAGCAGTCTGTTCCAACACTTCAATTCACTGTGCGAAGTGAATGGAGTGTTGCTTCACTTTCTAAATGCTGTCCTTTCAGAGAAAATCACTTTGCTTTGAAAGTGCCTTAAGCCTCTTACAAGCATTCACAAGAAACACTAATGCGTTTCTATGAAAGAGAAGCAGTCTGTTCCAACACTTCAATTCATTGCGCGAAGGGAATGGAGTGTTGCTTTACTTTCTAAATGCTGTCCTTTCTGAGAAAATCACTTTCCTTTGAAAGAGCCTTAAGCTACTGACAAGCATTCAACAGAAACTCACATGCATTTCTCTGAAAGAGAGGCAGTCTGTTCCAACACTTCAATTCACTGTACAAAGTGAATGGAGTGTTGCTTCACTTTCTAAATGCTGTCCTTTCAGAGAAAATCACTTTCCTTTGAAAGTGCCTTAAGCTACTTGCAAGCATTAGGAAGAAGCTCACATGCGTTTCTCTGAAAGAGAAGCAGACTGTTCCAACACTTCAATTCACTGTGCGAAGTAAATGGAGTGTTGCTTCACTTTCTAAATTCTGTCCTTTCAGAGAAAATCACTTTCCTTTGAAAGTGCCTTAAACTACTTTCAAGCATTCACAAAAAACTCACATGCGTTTCTCTGAAAGAGAAGCAGTCTGTTCCAACACTTCAATTCACTGTGCGAAGTGAATGGAGTGTTGCTTCACTTTCTAAATGCTGTCCTTTCAGAGAAAATCACTTTCCTTTGAAAGTGCCTTAAGCAACTTGCAAGAATTCACAAGAAACTCACATGCGTTTCTCGGAAAGAGAAGCAGTCTGTTCCAACACTTCAATTCACTGTGCGAAGTGAATGGAGTGTTGCTTCACTTTTTTAATGCTGTCCTTTCAGAGAAAATCACTTTCCTTTGAAAGTGCCTTAAGCCACTTGCAAGCATTCACAAGAAACACTAATCCGTTTCTATGAAAGAGAAGCACTCTGTTCCAACACTTCAATTCACTGCACGAAGGGAATAGAGTGTTGCTTCACTTTCTAAATGCTGTCCTTTCAGAGAAAATCACTTTCCTTTGAAAGTGCCTTAAGCTACTTACAAGCATTAGGAAGAAACTCACATGCGTTTCTCTGAAAGAGAAGCAGTCTGTTCCAACACTTCAATTCACTGTGCGAAGTGAATGGAGTGTTGCATCACTTTCTAAATTCTGTCCTTTCAGAGAAAATCATTTTCCTTTGAAAGTGCCTTAAGCTTCTTACAAGCATTCACCAGAAAGTCACATGCGTTTCTCTGAAAGAGAAGCAGTCTGTTCCAACACTTCAATTCACTGTGCGATGTGAATGGAGTGTTGCTTCAGTTTCTAAATGCTGTCCTTTCAGAGAAAATCACTTTCCTTTGAAAGTGCCTTAAGCTTCTTACAAGCATTTACCAGAAATTCACATGCGTTTCTCTGAAAGAGAAGCAGTGTGTTCCAACACTTGAATTCACTGTGCGAAGTGAATGGAGTGTTACTTCACTTTCTAAATGCTGTCCTTTCAGAGAAAATCACTTTCCTTTGAAAGTGCCTTAAGCTTCTTACAAGCATTCACCAGAAACTCACATGCGTTTCTCTGAAAGAGAAGCAGTCTGTTCCAACACTTCAATTCACTGTGCGAAGTGAATGGAGTGTTGCTTCACTTTCTAAATGCTGTCCTTTCAGAGAAAATCACTTTCCTTTGAAAGTGCCTTAAGCTACTTGCAAGCTTTAGGAAGAAACTCACATGCGTTTCTCTGAAAGAGAAGAAGACTGTTCAAACACTTCAATTCACTGTGCGAAGTGAATGGAGTGTTGCTTCACTTTCTAAATTCTGTCCTTTCAGAGAAAATCACCTTCCTTTGAAAGTGCCTTAAACTACTTTCAAGCATTCACAAAAAACTCACATGCGTTTCTCTGAAAGAGAAGCAGTCTGTTCCAACACTTCAATTCACTGTGCGAAGTGAATGGAGTGTTGCTTCAGTTTCTAAATGCTGTCCTTTCAGAGAAAATCACTTTCCTTTGAAAGTGCCTTAAGCAACTTGCAAGAATTCACAAGAAACTCACATGCGTTTCTCTGAAAGAGAAGCAGTCTGTTCCAACACTTCAATTCACTGTGCGAAGTGAATGGAGTGTTGCTTCACTTTCTAAATGCTGTCCTTTCAGAGAAAATCACTTTCCTTTGAAAGTGCCTTAAGCTTCTTACAAGCATTCACAAGAAACACTAATGCGTTTCTATGAAAGAGAAGCAGTCTGTTCCAACACTTCAATTCATTGTGCGAGGGGCATGGAGTGTTGCTTTACTTTCTAAATGCTCTCCTTTCAGAGAAAATCACTTTCCTTTGAAAGAGCCTTAAGCCACTTGCAGGCATTCACAAGAAACACTAATGCGTTTCTATGAAAGAGAAGCACTCTGTTCCAACACTTCAATTCACTGCACGAAGGGAATGGATTGTTGCTTCACTTTCTAAATGCTGTCCTTTCAGAGAAAATCACTTTCCTTTGAAAGTGCCTGAAGCTACTTACAAGCATTAGGAAGAAAATCACATGCGTTTCTCTGAAAGAGAAGCAGTCTGTTCCAACACTTCAATTCACTGTGCGAAGTGAATGGAGTGTTGCATCACTTTCTAAATTCTGTCCTTTCAGAGAAAATCACTTTCCTTTGAAAGTGCCTTAAACTACTTTCAAGCATTCACAAAAAACTCACATGCGTTTCTCTTAAAGAGAAGCAGTCTGTTCCAACACTTCAATTCACTGTGCGAAGTGAATGGAGTGTTGCTTCAGTTTCTAAATGCTGTCCTTTCAGAGAAAATCACTTTCCTTTGAAAGTGCCTTAAGCAACTTGCAAGAATTCACAAGAAACTCACATGCGTTTCTCTGAAAGAGAAGCAGTCTGTTCCAATACTTCAATTCACTCTGCGAAGTGAATGGAGTGTTGCTTCACTTTCTAAATGCTGTCCTTTCAGAGAAAATCACTTTCCTTTGAAAGTGCCTTAAGCTACTTACAAGCATTCACCAGAAACTCACATGCATTTCTCTGAAAGAGAAGCAGTCTGTTCCAACACTTCAATTCACTGTGCGAAGTGAAGGGAGTGTTGCTTCACTTTCTAAATGCTGTCCTTTCAGAGAAAATCACTTTCCCTTGAAAGTGCCTTAAGCTACTTGCAAGCATTAGGAAGAAACTCACATGCGTTTCTCTGAAAGAGAAGCAGTCTGTTCCAACACTTCAATTCACTGTGCGAAGTGAATGGAGTGTTGCTTCACTTTCTAAATGCTGTCCTTTCAGAGAAAATCACTTTCCTTTGAAAGTGCCTTAAGCTACTTGCAAGCATTAGGAAGAAGCTCACATGCGTTTCTCTGAAAGAGAAGCAGACTGTTCCAACACTTCAATTCACTCTGCGAAGTGAATGGAGTGTTGCTTCACTTTCTAAATGCTGTCCTTTCAGAGAAAATCACTTTGCTTTGAAAGTGTCTTAAGCTTCTTACAAGCATTCACAAGAAACACTAATGCGTTTCTATGAAAGAGAAGCAGTCTGTTCCAACACTTCAATTCATTGCGCGAAGGGAATGGAGTGTTGCTTCACTTTCTAAATGCTGTCCTTTCAGAGAAAATCACTTTCCTTTGAAAGTGCCTTAAGCTACTTACAAGCATTCACCAGAAACTCACATGCATTTCTCTGAAAGAGAAGCAGTCTGTTCCAACACTTCAATTCACTGTGCGAAGTGAAGGGAGTGTTGCTTCACTTTCTAAATGCTGTCCTTTCAGAGAAAATCACTTTCCCTTGAAAGTGCCTTAAGCTACTTGCAAGCATTAGGAAGAAACTCACATGCGTTTCTCTGAAAGAGAAGCAGTCTGTTCCAACACTTCAATTCACTGTGCGAAGTGAATGGAGTGTTGCTTCACTTTCTAAATGCTGTCCTTTCAGAGAAAATCACTTTCCTTTGAAAGTGCCTTAAGCTACTTGCAAGCATTAGGAAGAAGCTCACATGCGTTTCTCTGAAAGAGAAGCAGACTGTTCCAACACTTCAATTCACTCTGCGAAGTGAATGGAGTGTTGCTTCACTTTCTAAATGCTGTCCTTTCAGAGAAAATCACTTTGCTTTGAAAGTGCCTTAAGCTTCTTACAAGCATTCACAAGAAACACTAATGCGTTTCTATGAAAGAGAAGCAGTCTGTTCCAACACTTCAATTCATTGCGCGAAGGGAATGGAGTGTTGCTTCACTTTCTAAATGCTGTCCTTTCAGAGAAAATCACTTTCCTTTGAAAGAGCCTTAAGCTACTGACAAGCATTCAACAGAAACTCACATGCATTTCTCTGAAAGAGAGGCAGTCTGTTCCAACACTTCAATTCACTGTACAAAGTGAATGGAGTGTTGCTTCACTTTCTAAATGCTGTCCTTTCAGAGAAAATCACTTTCCTTTGAAAGTGCCTTAAGCTACTTGCAAGCATTAGGAAGAAGCTCACATGCGTTTCTCTGAAAGAGAAGCAGACTGTTCCAACACTTCAATTCACGGTGCGAAGTAAATGGAGTGTTGCTTCACTTTCTAAATTCTGTCCTTTCAGAGAAAATCACTTTCCTTTGAAAGTGCCTTAAACTACTTTCAAGCATTCACAAAAAACTCACATGCGTTTCTCTGAAAGAGAAGCAGTCTGTTCCAACACTTCAATTCACTGTGCGAAGTGAATGGAGTGTTGCTTCACTTTCTAAATGCTGTCCTTTCAGAGAAAATCACTTTCCTTTGAAAGTGCCTTAAGCAACTTGCAAGAATTCACAAGAAACTCACATGCGTTTCTCGGAAAGAGAAGCAGTCTGTTCCAACACTTCAATTCACTGTGCGAAGTGAATGGAGTGTTGCTTCACTTTCTTAATGCTGTCCTTTCAGAGAAAATCACTTTCCTTTGAAAGTGCCTTAAGCCACTTGCAAGCATTCACAAGAAACACTAATGCGTTTCTATGAAAGAGAAGCACTCTGTTCCAACACTTCAATTCACTGCACGAAGGGAATAGAGTGTTGCTTCACTTTCTAAATGCTGTCCTTTCAGAGAAAATCACTTTCCTTTGAAAGTGCCTTAAGCTACTTACAAGCATTAGGAAGAAACTCACATGCGTTTCTCTGAAAGAGAAGCAGTCTGTTCCAACACTTCAATTCACTGTGCGAAGTGAATGGAGTGTTGCATCACTTTCTAAATTCTGTCCTTTCAGAGAAAATCATTTTCCTTTGAAAGTGCCTTAAGCTTATTACAAGCATTCACCAGAAAGTCACATGCGTTTCTCTGAAAGAGAAGCAGTCTGTTCCAACACTTCAATTCACTGTGCGAAGTGAATGGAGTGTTGCTTCAGTTTCTAAATGCTGTCCTTTCAGAGAAAATCACTTTCCTTTGAAAGTGCCTTAAGCTTCTTACAAGCATTTACCAGAAAGTCACATGCGTTTCTCTGAAAGAGAAGCAGTGTGTTCCAACACTTGAATTCACTGTGCGAAGTGAATGGAGTGTTGCTTCACTTTCTAAATGCTGTCCTTTCAGAGAAAATCACTTTCCTTTGAAAGTGCCTTAAGCTTCTTACAAGCATTCACCAGAAACTCACATGCGTTTCTCTGAAAGAGAAGCAGTCTGTTCCAACACTTCAATTCACTGTGCGAAGTGAATGGAGTGTTGCTTCACTTTCTAAATGCTGTCCTTTCAGAGAAAATCACTTTCCTTTGAAAGTGCCTTAAGCTACTTGCAAGCATTAGGAAGAAACTCACATGCGTTTCTCTGAAAGAGAAGAAGACTGTTCAAACACTTCAATTCACTGTGCGAAGTGAATGGAGTGTTGCTTCACTTTCTAAATTCTGTCCTTTCAGAGAAAATCACCTTCCTTTGAAAGTGCCTTAAACTACTTTCAAGCATTCACAAAAAACTCACATGCGTTTCTCTGAAAGAGAAGCAGTCTGTTCCAACACTTCAATTCACTGTGCGAAGTGAATGGAGTGTTGCTTCAGTTTCTAAATGCTGTCCTTTCAGAGAAAATCACTTTCCTTTGAAAGTGCCTTAAGCAACTTGCAAGAATTCACAAGAAACTCACATGCGTTTCTCTGAAAGAGAAGCAGTCTGTTCCAACACTTCAATTCACTGTGCGAAGTGAAGGGAGTGTTGCTTCACTTTCTAAATGCTGTCCTTTCAGAGAAAATCACTTTCCTTTGAAAGTGCCTTAAGCTTCTTACAAGCATTCACAAGAAACACTAATGCGTTTCTATGAAAGAGAAGCAGTCTGTTCCAACACTTCAATTCATTGCGCGAGGGGCATGGAGTGTTGCTTTACTTTCTAAATGCTCTCCTTTCAGAGAAAATCACTTTCCTTTGAAAGAGCCTTAAGCTACTGACAAGCATTCAACAGAAACTCACATGCATTTCTCTGAAAGAGAGGCAGTCTGTTCCAACACTTCAATTCACTGTACAAAGTGAATGGAGTGTTGCTTCACTTTCTAAATGCTGTCCTTTCAGAGAAAATCACTTTCCTTTGAAAGTGCCTTAAGCCACTTGTAAGCATTCACAAGAAACACTAATGCGTTTCTATGAAAGAGAAGCACTCTGTTCCAACACTTCAATTCACTGCACGAAGGGAATGGAGTGTTGCTTCACTTTCTAAATGCTGTCCTTTCAGAGAAAATCACTTTCCTTTGAAAGTGCCTGAAGCTACTTACAAGCATTAGGAAGAAACTCACATGCGTTTCTCTGAAAGAGAAGCAGTCTGTTCCAACACTTCAATTCACTGTGCGAAGTGAATGGAGTGTTGCTTCACTTTCTAAATGCTGTCCTTTCAGAGAAAATCACTTTCCCTTGAAAGTGCCTTAAGCTACTTGCAAGCATTAGGAAGAAACTCACATGCGTTTCTCTGAAAGAGAAGCAGTCTGTTCCAACACTTCAATTCACTGTGCGAAGTGAATGGAGTGTTGCCTCACTTTCTAAATGCTGTCCTTTCAGAGAAAATCACTTTCCTTTGAAAGTGCCTTAAGCTACTCACAAGCATTCACAAGAAACACTAATGCGTTTCTATGAAAGAGAAGCAGTCTGTTCCAACACTTCAATTCATTGCGCGAAGGGAATGGAGTGTTGCTTTACTTTCTAAATGCTGTCCTTTCAGAGAAAATCACTTTCCTTTGAAAGAGCCTTAAGCTACTGACAAGCATTCAACAGAAACTCACATGCATTTCTCTGAAAGAGAGGCAGTCTGTTCCAACACTTCAATTCACTGTACAAAGTGAATGGAGTGTTGCTTCACTTTCTAAATGCTGTCCTTTCAGAGAAAATCACTTTCCTTTGAAAGTGCCTTAAGCAACTTGCAAGCATTCACAAGAAACTCACATGCGTTTCTCTGAAAGAGAAGCAGTCTGTTCCAACACTTCAATTCACTGTGCGAAGTGAATGGAGTGTTGCTTCACTTTCTAAATGCTGTCCTTTCAGAGAAAATCACTTTCCTATGATAGTGCCTGAAGCAACTTGCAAGAATTCACAAGAAACTCACATGCGTTTCTCGGAAAGAGAAGCAGTCTGCTCCAACACTTCAATTCACTGTGCGAAGTGAATGGAGTGTTGCTTCACTTTTTAAATGCTGTCCTTTCAGAGAAAATCACTTTCCTTTGAAAGTGCCTTAAGCCACTTGCAAGCATTCACAAGAAACACTAATGCGTTTCTATGAAAGAGAAGCACTCGGTTCCAACACTTCAATTCACTGCACGAAGGGAATGGAGTGTTGCTTCACTTTCTAAATGCTGTCCTTTCAGAGAAAATCACTTTCCTTTGAAAGTGCCTTAAGCTTCTTACAAGCATTCACCAGAAACTCACATGCGTTTCTCTGAAAGAGAAGCAGTCTGTTCCAACACTTCAATTCACTGTGCGAAGTGAATGGAGTGTTGCTTCACTTTCTAAATGCTGTCCTTTCAGAGAAAATCACTTTCCTTTGAAAGTGCCTTAAGCTACTTGCAAGCATTAGGAAGAAACTCACATGCGTTTCTCTGAAAGAGAAGCAGTCTGTTCCAACACTTCAATTCACTGTGCGAAGTGAATGGAGTGTTGCATCACTTTCTAAATTCTGTCCTTTCAGAGAAAATCACTTTCCTTTGATAGTGCCTTAACCTACTTTCAAGCATTCACAAAAAACTCACATGCGTTTCTCTTAAAGAGAAGCAGTCTGTTCCAACACTTCAATTCACTGTGCGAAGTGAATGGAGTGTTGCTTCACTTTCTAAATTCTGTCCTTTCAGTGAAAATCACTTTCCTTTGAAAGTGCCTTAAGCAACCTGCAAGAGTTCACAAGAAACTCACATGCGTTTCTCTGAAAGAGAAGCAGTCTGTTCCAACACTTCAATTCACTGTGCGAAGTGAATGGAGTGTTGCTTCACTTTCTAAATGCTGTCCTTTCAGAGAAAATCACTTTCCTTTGAAAGTGCCTTAAGCTTCTTACAAGCATTCACAAGAAACACTAATGCGTTTCTATGAAAGAGAAGCAGTCTGTTCCAACACTTCAATTCATTGCGCGAAGGGAATGGAGTGTTGCTTTACTTCCTAAATGCTGTCCTTTCAGAGAAAATCACTTTCCTTTGAAAGAGCCTTAAGCTACTGACAAGCATTCAACAGAAACTCACATGCATTTCTCTGAAAGAGAGGCAGTGTGTTCCAACACTTCAATTCACTGTACAAAGTGAATGGAGTGTTGCTTCACTTTCTAAATGCTGTCCTTTCAGAGAAAATCACTTTCCTTTGAAAGTGCCTTAAGCCACTTGCAGGCATTCACAAGAAACACTAATGCGTTTCTATGAAAGAGAAGCACTCTGTTCCAACACTTCAATTCACTGCACGAAGGGAATGGATTGTTGCTTCACTTTCTAAATGCTGTCCTTTCAGAGAAAATCACTTTCCTTTGAAAGTGCCTGAAGCTACTTACAAGCATTAGGAAGAAAATCACATGCGTTTCTCTGAAAGAGAAGCAGTCTGTTCCAACACTTCAATTCACTGTGCGAAGTGAATGGAGTGTTGCATCAGTTTCTAAATTCTGTCCTTTCAGAGAAAATCACTTTCCTTTGAAAGTGCCTTAAACTACTTTCAAGCATTCACAAAAAACTCACATGCGTTTCTCTTAAAGAGAAGCAGTCTGTTCCAACACTTCAATTCACTGTGCGAAGTGAATGGAGTGTTGCTTCAGTTTCTAAATGCTGTCCTTTCAGAGAAAATCACTTTCCTTTGAAAGTGCCTTAAGCAACTTGCAAGAATTCACAAGAAACACATGCGTTTCTCTGAAAGAGAAGCAGTCTGTTCCAACACTTCAATTCACTGTGCGAAGTGAATGGAGTGTTGCTTCACTTTCTAAATGCTGTCCTTTCAGAGAAAATCACTTTCCTTTGAAAGTGCCTTAAGCTACTTACAAGCATTCACCAGAAACTCACATGCGTTTCTCTGAAAGAGAAGCAGTCTGTTCCAATACTTCAATTCACTCTGCGAAGTGAATGGAGTGTTGCTTCACTTTCTAAATGCTGTCCTTTCAGAGAAAATCACTTTCCTTTGAAAGTGCCTTAAGCTACTTGCAAGCATTAGGAAGAAACTCACATGCGCTTCTCTGAAAGAGAAGCAGTCTGTTCCAACACTTCAATTCACTGTGCGAAGTGAATGGAGTGTTGCTTCACTTTCTAAATTCTGTCCTTTCAGAGAAAATCACTTTCCTTTGAAAGTGCCTTAAGCAACCTGCAAGAGTTCACAAGAAACTCACATGCGTTTCTCTGAAAGAGAAGCAGTCTGTTCCAACACTTCAATTCACTGTGCGAAGTGAATGGAGTGTTGCTTCACTTTCTAAATGCTGTCCTTTCAGAGAAAATCACTTTCCTTTGAAAGTGCCTTAAGCTTCTTACAAGCATTCACAAGAAACACTAATGCGTTTCTATGAAAGAGAAGCAGTCTGTTCCAACACTTCAATTCATTGCGCGAAGGGAATGGAGTGTTGCTTTACTTTCTAAATGCTGTCCTTTCAGAGAAAATCACTTTCCTTTGAAAGAGCCTTAAGCTACTGACAAGCATTCAACAGAAACTCACATGCATTTCTCTGAAAGAGAGGCAGTCTGTTCCAACACTTCAATTCACTGTACAAAGTGAATGGAGTGTTGCTTCACTTTCTAAATGCTGTCCTTTCAGAGAAAATCACTTTCCTTTGAAAGTGCCTTAAGCCACTTGCAAGCATTCAAAAGAAACACTAATGCGTTTCTCTGAAAGAGAAGCAGTCTGTTCCAACACTTCAATTCACTGTGCGAAGTGAATGGAGTGTTGCTTCACTTTCTAAATGCTGTCCTTTCAGAGAAAATCACTTTCCCTTGAAAGTGCCTTAAGCTACTTGCAAGCATTAGGAAGAAACTCACATGCGTTTCTCTGAAAGAGAAGCAGTCTGTTCCAACACTTCAATTCACTGCACGTAGGGAATGGAGTGTTGCTTCACTTTCTAAATGCTGTCCTTTCAGAGAAAATCACTTTCCTTTGAAAGTGCCTTAAGCTACTTGCAAGCATTAGTAAGAAGCTCACATGCGTTTCTCTGAAAGAGAAGCAGACTGTTCCAACACTTCAATTCACTGTGCGAAGTGAATGGAGTGTTGCTTCACTTTCTAAATTCTGTCCTTTCAGAGAAAATCACTTTCCTTTGAAAGTTCCTTAAACTACTTTCAAGCATTCACAAAAAACTCACATGCGTTTCTCTGAAAGAGAAGCAGTCTGTTCCAACACTTCAATTCACTGTGCGAAGTGAATGGAGTGTTGCTTCACTTTCTAAATGCTGTCCTTTCAGAGAAAATCACTTTCCTATGAAAGTGCCTGAAGCAACTTGCAAGAATTCACAAGAAACTCACATGCGTTTCTCGGAAAGAGAAGCAGTCTGTTCCAACACTTCAATTCACTGTGCGAAGTGAATGGAGTGTTGCTTCACTTTCTAAATGCTGTCCTTTCAGAGAAAATCACTTTCCTTTGAAAGTGCCTTAAGCTTCTTACAAGCATTCACAAGAAACACTAATGCGTTTCTATGAAAGAGAAGCAGTCTGTTCCAACACTTCAATTCATTGCGCGAAGGGAATGGAGTGTTGCTTTACTTTCTAAATGCTGTCCTTTCAGAGAAAATCACTTTCCTTTGAAAGAGCCTTAAGCTACTGACAAGCATTCAACAGAAACTCACATGCATTTCTCTGAAAGAGAGGCAGTCTGTTCCAACACTTCAATTCACTGTACAAAGTGAATGGAGTGTTGCTTCACTTTCTAAATGCTGTCCTTTCAGAGAAAATCACTTTCCTTTGAAAGTGCCTTAAGCTACTTGCAAGCATTAGGAAGAAGCTCACATGCGTTTCTCTGAAAGAGAAGCAGACTGTTCCAACACTTCAATTCACTGTGCGAAGTAAATGGAGTGTTGCTTCACTTTCTAAATTCTGTCCTTTCAGAGAAAATCACTTTCCTTTGAAAGTGCCTTAAACTACTTTCAAGCATTCACAAAAAACTCACATGCGTTTCTCTGAAAGAGAAGCAGTCTGTTCCAACACTTCAATTCACTGTGCGAAGTGAATGGAGTGTTGCTTCACTTTCTAAATGCTGTCCTTTCAGAGAAAATCACTTTCCTTTGAAAGTGCCTTAAGCAACTTGCAAGAATTCACAAGAAACTCACATGCGTTTCTCGGAAAGAGAAGCAGTCTGTTCCAACACTTCAATTCACTGTGCGAAGTGAATGGAGTGTTGCTTCACTTTCTTAATGCTGTCCTTTCAGAGAAAATCACTTTCCTTTGAAAGTGCCTTAAGCCACTTGCAAGCATTCACAAGAAACACTAATGCGTTTCTATGAAAGAGAAGCACTCTGTTCCAACACTTCAATTCACTGCACGAAGGGAATAGAGTGTTGCTTCACTTTCTAAATGCTGTCCTTTCAGAGAAAATCACTTTCCTTTGAAAGTGCCTTAAGCTACTTACAAGCATTAGGAAGAAACTCACATGCGTTTCTCTGAAAGAGAACCAGTCTGTTCCAACACTTCAATTCACTGTGCGAAGTGAATGGAGTGTTGCATCACTTTCTAAATTCTGTCCTTTCAGAGAAAATCATTTTCCTTTGAAAGTGCCTTAAGCTTATTACAAGCATTCACCAGAAAGTCACATGCGTTTCTCTGAAAGAGAAGCAGTCTGTTCCAACACTTCAATTCACTGTGCGAAGTGAATGGAGTGTTGCTTCAGTTTCTAAATGCTGTCCTTTCAGAGAAAATCACTTTCCTTTGAAAGTGCCTTAAGCTTCTTACAAGCATTTACCAGAAAGTCACATGCGTTTCTCTGAAAGAGAAGCAGTGTGTTCCAACACTTGAATTCACTGTGCGAAGTGAATGGAGTGTTGCTTCACTTTCTAAATGCTGTCCTTTCAGAGAAAATCACTTTCCTTTGAAAGTGCCTTAAGCTTCTTACAAGCATTCACCAGAAACTCACATGCGTTTCTCTGAAAGAGAAGCAGTCTGTTCCAACACTTCAATTCACTGTGCGAAGTGAATGGAGTGTTGCTTCACTTTCTAAATGCTGTCCTTTCAGAGAAAATCACTTTCCTTTGAAAGTGCCTTAAGCTACTTGCAAGCATTAGGAAGAAACTCACATGCGTTTCTCTGAAAGAGAAGAAGACTGTTCAAACACTTCAATTCACTGTGCGAAGTGAATGGAGTGTTGCTTCACTTTCTAAATTCTGTCCTTTCAGAGAAAATCACCTTCCTTTGAGAGTGCCTTAAACTACTTTCAAGCATTCACAAAAAACTCACATGCATTTCTCTGAAAGAGAAGCAGTCTGTTCCAACACTTCAATTCACTGTGCGAAGTGAATGGAGTGTTGCTTCAGTTTCTAAATGCTGTCCTTTCAGAGAAAATCACTTTCCTTTGAAAGTGCCTTAAGCAACTTGCAAGAATTCACAAGAAACTCACATGCGTTTCTCTGAAAGAGAAGCAGTCTGTTCCAACACTTCAATTCACTGTGCGAAGTGAATGGAGTGTTGCTTCACTTTCTAAATGCTGTCCTTTCAGAGAAAATCACTTTCCTTTGAAAGTGCCTTAAGCTTCTTACAAGCTTTCACAAGAAACACTAATGCGTTTCTATGAAAGAGAAGCAGTCTGTTCCAACACTTCAATTCATTGCGCGAGGGGCATGGAGTGTTGCTTTACTTTCTAAATGCTCTCCTTTCAGAGAAAATCACTTTCCTTTGAAAGAGCCTTAAGCTACTGACAAGCATTCAACAGAAACTCACATGCATTTCTCTGAAAGAGAGGCAGTCTGTTCCAACACTTCAATTCACTGTACAAAGTGAATGGAGTGTTGCTTCACTTTCTAAATGCTGTCCTTTCAGAGAAAATCACTTTCCTTTGAAAGTGCCTTAAGCCACTTGTAAGCATTCACTAGAAACACTAATGCGTTTCTATGAAAGAGAAGCACTCTGTTCCAACACTTCAATTCACTGCACGAAGGGAATGGAGTGTTGCTTCACTTTCTAAATGCTGTCCTTTCAGAGAAAATCACTTTCCTTTGAAAGTGCCTGAAGCTACTTACAAGCATTAGGAAGAAACTCACATGCGTTTTTCTGAAAGAGAAGCAGTCTGTTCCAACACTTCAATTCACTGTGCGAAGTGAATGGAGTGTTGCTTCACTTTCTAAATGCTGTCCTTTCAGAGAAAATCACTTTCCCTTGAAAGTGCCTTAAGCTACTTGCAAGCATTAGGAAGAAACTCACATGCGTTTCTCTGAAAGAGAAGCAGTCTGTTCCAACACTTCAATTCACTGTGCGAAGTGAATGGAGTGTTGCCTCACTTTCTAAATGCTGTCCTTTCAGAGAAAATCACTTTCCTTTGAAAGTGCCTTAAGCTACTCACAAGCATTCACAAGAAACACTAATGCGTTTCTATGAAAGAGAAGCAGTCTGTTCCAACACTTCAATTCATTGCGCGAAGGGAATGGAGTGTTGCTTTACTTTCTAAATGCTGTCCTTTCAGAGAAAATCACTTTCCTTTGAAAGAGCCTTAAGCTACTGACAAGCATTCAACAGAAACTCACATGCATTTCTCTGAAAGAGAGGCAGTCTGTTCCAACACTTCAATTCACTGTACAAAGTGAATGGAGTGTTGCTTCACTTTCTAAATGCTGTCCTTTCAGAGAAAATCACTTTCCTTTGAAAGTGCCTTAAGCAACTTGCAAGCATTCACAAGAAACTCACATGCGTTTCTCTGAAAGAGAAGCAGTCTGTTCCAACACTTCAATTCACTGTGCGAAGTGAATGGAGTGTTGCTTCACTTTCTAAATGCTGTCCTTTCAGAGAAAATCACTTTCCTATGATAGTGCCTGAAGCAACTTGCAAGAATTCACAAGAAACTCACATGCGTTTCTCGGAAAGAGAAGCAGTCTGCTCCAACACTTCAATTCACTGTGCGAAGTGAATGGAGTGTTGCTTCACTTTTTAAATGCTGTCCTTTCAGAGAAAATCACTTTCCTTTGAAAGTGCCTTAAGCCACTTGCAAGCATTCACAAGAAACACTAATGCGTTTCTATGAAAGAGAAGCACTCGGTTCCAACACTTCAATTCACTGCACGAAGGGAATGGAGTGTTGCTTCACTTTCTAAATGCTGTCCTTTCAGAGAAAATCACTTTCCTTTGAAAGTGCCTTAAGCTTCTTACAAGCATTCACCAGAAACTCACATGCGTTTCTCTGAAAGAGAAGCAGTCTGTTCCAACACTTCAATTCACTGTGCGAAGTGAATGGAGTGTTGCTTCACTTTCTAAATGCTGTCCTTTCAGAGAAAATCACTTTCCTTTGAAAGTGCCTTAAGCTACTTGCAAGCATTAGGAAGAAACTCACATGCGTTTCTCTGAAAGAGAAGCAGTCTGTTCCAACACTTCAATTCACTGTGCGAAGTGAATGGAGTGTTGCATCACTTTCTAAATTCTGTCCTTTCAGAGAAAATCACTTTCCTTTGATAGTGCCTTAACCTACTTTCAAGCATTCACAAAAAACTCACATGCGTTTCTCTTAAAGAGAAGCAGTCTGTTCCAACACTTCAATTCACTGTGCGAAGTGAATGGAGTGTTGCTTCACTTTCTAAATTCTGTCCTTTCAGTGAAAATCACTTTCCTTTGAAAGTGCCTTAAGCAACCTGCAAGAGTTCACAAGAAACTCACATGCGTTTCTCTGAAAGAGAAGCAGTCTGTTCCAACACTTCAATTCACTGTGCGAAGTGAATGGAGTGTTGCTTCACTTTCTAAATGCTGTCCTTTCAGAGAAAATCACTTTCCTTTGAAAGTGCCTTAAGCTTCTTACAAGCATTCACAAGAAACACTAATGCGTTTCTATGAAAGAGAAGCAGTCTGTTCCAACACTTCAATTCATTGCGCGAAGGGAATGGAGTGTTGCTTTACTTCCTAAATGCTGTCCTTTCAGAGAAAATCACTTTCCTTTGAAAGAGCCTTAAGCTACTGACAAGCATTCAACAGAAACTCACATGCATTTCTCTGAAAGAGAGGCAGTGTGTTCCAACACTTCAATTCACTGTACAAAGTGAATGGAGTGTTGCTTCACTTTCTAAATGCTGTCCTTTCAGAGAAAATCACTTTCCTTTGAAAGTGCCTTAAGCCACTTGCAGGCATTCACAAGAAACACTAATGCGTTTCTATGAAAGAGAAGCACTCTGTTCCAACACTTCAATTCACTGCACGAAGGGAATGGATTGTTGCTTCACTTTCTAAATGCTGTCCTTTCAGAGAAAATCACTTTCCTTTGAAAGTGCCTGAAGCTACTTACAAGCATTAGGAAGAAAATCACATGCGTTTCTCTGAAAGAGAAGCAGTCTGTTCCAACACTTCAATTCACTGTGCGAAGTGAATGGAGTGTTGCATCACTTTCTAAATTCTGTCCTTTCAGAGAAAATCACTTTCCTTTGAAAGTGCCTTAAACTACTTTCAAGCATTCACAAAAAACTCACATGCGTTTCTCTTAAAGAGAAGCAGTCTGTTCCAACACTTCAATTCACTGTGCGAAGTGAATGGAGTGTTGCTTCAGTTTCTAAATGCTGTCCTTTCAGAGAAAATCACTTTCCTTTGAAAGTGCCTTAAGCAACTTGCAAGAATTCACAAGAAACTCACATGCGTTTCTCTGAAAGAGAAGCAGTCTGTTCCAACACTTCAATTCACTGTGCGAAGTGAATGGAGTGTTGCTTCACTTTCTAAATGCTGTCCTTTCAGAGAAAATCACTTTCCTTTGAAAGTGCCTTAAGCTACTTACAAGCATTCACCAGAAACTCACATGCGTTTCTCTGAAAGAGAAGCAGTCTGTTCCAATACTTCAATTCACTCTGCGAAGTGAATGGAGTGTTGCTTCACTTTCTAAATGCTGTCCTTTCAGAGAAAATCACTTTCCTTTGAAAGTGCCTTAAGCTACTTGCAAGCATTAGGAAGAAACTCACATGCGCTTCTCTGAAAGAGAAGCAGTCTGTTCCAACACTTCAATTCACTGTGCGAAGTGAATGGAGTGTTGCTTCACTTTCTAAATTCTGTCCTTTCAGAGAAAATCACTTTCCTTTGAAAGTGCCTTAAGCAACCTGCAAGAGTTCACAAGAAACTCACATGCGTTTCTCTGAAAGAAGCAGTCTGTTCCAACACTTCAATTCACTGTGCGAAGTGAATGGAGTGTTGCTTCACTTTCTAAATGCTGTCCTTTCAGAGAAAATCACTTTCCTTTGAAAGTGCCTTAAGCTTCTTACAAGCATTCACAAGAAACACTAATGCGTTTCTATGAAAGAGAAGCAGTCTGTTCCAACACTTCAATTCATTGCGCGAAGGGAATGGAGTGTTGCTTTACTTTCTAAATGCTGTCCTTTCAGAGAAAATCACTTTCCTTTGAAAGAGCCTTAAGCTACTGACAAGCATTCAACAGAAACTCACATGCATTTCTCTGAAAGAGAGGCAGTCTGTTCCAACACTTCAATTCACTGTACAAAGTGAATGGAGTGTTGCTTCACTTTCTAAATGCTGTCCTTTCAGAGAAAATCACTTTCTTTTGAAAGTGCCTTAAGCCACTTGCAAGCATTCACAAGAAACACTAATGCGTTTCTCTGAAAGAGAAGCAGTCTGTTCCAACACTTCAATTCACTGTGCGAAGTGAATGGAGTGTTGCTTCACTTTCTAAATGCTGTCCTTTCAGAGAAAATCACTTTCCCTTGAAAGTGCCTTAAGCTACTTGCAAGCATTAGGAAGAAACTCACATGCGTTTCTCTGAAAGAGAAGCAGTCTGTTCCAACACTTCAGTTCACTGCACGTAGGGAATGGAGTGTTGCTTCACTTTCTAAATGCTGTCCTTTCAGAGAAAATCACTTTCCTTTGAAAGTGCCTTAAGCTACTTGCAAGCATTAGTAAGAAGCTCACATGCGTTTCTCTGAAAGAGAAGCAGACTGTTCCAACACTTCAATTCACTGTGCGAAGTGAATGGAGTGTTGCTTCACTTTCTAAATTCTGTCCTTTCAGAGAAAATCACTTTCCTTTGAAAGTTCCTTAAACTACTTTCAAGCATTCACAAAAAACTCACATGCGTTTCTCTGAAAGAGAAGCAGTCTGTTCCAACACTTCAATTCACTGTGCGAAGTGAATGGAGTGTTGCTTCACTTTCTAAATGCTGTCCTTTCAGAGAAAATCACTTTCCTATGAAAGTGCCTGAAGCAACTTGCAAGAATTCACAAGAAACTCACATGCGTTTCTCGGAAAGAGAAGCAGTCTGTTCCAACACTTCAATTCACTGTGCGAAGTGAATGGAGTGTTGCTTCACTTTCTAAATGCTGTCCTTTCAGAGAAAATCACTTTCCTTTGAAAGTGCCTTAAGCTTCTTACAAGCATTCACAAGAAACACTAATGCGTTTCTATGAAAGAGAAGCAGTCTGTTCCAACACTTCAATTCATTGCGCGAAGGGAATGGAGTGTTGCTTTACTTTCTAAATGCTGTCCTTTCAGAGAAAATCACTTTCCTTTGAAAGAGCCTTAAGCTACTGACAAGCATTCAACAGAAACTCACATGCATTTCTCTGAAAGAGAGGCAGTCTGTTCCAACACTTCAATTCACTGTACAAAGTGAATGGAGTGTTGCTTCACTTTCTAAATGCTGTCCTTTCAGAGAAAATCACTTTCCTTTGAAAGTGCCTTAAGCCACTTGCAAGCATTCACAAGAAACACTAATGCGTTTCTCTGAAAGAGAAGCAGTCTGTTCCAACACTTCAATTCACTGTGCGAAGTGAATGGAGTGTTGCTTCACTTTCTAAATGCTGTCCTTTCAGAGAAAATCACTTTCCCTTGAAAGTGCCTTAAGCTACTTGCAAGCATTAGGAAGAAACTCACATGCGTTTCTCTGAAAGAGAAGCAGTCTGTTCCAACACTTCAATTCACTGCACGTAGTGAATGGAGTGTTGCTTCACTTTCTAAATGCTGTCCTTTCAGAGAAAATCACTTTCCTTTGAAAGTGCCTTAAGCTACTTACAAGCATTCAGCAGAAACTCACATGCGTTTCTCTGAAAGAGAAGCAGTCTGTTCCAACACTTCATTTCACTGTGCGATGTGAATGGAGTGTTGCCTCACTTTCTAAATGCTGTCCTTTCAGAGAAAATCATTTTCCTTTGAAAGTGCCTTAAGCTACTTACAAGCATTCACCAGAAACTCACATGCATTTCTCTGAAAGAGAAGCAGTCTGTTCCAATACTTCAATTCACTCTGCGAAGTGAATGGAGTGTTGCTTCACTTTCTAAATGCTGTCCTTTCAGAGAAAATCACTTTCCTTTGAAAGTGCCTTAAGGTACTTACAAGCATTCAACAGAAACTCACATGCATTTCTCTGAAAGAGAAGCAGTCTGTTCCAACACTTCAATTCACTGTGCAAAGTGAATGGAGTGTTGCTTCACTTTCTAAATTCTGTCCTTTCAGAGAAAATCACTTTCCTTTGAAAGTGCCTTAAGCTACTTACAAGCATTCACCAGAAACTCACATGCATTTCTCTGAAAGAGAAGCAGTCTGTTCCAACACTTCAATTCACTGTGCGAAGTGAAGGGAGTGTTGCTTCACTTTCTAAATGCTGTCCTTTCAGAGAAAATCACTTTCCCTTGAAAGTGCCTTAAGCTACTTGCAAGCATTAGGAAGAAACTCACATGCGTTTCTCTGAAAGAGAAGCAGTCTGTTCCAACACTTCAATTCACTGTGCGAAGTGAATGGAGTGTTGCTTCACTTTCTAAATGCTGTCCTTTCAGAGAAAATCACTTTGCTTTGAAAGTGCCTTAAGCTTCTTACAAGCATTCACAAGAAACACTAATGCGTTTCTATGAAAGAGAAGCAGTCTGTTCCAACACTTCAATTCATTGCGCGAAGGGAATGGAGTGTTGCTTCACTTTCTAAATGCTGTCCTTTCAGAGAAAATCACTTTCCTTTGAAAGAGCCTTAAGCTACTGACAAGCATTCAACAGAAACTCACATGCATTTCTCTGAAAGAGAAGCAGTCTGTTCCAACACTTCAATTCACTGTGCAAAGTGAATGGAGTGTTGCTTCACTTTCTAAATTCTGTCCTTTCAGAGAAAATCACTTTCCTTTGAAAGTGCCTTAAGCTACTTACAAGCATTCACCAGAAACTCACATGCATTTCTCTGAAAGAGAAGCAGTCTGTTCCAACACTTCAATTCACTGTGCGAAGTGAAGGGAGTGTTGCTTCACTTTCTAAATGCTGTCCTTTCAGAGAAAATCACTTTCCCTTGAAAGTGCCTTAAGCTACTTGCAAGCATTAGGAAGAAACTCACATGCGTTTCTCTGAAAGAGAAGCAGTCTGTTCCAACACTTCAATTCACTGCACGTAGTGAATGGAGTGTTGCTTCACTTTCTAAATGCTGTCCTTTCAGAGAAAATCACTTTCCTTTGAAAGTGCCTTAAGCTACTTACAAGCATTCAGCAGAAACTCACATGCGTTTCTCTGAAAGAGAAGCAGTCTGTTCCAACACTTCATTTCACTGTGCGATGTGAATGGAGTGTTGCCTCACTTTCTAAATGCTGTCCTTTCAGAGAAAATCATTTTCCTTTGAAAGTGCCTTAAGCTACTTACAAGCATTCACCAGAAACTCACATGCATTTCTCTGAAAGAGAAGCAGTCTGTTCCAATACTTCAATTCACTCTGCGAAGTGAATGGAGTGTTGCTTCACTTTCTAAATGCTGTCCTTTCAGAGAAAATCACTTTCCTTTGAAAGTGCCTTAAGGTACTTACAAGCATTCAACAGAAACTCACATGCATTTCTCTGAAAGAGAAGCAGTCTGTTCCAACACTTCAATTCACTGTGCAAAGTGAATGGAGTGTTGCTTCACTTTCTAAATTCTGTCCTTTCAGAGAAAATCACTTTCCTTTGAAAGTGCCTTAAGCTACTTACAAGCATTCACCAGAAACTCACATGCATTTCTCTGAAAGAGAAGCAGTCTGTTCCAACACTTCAATTCACTGTGCGAAGTGAAGGGAGTGTTGCTTCACTTTCTAAATGCTGTCCTTTCAGAGAAAATCACTTTCCCTTGAAAGTGCCTTAAGCTACTTGCAAGCATTAGGAAGAAACTCACATGCGTTTCTCTGAAAGAGAAGCAGTCTGTTCCAACACTTCAATTCACTGTGCGAAGTGAATGGAGTGTTGCTTCACTTTCTAAATGCTGTCCTTTCAGAGAAAATCACTTTGCTTTGAAAGTGCCTTAAGCTTCTTACAAGCATTCACAAGAAACACTAATGCGTTTCTATGAAAGAGAAGCAGTCTGTTCCAACACTTCAATTCATTGCGCGAAGGGAATGGAGTGTTGCTTCACTTTCTAAATGCTGTCCTTTCAGAGAAAATCACTTTCCTTTGAAAGAGCCTTAAGCTACTGACAAGCATTCAACAGAAACTCACATGCATTTCTCTGAAAGAGAGGCAGTCTGTTCCAACACTTCAATTCACTGTACAAAGTGAATGGAGTGTTGCTTCACTTTCTAAATGCTGTCCTTTCAGAGAAAATCACTTTCCTTTGAAAGTGCCTTAAGCTACTTGCAAGCATTAGGAAGAAGCTCACATGCGTTTCTCTGAAAGAGAAGCAGACTGTTCCAACACTTCAATTCACTGTGCGAAGTAAATGGAGTGTTGCTTCACTTTCTAAATTCTGTCCTTTCAGAGAAAATCACTTTCCTTTGAAAGTGCCTTAAACTACTTTCAAGCATTCACAAAAAACTCACATGCGTTTCTCTGAAAGAGAAGCAGTCTGTTCCAACACTTCAATTCACTGTGCGAAGTGAATGGAGTGTTGCTTCACTTTCTAAATGCTGTCCTTTCAGAGAAAATCACTTTCCTTTGAAAGTGCCTTAAGCAACTTGCAAGAATTCACAAGAAACTCACATGCGTTTCTCGGAAAGAGAAGCAGTCTGTTCCAACACTTCAATTCACTGTGCGAAGTGAATGGAGTGTTGCTTCACTTTCTTAATGCTGTCCTTTCAGAGAAAATCACTTTCCTTTGAAAGTGCCTTAAGCCACTTGCAAGCATTCACAAGAAACACTAATGCGTTTCTATGAAAGAGAAGCACTCTGTTCCAACACTTCAATTCACTGCACGAAGGGAATAGAGTGTTGCTTCACTTTCTAAATGCTGTCCTTTCAGAGAAAATCACTTTCCTTTGAAAGTGCCTTAAGCTACTTACAAGCATTAGGAAGAAACTCACATGCGTTTCTCTGAAAGAGAAGCAGTCTGTTCCAACACTTCAATTCACTGTGCGAAGTGAATGGAGTGTTGCATCACTTTCTAAATTCTGTCCTTTCAGAGAAAATCATTTTCCTTTGAAAGTGCCTTAAGCTTCTTACAAGCATTCACCAGAAGTCACATGCGTTTCTCTGAAAGAGAAGCAGTCTGTTCCAACACTTCAATTCACTGTGCGATGTGAATGGAGTGTTGCTTCAGTTTCTAAATGCTGTCCTTTCAGAGAAAATCACTTTCCTTTGAAAGTGCCTTAAGCTTCTTACAAGCATTTACCAGAAAGTCACATGCGTTTCTCTGAAAGAGAAGCAGTGTGTTCCAACACTTGAATTCACTGTGCGAAGTGAATGGAGTGTTGCTTCACTTTCTAAATGCTGTCCTTTCAGAGAAAATCACTTTCCTTTGAAAGTGCCTTAAGCTTCTTACAAGCATTCACCAGAAACTCACATGCGTTTCTCTGAAAGAGAAGCAGTCTGTTCCAACACTTCAATTCACTGTGCGAAGTGAATGGAGTGTTGCTTCACTTTCTAAATGCTGTCCTTTCAGAGAAAATCACTTTCCTTTGAAAGTGCCTTAAGCTACTTGCAAGCTTTAGGAAGAAACTCACATGCGTTTCTCTGAAAGAGAAGAAGACTGTTCAAACACTTCAATTCACTGTGCGAAGTGAATGGAGTGTTGCTTCACTTTCTAAATTCTGTCCTTTCAGAGAAAATCACCTTCCTTTGAAAGTGCCTTAAACTACTTTCAAGCATTCACAAAAAACTCACATGCGTTTCTCTGAAAGAGAAGCAGTCTGTTCCAACACTTCAATTCACTGTGCGAAGTGAATGGAGTGTTGCTTCAGTTTCTAAATGCTGTCCTTTCAGAGAAAATCACTTTCCTTTGAAAGTGCCTTAAGCAACTTGCAAGAATTCACAAGAAACTCACATGCGTTTCTCTGAAAGAGAAGCAGTCTGTTCCAACACTTCAATTCACTGTGCGAAGTGAATGGAGTGTTGCTTCACTTTCTAAATGCTGTCCTTTCAGAGAAAATCACTTTCCTTTGAAAGTGCCTTAAGCTTCTTACAAGCATTCACAAGAAACACTAATGCGTTTCTATGAAAGAGAAGCAGTCTGTTCCAACACTTCAATTCATTGTGCGAGGGGCATGGAGTGTTGCTTTACTTTCTAAATGCTCTCCTTTCAGAGAAAATCACTTTCCTTTGAAAGAGCCTTAAGCTACTGACAAGCATTCAACAGAAACTCACATGCATTTCTCTGAAAGAGAGGCAGTCTGTTCCAACACTTCAATTCACTGCACGAAGGGAATGGAGTGTTGCTTCACTTTCTAAATGCTGTCCTTTCAGAGAAAATCACTTTCCTTTGAAAGTGCCTGAAGCTACTTACAAGCATTAGGAAGAAACTCACATGCGTTTCTCTGAAAGAGAAGCAGTCTGTTCCAACACTTCAATTCACTGTGCGAAGTGAATGGAGTGTTGCTTCACTTTCTAAATGCTGTCCTTTCAGAGAAAATCACTTTCCCTTGAAAGTGCCTTAAGCTACTTGCAAGCATTAGGAAGAAACTCACATGCGTTTCTCTGAAAGAGAAGCAGTCTGTTCCAACACTTCAATTCACTGTGCGAAGTGAATGGAGTGTTGCCTCACTTTCTAAATGCTGTCCTTTCAGAGAAAATCACTTTCCTTTGAAAGTGCCTTAAGCTACTCACAAGCATTCACAAGAAACACTAATGCGTTTCTATGAAAGAGAAGCAGTCTGTTCCAACACTTCAATTCATTGCGCGAAGGGAATGGAGTGTTGCTTTACTTTCTAAATGCTGTCCTTTCAGAGAAAATCACTTTCCTTTGAAAGAGCCTTAAGCTACTGACAAGCATTCAACAGAAACTCACATGCATTTCTGTGAAAGAGACGCAGTCTGTTCCAACACTTCAATTCACTGTACAAAGTGAATGGAATGTTGCTTCACTTTCTAAATGCTGTCCTTTCAGAGAAAATCACTTTCCTTTGAAAGTGCCTTAAGCAACTTGCAAGCATTCACAAGAAACTCACATGCGTTTCTCTGAAAGAGAAGCAGTCTGTTCCAACACTTCAATTCACTGTGCGAAGTGAATGGAGTGTTGCTTCACTTTCTAAATGCTGTCCTTTCAGAGAAAATCACTTTCCTATGATAGTGCCTGAAGCAACTTGCAAGAATTCACAAGAAACTCACATGCGTTTCTCGGAAAGAGAAGCAGTCTGCTCCAACACTTCAATTCACTGTGCGAAGTGAATGGAGTGTTGCTTCACTTTTTAAATGCTGTCCTTTCAGAGAAAATCACTTTCCTTTGAAAGTGCCTTAAGCCACTTGCAAGCATTCACAAGAAACACTAATGCGTTTCTATGAAAGAGAAGCACTCGGTTCCAACACTTCAATTCACTGCACGAAGGGAATGGAGTGTTGCTTCACTTTCTAAATGCTGTCCTTTCAGAGAAAATCACTTTCCTTTGAAAGTGCCTTAAGCTTCTTACAAGCATTCACCAGAAACTCACATGCGTTTCTCTGAAAAAGAAGCAGTCTGTTCCAACACTTCAATTCATTGTGCGAAGTGAATGGAGTGTTGCTTCACTTTCTAAATGCTGTCCTTTCAGAGAAAATCACTTTCCTTTGAAAGTGCCTTAAGCTACTTGCAAGCATTAGGAAGAAACTCACATGCGTTTCTCTGAAAGAGAAGCAGTCTGTTCCAACACTTCAATTCACTGTGCGAAGTGAATGGAGTGTTGCATCACTTTCTAAATTCTGTCCTTTCAGAGAAAATCACTTTCCTTTGATAGTGCCTTAACCTACTTTCAAGCATTCACAAAAAACTCACATGCGTTTCTCTTAAAGAGAAGCAGTCTGTTCCAACACTTCAATTCACTGTGCGAAGTGAATGGAGTGTTGCTTCACTTTCTAAATTCTGTCCTTTCAGTGAAAATCACTTTCCTTTGAAAGTGCCTTAAGCAACCTGCAAGAGTTCACAAGAAACTCACATGCGTTTCTCTGAAAGAGAAGCAGTCTGTTCCAACACTTCAATTCACTGTGCGAAGTGAATGGAGTGTTGCTTCACTTTCTAAATGCTGTCCTTTCAGAGAAAATCACTTTCCTTTGAAAGTGCCTTAAGCTTCTTACAAGCATTCACAAGAAACACTAATGCGTTTCTATGAAAGAGAAGCAGTCTGTTCCAACACTTCAATTCATTGCGCGAAGGGAATGGAGTGTTGCTTTACTTCCTAAATGCTGTCCTTTCAGAGAAAATCACTTTCCTTTGAAAGAGCCTTAAGCTTCTGACAAGCATTCAACAGAAACTCACATGCATTTCTCTGAAAGAGAGGCAGTGTGTTCCAACACTTCAATTCACTGTACAAAGTGAATGGAGTGTTGCTTCACTTTCTAAATGCTGTCCTTTCAGAGAAAATCACTTTCCTTTGAAAGTGCCTTAAGCCACTTGCAGGCATTCACAAGAAACACTAATGCGTTTCTATGAAAGAGAAGCACTCTGTTCCAACACTTCAATTCACTGCACGAAGGGAATGGATTGTTGCTTCACTTTCTAAATGCTGTCCTTTCAGAGAAAATCACTTTCCTTTGAAAGTGCCTGAAGCTACTTACAAGCATTAGGAAGAAAATCACATGCGTTTCTCTGAAAGAGAAGCAGTCTGTTCCAACACTTCAATTCACTGTGCGAAGTGAATGGAGTGTTGCATCACTTTCTAAATTCTGTCCTTTCAGAGAAAATCACTTTCCTTTGAAAGTGCCTTAAACTACTTTCAAGCATTCACAAAAAACTCACATGCGTTTCTCTTAAAGAGAAGCAGTCTGTTCCAACACTTCAATTCACTGTGCGAAGTGAATGGAGTGTTGCTTCAGTTTCTAAATGCTGTCCTTTCAGAGAAAATCACTTTCCTTTGAAAGTGCCTTAAGCAACTTGCAAGAATTCACAAGAAACTCACATGCGTTTCTCTGAAAGAGAAGCAGTCTGTTCCAACACTTCAATTCACTGTGCGAAGTGAATGGAGTGTTGCTTCACTTTCTAAATGCTGTCCTTTCAGAGAAAAATCACTTTCCTTTGAAAGTGCCTTAAGCTACTTACAAGCATTCACCAGAAACTCACATGCGTTTCTCTGAAAGAGAAGCAGTCTGTTCCAATACTTCAATTCACTCTGCGAAGTGAATGGAGTGTTGCTTCACTTTCTAAATGCTGTCCTTTCAGAGAAAATCACTTTCCTTTGAAAGTGCCTTAAGCTACTTACAAGCATTCAACAGAAACTCACATGCATTTCTCTGAAAGAGAAGCAGTCTGTTCCAACACTTCAATTCACTGTGCGAAGTGAATGGAGTGTTGCTTCAGTTTCTAAATGCTGTCCTTTCAGAGAAAATCACTTTCCTTTGAAAGTGCCTTAAGCTTCTTACAAGCATTCACCAGAAACTCACATGCGTTTCTCTGAAAGAGAAGCAGTCTGTTCCAACACTTCAATTCACTGTGCGAAGTGAATGGAGTGTTGCTTCACTTTCTAAATGCTGTCCTTTCAGAGAAAATCACTTTCCTTTGAAAGTGCCTTAAGCTACTTGCAAGCATTAGGAAGAAACTCACATGCGCTTCTCTGAAAGAGAAGCAGTCTGTTCCAACACTTCAATTCACTGTGCGAAGTGAATGGAGTGTTGCTTCACTTTCTAAATTCTGTCCTTTCAGAGAAAATCACTTTCCTTTGAAAGTGCCTTAAGCAACCTGCAAGAGTTCACAAGAAACTCACATGCGTTTCTCTGAAAGAGAAGCAGTCTGTTCCAACACTTCAATTCACTGTGCGAAGTGAATGGAGTGTTGCTTCACTTTCTAAATGCTGTCCTTTCAGAGAAAATCACTTTCCTTTGAAAGTGCCTTAAGTTTCTTACAAGCATTCACAAGAAACACTAATGCGTTTCTATGAAAGAGAAGCAGTCTGTTCCAACACTTCAATTCATTGCGCGAAGGGAATGGAGTGTTGCTTTACTTTCTAAATGCTGTCCTTTCAGAGAAAATCACTTTCCTTTGAAAGAGCCTTAAGCTACTGACAAGCATTCAACAGAAACTCACATGCATTTCTCTGAAAGAGAGGCAGTCTGTTCCAACACTTCAATTCACTGTACAAAGTGAATGGAGTGTTGCTTCACTTTCTAAATGCTGTCCTTTCAGAGAAAATCACTTTCCTTTGAAAGTGCCTTAAGCCACTTGCAAGCATTCACAAGAAACACTAATGCGTTTCTATGAAAGAGAAGCACTCTGTTCCAACACTTCAATTCACTGCACGAAGGGAATGGAGTGTTGCTTCACTTTCTAAATGCTGTCCTTTCAGAGAAAATCACTTTCCTTTGAAAGTGCCTTAAGCTACTTACAAGCATTCACCAGAAACTCACATGCATTTCTCTGAAAGAGAAGCAGTCTGTTCCAACACTTCAATTCACTGTGCGAAGTGAATGGAGTGTTGCTTCAGTTTCTAAATGCTGTCCTTTCAGAGAAAATCACTTTCCTTTGAAAGTGCCTTAAGCAACTTGCAAGAATTCACAAGAAACTCACATGCGTTTCTCTGAAAGAGAAGCAGTCTGTTCCAACACTTCAATTCACTGTGCGAAGTGAATGGAGTGTTGCTTCACTTTCTAAATGCTGTCCTTTCAGAGAAAATCACTTTCCTTTGAAAGTGCCTTAATTTTCTTACAAGCATTCACAAGAAACACTAATGCGTTTCTATGAAAGAGAAGCAGACTGTTCCAACACTTCAATTCATTGCGCGAAGGGAATGGAGTGTTGCTTTACTTTCTAAATGCTGTCCTTTCAGAGAAAATCACTTTCCTTTGAAAGAGCCTTAAGCTACTGACAAGCATTCAACAGAAACTCACATGCATTTCTCTGAAAGAGAGGCAGTCTGTTCCAACACTTCAATTCACTGTGCGAAGTGAATGGAGTGTTGCTTCACTTTCTAAATGCTGTCCTTTCTGAGAAAATCACTTTCCTTTGAAAGTGCCTTAAGCCACTTGCAAGCATTCACAAGAAACACTAATGCGTTTCTATGAAAGAGAAGCACTCTGTTCCAACACTTCAATTCACTGCACGAAGTGAATGGAGTGTTGCTTCACTTTCTAAATGCTGTCCTTTCAGAGAAAATCACTTTCCTTTGAAAGTGCCTGAAGCTACTTACAAGCATTAGGAAGAAACTCACATGCGTTTCTCTGAAAGAGAAGCAGTCTGTTCCAACACTTCAATTCACTGTGCGAAGTGAATGGAGTGTTGCTTCACTTTCTAAATGCTGTCCTTTCAGAGAAAATCACTTTCCCTTGAATGTGCCTTAAGCTACTTGGAAGCATTAGGAAGAAACTCACATGCGTTTCTCTGAAAGAGAAGCAGTCTGTTCCAACACTTCAATTCACTGTGCGAAGTGAATGGAGTGTTGCCTCACTTTCTAAATGCTGTCCTTTCAGAGAAAATCACTTTCCTTTGAAAGTGCCTTAAGCTACTTACAAGCATTCACAAGAAACACTAATGCGTTTCTATGAAAGAGAAGCAGTCTGTTCCAACACTTCAATTCACTGTGCGAAGTGAATGGAGTGTTGCTTCACTTTCTAAATGCTGTCCTTTCAGAGAAAATCACTTTCCTATGAAAGTGCCTGAAGCAACTTGCAAGAATTCACAAGAAACTCACATGCGTTTCTCGGAAAGAGAAGCAGTCTGTTCCAACACTTCAATTCACTGTGCGAAGTGAATGGAATGTTGCTTCACTTTCTAAATGCTGTCCTTTCAGAGAAAATCACTTTCCTTTGAAAGTGCCTTAAGCTTCTTACAAGCATTCACCAGAAACTCACATGCGTTTCTCTGAAAGAGAAGCAGTCTGTTCCAACACTTCAATTCACTGTGCGAAGTGAATGGAGTGTTGCTTCACTTTCTAAATGCTGTCCTTTCAGAGAAAATCACTTTCCTTTGAAAGTGCCTTAAGCTACTTGCAAGCATTTGGAAGAAACTCACATGCGCTTCTCTTAAAGAGAAGCAGTCTGTTCCAACACTTCAATTCACTGTGCGAAGTGAATGGAGTGTTGCTTCAGTTTCTAAATGCTGTCCTTTCAGAGAAAATCACTTTCCTTTGAAAGTGCCTTAAGCAACTTGCAAGAATTCACAAGAAACTCACATGCGTTTCTCTGAAAGAGAAGCAGTCTGTTCCAACACTTCAATTCACTGTGCGAAGTGAATGGAGTGTTGCTTCACTTTCTAAATGCTGTCCTTTCAGAGAAAATCACTTTCCTTTGAAAGTGCCTTAAGCTACTTACAAGCATTCACCAGAAACTCACATGCGTTTCTCTGAAAGAGAAGCAGTCTGTTCCAATACTTCAATTCACTCTGCGAAGTGAATGGAGTGTTGCTTCACTTTCTAAATGCTGTCCTTTCAGAGAAAATCACTTTACTTTGAAAGTGCCTTAAGCTACTTACAAGCATTCAACAGAAACTCACATGCATTTCTCTG
This sequence comes from Myodes glareolus, assembly GCF_982192425.1. Lineage (NCBI taxonomy): Eukaryota > Metazoa > Chordata > Mammalia > Rodentia > Cricetidae > Myodes > Myodes glareolus. The sequence goes on from NW_028263256.1 coordinate 188,680, forward strand.
AAAGAGAAGCAGTCTGTTCCAACACTTCAATTCACTGTGCGAAGTGAATGGAGTGTTGCTTCACTTTCTAAATGCTGTCCTTTCAGAGAAAATCACTTTCCTTTGAAAGTGCCTTAAGCTTCTTACAAGCATTCACCAGAAACTCACATGCGTTTCTCTGAAAGAGAAGCAGTCTGTTCCAACACTTCAATTCACTGTGCGAAGTGAATGGAGTGTTGCTTCACTTTCTAAATGCTGTCCTTTCAGAGAAAATCACTTTGCTTTGAAAGTGCCTTAAGCTTCTTACAAGCATTCACAAGAAACACTAATGCGTTTCTATGAAAGAGAAGCAGTCTGTTCCAACACTTCAATTCATTGCGCGAAGGGAATGGAGTGTTGCTTCACTTTGTAAATGCTGTCCTTTCAGAGAAAATCACTTTCCTTTGAAAGAGCCTTAAGCTACTGACAAGCATTCAACAGAAACTCACATGCATTTCTCTGAAAGAGAGGCAGTCTGTTCCAACACTTCAATTCACTGTACAAAGTGAATGGAGTGTTGCTTCACTTTCTAAATGCTGTCCTTTCAGAGAAAATCACTTTCCTTTGAAAGTGCCTTAAGCTACTTGCAAGCATTAGGAAGAAGCTCACATGCGTTTCTCTGAAAGAGAAGCAGACTGTTCCAACACTTCAATTCACTGTGCGAAGTAAATGGAGTGTTGCTTCACTTTCTAAATTCTGTCCTTTCAGAGAAAATCACTTTCCTTTGAAAGTGCCTTAAACTACTTTCAAGCATTCACAAAAAACTCACATGCGTTTCTCTGAAAGAGAAGCAGTCTGTTCCAACACTTCAATTCACTGTGCGAAGTGAATGGAGTGTTGCTTCACTTTCTAAATGCTGTCCTTTCAGAGAAAATCACTTTCCTTTGAAAGTGCCTTAAGCAACTTGCAAGAATTCACAAGAAACTCACATGCGTTTCTCGGAAAGAGAAGCAGTCTGTTCCAACACTTCAATTCACTGTGCGAAGTGAATGGAGTGTTGCTTCACTTTCTTAATGCTGTCCTTTCAGAGAAAATCACTTTCCTTTGAAAGTGCCTTAAGCCACTTGCAAGCATTCACAAGAAACACTAATGCGTTTCTATGAAAGAGAAGCACTCTGTTCCAACACTTCAATTCACTGCACGAAGGGAATAGAGTGTTGCTTCACTTTCTAAATGCTGTCCTTTCAGAGAAAATCACTTTCCTTTGAAAGTGCCTTAAGCTACTTACAAGCATTAGGAAGAAACTCACATGCGTTTCTCTGAAAGAGAAGCAGTCTGTTCCAACACTTCAATTCACTGTGCGAAGTGAATGGAGTGTTGCATCACTTTCTAAATTCTGTCCTTTCAGAGAAAATCATTTTCCTTTGAAAGTGCCTTAAGCTTCTTACAAGCATTCACCAGAAAGTCACATGCGTTTCTCTGAAAGAGAAGCAGTCTGTTCCAACACTTCAATTCACTGTGCGATGTGAATGGAGTGTTGCTTCAGTTTCTAAATGCTGTCCTTTCAGAGAAAATCACTTTCCTTTGAAAGTGCCTTAAGCTTCTTACAAGCATTTACCAGAAAGTCACATGCGTTTCTCTGAAAGAGAAGCAGTGTGTTCCAACACTTGAATTCACTGTGCGAAGTGAATGGAGTGTTGCTTCACTTTCTAAATGCTGTCCTTTCAGAGAAAATCACTTTCCTTTGAAAGTGCCTTAAGCTTCTTACAAGCATTCACCAGAAACTCACATGCGTTTCTCTGAAAGAGAAGCAGTCTGTTCCAACACTTCAATTCACTGTGCGAAGTGAATGGAGTGTTGCTTCACTTTCTAAATGCTGTCCTTTCAGAGAAAATCACTTTCCTTTGAAAGTGCCTTAAGCTACTTGCAAGCTTTAGGAAGAAACTCACATGCGTTTCTCTGAAAGAGAAGAAGACTGTTCAAACACTTCAATTCACTGTGCGAAGTGAATGGAGTGTTGCTTCACTTTCTAAATTCTGTCCTTTCAGAGAAAATCACCTTCCTTTGAAAGTGCCTTAAACTACTTTCAAGCATTCACAAAAAACTCACATGCGTTTCTCTGAAAGAGAAGCAGTCTGTTCCAACACTTCAATTCACTGTGCGAAGTGAATGGAGTGTTGCTTCAGTTTCTAAATGCTGTCCTTTCAGAGAAAATCACTTTCCTTTGAAAGTGCCTTAAGCAACTTGCAAGAATTCACAAGAAACTCACATGCGTTTCTCTGAAAGAGAAGCAGTCTGTTCCAACACTTCAATTCACTGTGCGAAGTGAATGGAGTGTTGCTTCACTTTCTAAATGCTGTCCTTTCAGAGAAAATCACTTTCCTTTGAAAGTGCCTTAAGCTTCTTACAAGCATTCACAAGAAACACTAATGCGTTTCTATGAAAGAGAAGCAGTCTGTTCCAACACTTCAATTCATTGTGCGAGGGGCATGGAGTGTTGCTTTACTTTCTAAATGCTCTCCTTTCAGAGAAAATCACTTTCCTTTGAAAGAGCCTTAAGCTACTGACAAGCATTCAACAGAAACTCACATGCATTTCTCTGAAAGAGAGGCAGTCTGTTCCAACACTTCAATTCACTGTACAAAGTGAATGGAGTGTTGCTTCACTTTCTAAATGCTGTCCTTTCAGAGAAAATCACTTTCCTTTGAAAGTGCCTTAAGCCACTTGTAAGCATTCACAAGAAACACTAATGCGTTTCTATGAAAGAGAAGCACTCTGTTCCAACACTTCAATTCACTGCACGAAGGGAATGGAGTGTTGCTTCACTTTCTAAATGCTGTCCTTTCAGAGAAAATCACTTTCCTTTGAAAGTGCCTGAAGCTACTTACAAGCATTAGGAAGAAACTCACATGCGTTTCTCTGAAAGAGAAGCAGTCTGTTCCAACACTTCAATTCACTGTGCGAAGTGAATGGAGTGTTGCTTCACTTTCTAAATGCTGTCCTTTCAGAGAAAATCACTTTCCCTTGAAAGTGCCTTAAGCTACTTGCAAGCATTAGGAAGAAACTCACATGCGTTTCTCTGAAAGAGAAGCAGTCTGTTCCAACACTTCAATTCACTGTGCGAAGTGAATGGAGTGTTGCCTCACTTTCTAAATGCTGTCCTTTCAGAGAAAATCACTTTCCTTTGAAAGTGCCTTAAGCTACTCACAAGCATTCACAAGAAACACTAATGCGTTTCTATGAAAGAGAAGCAGTCTGTTCCAACACTTCAATTCATTGCGCGAAGGGAATGGAGTGTTGCTTTACTTTCTAAATGCTGTCCTTTCAGAGAAAATCACTTTCCTTTGAAAGAGCCTTAAGCTACTGACAAGCATTCAACAGAAACTCACATGCATTTCTCTGAAAGAGAGGCAGTCTGTTCCAACACTTCAATTCACTGTACAAAGTGAATGGAATGTTGCTTCACTTTCTAAATGCTGTCCTTTCAGAGAAAATCACTTTCCTTTGAAAGTGCCTTAAGCAACTTGCAAGCATTCACAAGAAACTCACATGCGTTTCTCTGAAAGAGAAGCAGTCTGTTCCAACACTTCAATTCACTGTGCGAAGTGAATGGAGTGTTGCTTCACTTTCTAAATGCTGTCCTTTCAGAGAAAATCACTTTCCTATGATAGTGCCTGAAGCAACTTGCAAGAATTCACAAGAAACTCACATGCGTTTCTCGGAAAGAGAAGCAGTCTGCTCCAACACTTCAATTCACTGTGCGAAGTGAATGGAGTGTTGCTTCACTTTTTAAATGCTGTCCTTTCAGAGAAAATCACTTTCCTTTGAAAGTGCCTTAAGCCACTTGCAAGCATTCACAAGAAACACTAATGCGTTTCTATGAAAGAGAAGCACTCGGTTCCAACACTTCAATTCACTGCACGAAGGGAATGGAGTGTTGCTTCACTTTCTAAATGCTGTCCTTTCAGAGAAAATCACTTTCCTTTGAAAGTGCCTTAAGCTTCTTACAAGCATTCACCAGAAACTCACATGCGTTTCTCTGAAAGAGAAGCAGTCTGTTCCAACACTTCAATTCATTGTGCGAAGTGAATGGAGTGTTGCTTCACTTTCTAAATGCTGTCCTTTCAGAGAAAATCACTTTCCTTTGAAAGTGCCTTAAGCTACTTGCAAGCATTAGGAAGAAACTCACATGCGTTTCTCTGAAAGAGAAGCAGTCTGTTCCAACACTTCAATTCACTGTGCGAAGTGAATGGAGTGTTGCATCACTTTCTAAATTCTGTCCTTTCAGAGAAAATCACTTTCCTTTGATAGTGCCTTAACCTACTTTCAAGCATTCACAAAAAACTCACATGCGTTTCTCTTAAAGAGAAGCAGTCTGTTCCAACACTTCAATTCACTGTGCGAAGTGAATGGAGTGTTGCTTCACTTTCTAAATTCTGTCCTTTCAGTGAAAATCACTTTCCTTTGAAAGTGCCTTAAGCAACCTGCAAGAGTTCACAAGAAACTCACATGCGTTTCTCTGAAAGAGAAGCAGTCTGTTCCAACACTTCAATTCACTGTGCGAAGTGAATGGAGTGTTGCTTCACTTTCTAAATGCTGTCCTTTCAGAGAAAATCACTTTCCTTTGAAAGTGCCTTAAGCTTCTTACAAGCATTCACAAGAAACACTAATGCGTTTCTATGAAAGAGAAGCAGTCTGTTCCAACACTTCAATTCATTGCGCGAAGGGAATGGAGTGTTGCTTTACTTCCTAAATGCTGTCCTTTCAGAGAAAATCACTTTCCTTTGAAAGAGCCTTAAGCTACTGACAAGCATTCAACAGAAACTCACATGCATTTCTCTGAAAGAGAGGCAGTGTGTTCCAACACTTCAATTCACTGTACAAAGTGAATGGAGTGTTGCTTCACTTTCTAAATGCTGTCCTTTCAGAGAAAATCACTTTCCTTTGAAAGTGCCTTAAGCCACTTGCAGGCATTCACAAGAAACACTAATGCGTTTCTATGAAAGAGAAGCACTCTGTTCCAACACTTCAATTCACTGCACGAAGGGAATGGATTGTTGCTTCACTTTCTAAATGCTGTCCTTTCAGAGAAAATCACTTTCCTTTGAAAGTGCCTGAAGCTACTTACAAGCATTAGGAAGAAAATCACATGCGTTTCTCTGAAAGAGAAGCAGTCTGTTCCAACACTTCAATTCACTGTGCGAAGTGAATGGAGTGTTGCATCACTTTCTAAATTCTGTCCTTTCAGAGAAAATCACTTTCCTTTGAAAGTGCCTTAAACTACTTTCAAGCATTCACAAAAAACTCACATGCGTTTCTCTTAAAGAGAAGCAGTCTGTTCCAACACTTCAATTCACTGTGCGAAGTGAATGGAGTGTTGCTTCAGTTTCTAAATGCTGTCCTTTCAGAGAAAATCACTTTCCTTTGAAAGTGCCTTAAGCAACTTGCAAGAATTCACAAGAAACTCACATGCGTTTCTCTGAAAGAGAAGCAGTCTGTTCCAACACTTCAATTCACTGTGCGAAGTGAATGGAGTGTTGCTTCACTTTCTAAATGCTGTCCTTTCAGAGAAAATCACTTTCCTTTGAAAGTGCCTTAAGCTACTTACAAGCATTCACCAGAAACTCACATGCGTTTCTCTGAAAGAGAAGCAGTCTGTTCCAATACTTCAATTCACTCTGCGAAGTGAATGGAGTGTTGCTTCACTTTCTAAATGCTGTCCTTTCAGAGAAAATCACTTTCCTTTGAAAGTGCCTTAAGCTACTTACAAGCATTCAACAGAAACTCACATGCATTTCTCTGAAAGAGAAGCAGTCTGTTCCAACACTTCAATTCACTGTGCGAAGTGAATGGAGTGTTGCTTCAGTTTCTAAATGCTGTCCTTTCAGAGAAAATCACTTTCCTTTGAAAGTGCCTTAAGCTTCTTACAAGCATTCACCAGAAACTCACATGCGTTTCTCTGAAAGAGAAGCAGTCTGTTCCAACACTTCAATTCACTGTGCGAAGTGAATGGAGTGTTGCTTCACTTTCTAAATGCTGTCCTTTCAGAGAAAATCACTTTCCTTTGAAAGTGCCTTAAGCTACTTGCAAGCATTAGGAAGAAACTCACATGCGCTTCTCTGAAAGAGAAGCAGTCTGTTCCAACACTTCAATTCACTGTGCGAAGTGAATGGAGTGTTGCTTCACTTTCTAAATTCTGTCCTTTCAGAGAAAATCACTTTCCTTTGAAAGTGCCTTAAGCAACCTGCAAGAGTTCACAAGAAACTCACATGCGTTTCTCTGAAAGAGAAGCAGTCTGTTCCAACACTTCAATTCACTGTGCGAAGTGAATGGAGTGTTGCTTCACTTTCTAAATGCTGTCCTTTCAGAGAAAATCACTTTCCTTTGAAAGTGCCTTAAGATTCTTACAAGCATTCACAAGAAACACTAATGCGTTTCTATGAAAGAGAAGCAGTCTGTTCCAACACTTCAATTCATTGCGCGAAGGGAATGGAGTGTTGCTTTACTTTCTAAATGCTGTCCTTTCAGAGAAAATCACTTTCCTTTGAAAGAGCCTTAAGCTACTGACAAGCATTCAACAGAAACTCACATGCATTTCTCTGAAAGAGAGGCAGTCTGTTCCAACACTTCAATTCACTGTACAAAGTGAATGGAGTGTTGCTTCACTTTCTAAATGCTGTCCTTTCAGAGAAAATCACTTTCCTTTGAAAGTGCCTTAAGCCACTTGCAAGCATTCACAAGAAACACTAATGCGTTTCTATGAAAGAGAAGCACTCTGTTCCAACACTTCAATTCACTGCACGAAGGGAATGGAGTGTTGCTTCACTTTCTAAATGCTGTCCTTTCAGAGAAAATCACTTTCCTTTGAAAGTGCCTTAAGCTACTTACAAGCATTCACCAGAAACTCACATGCATTTCTCTGAAAGAGAAGCAGTCTGTTCCAACACTTCAATTCACTGTGCGAAGTGAATGGAGTGTTGCTTCAGTTTCTAAATGCTGTCCTTTCAGAGAAAATCACTTTCCTTTGAAAGTGCCTTAAGCAACTTGCAAGAATTCACAAGAAACTCACATGCGTTTCTCTGAAAGAGAAGCAGTCTGTTCCAACACTTCAATTCACTGTGCGAAGTGAATGGAGTGTTGCTTCACTTTCTAAATGCTGTCCTTTCAGAGAAAATCACTTTCCTTTGAAAGTGCCTTAATTTTCTTACAAGCATTCACAAGAAACACTAATGCGTTTCTATGAAAGAGAAGCAGTCTGTTCCAACACTTCAATTCATTGCGCGAAGGGAATGGAGTGTTGCTTTACTTTCTAAATGCTGTCCTTTCAGAGAAAATCACTTTCCTTTGAAAGAGCCTTAAGCTACTGACAAGCATTCAACAGAAACTCACATGCATTTCTCTGAAAGAGAGGCAGTCTGTTCCAACACTTCAATTCACTGTGCGAAGTGAATGGAGTGTTGCTTCACTTTCTAAATGCTGTCCTTTCTGAGAAAATCACTTTCCTTTGAAAGTGCCTTAAGCCACTTGCAAGCATTCACAAGAAACACTAATGCGTTTCTATGAAAGAGAAGCACTCTGTTCCAACACTTCAATTCACTGCACGAAGTGAATGGAGTGTTGCTTCACTTTCTAAATGCTGTCCTTTCAGAGAAAATCACTTTCCTTTGAAAGTGCCTGAAGCTACTTACAAGCATTAGGAAGAAACTCACATGCGTTTCTCTGAAAGAGAAGCAGTCTGTTCCAACACTTCAATTCACTGTGCGAAGTGAATGGAGTGTTGCTTCACTTTCTAAATGCTGTCCTTTCAGAGAAAATCACTTTCCCTTGAAAGTGCCTTAAGCTACTTGGAAGCATTAGGAAGAAACTCACATGCGTTTCTCTGAAAGAGAAGCAGTCTGTTCCAACACTTCAATTCACTGTGCGAAGTGAATGGAGTGTTGCCTCACTTTCTAAATGCTGTCCTTTCAGAGAAAATCACTTTCCTTTGAAAGTGCCTTAAGCTACTTACAAGCATTCACAAGAAACACTAATGCGTTTCTATGAAAGAGAAGCAGTCTGTTCCAACACTTCAATTCACTGTGCGAAGTGAATGGAGTGTTGCTTCACTTTCTAAATGCTGTCCTTTCAGAGAAAATCACTTTCCTATGAAAGTGCCTGAAGCAACTTGCAAGAATTCACAAGAAACTCACATGCGTTTCTCGGAAAGAGAAGCAGTCTGTTCCAACACTTCAATTCACTGTGCGAAGTGAATGGAATGTTGCTTCACTTTCTAAATGCTGTCCTTTCAGAGAAAATCACTTTCCTTTGAAAGTGCCTTAAGCTTCTTACAAGCATTCACCAGAAACTCACATGCGTTTCTCTGAAAGAGAAGCAGTCTGTTCCAACACTTCAATTCACTGTGCGAAGTGAATGGAGTGTTGCTTCACTTTCTAAATGCTGTCCTTTCAGAGAAAATCACTTTCCTTTGAAAGTGCCTTAAGCTACTTGCAAGCATTTGGAAGAAACTCACATGCGCTTCTCTTAAAGAGAAGCAGTCTGTTCCAACACTTCAATTCACTGTGCGAAGTGAATGGAGTGTTGCTTCAGTTTCTAAATGCTGTCCTTTCAGAGAAAATCACTTTCCTTTGAAAGTGCCTTAAGCAACTTGCAAGAATTCACAAGAAACTCACATGCGTTTCTCTGAAAGAGAAGCAGTCTGTTCCAACACTTCAATTCACTGTGCGAAGTGAATGGAGTGTTGCTTCACTTTCTAAATGCTGTCCTTTCAGAGAAAATCACTTTCCTTTGAAAGTGCCTTAAGCTACTTACAAGCATTCACCAGAAACTCACATGCGTTTCTCTGAAAGAGAAGCAGTCTGTTCCAATACTTCAATTCACTCTGCGAAGTGAATGGAGTGTTGCTTCACTTTCTAAATGCTGTCCTTTCAGAGAAAATCACTTTCCTTTGAAAGTGCCTTAAGCTACTTACAAGCATTCAACAGAAACTCACATGCATTTCTCTGAAAGAGAAGCAGTCTGTTCCAACACTTCAATTCACTGTGCGAAGTGAATGGAGTGTTGCTTCAGTTTCTAAATGCTGTCCTTTCAGAGAAAATCACTTTCCTTTGAAAGTGCCTTAAGCTTCTTACAAGCATTCACCAGAAACTCACATGCGTTTCTCTGAAAGAGAAGCAGTCTGTTCCAACACTTCAATTCACTGTGCGAAGTGAATGGAGTGTTGCTTCACTTTCTAAATGCTGTCCTTTCAGAGAAAATCACTTTCCTTTGAAAGTGCCTTAAGCTACTTGCAAGCATTAGGAAGAAACTCACATGCGCTTCTCTGAAAGAGAAGCAGTCTGTTCCAACACTTCAATTCACTGTGCGAAGTGAATGGAGTGTTGCTTCACTTTCTAAATTCTGTCCTTTCAGAGAAAATCACTTTCCTTTGAAAGTGCCTTAAGCAACCTGCAAGAGTTCACAAGAAACTCACATGCGTTTCTCTGAAAGAGAAGCAGTCTGTTCCAACACTTCAATTCACTGTGCGAAGTGAATGGAGTGTTGCTTCACTTTCTAAATGCTGTCCTTTCAGAGAAAATCACTTTCCTTTGAAAGTGCCTTAAGCTTCTTACAAGCATTCACAAGAAACACTAATGCGTTTCTATGAAAGAGAAGCAGTCTGTTCCAACACTTCAATTCATTGCGCGAAGGTAATGGAGTGATGCTTTACTTTCTAAATGCTGTCCTTTCAGAGAAAATCACTTTCCTTTGAAAGAGCCTTAAGCTACTGACAAGCATTCAACAGAAACTCACATGCATTTCTCTGAAAGAGAGGCAGTCTGTTCCAACACTTCAATTCACTGTACAAAGTGAATGGAGTGTTGCTTCACTTTCTAAATGCTGTCCTTTCAGAGAAAATCACTTTCCTTTGAAAGTGCCTTAAGCCACTTGCAAGCATTCACAAGAAACACTAATGCGTTTCTATGAAAGAGAAGCACTCTGTTCCAACACTTCAATTCATTGCACGAAGGGAATGGAGTGTTGCTTCACTTTCTAAATGCTGTCCTTTCAGAGAAAATCACTTTCCTTTGAAAGTGCCTGAAGCTATTTACAAGCATTAGGAAGAAAATCACATGCGTTTCTCTGAAAGAGAAGCAGTCTGTTCCAACACTTCAATTCACTGTGCGAAGTGAATGGAGTGTTGCATCACTTTCTAAATTCTGTCCTTTCAGAGAAAATCACTTTCCTTTGAAAGTGCCTTAAACTACTTTCAAGCATTCACAAAAAACTCACATGCGTTTCTCTGAAAGAGAAGCAGTCTGTTCCAACACTTCAATTCACTGTGCGAAGTGAATGGAGTCTTGCTTCAGTTTCTAAATGCTGTCCTTTCAGAGAAAATCACTTTCCTTTGAAAGTGCCTTAAGCAACTTGCAAGAATTCACAAGAAACTCACATGCGTTTCTCTGAAAGAGAAGCAGTCTGTTCCAACACTTCAATTCACTGTGCGAAGTGAATGGAGTGGTGCTTCACTTTCTAAATGCTGTCCTTTCAGAGAAAATCACTTTCCTTTGAAAGTGCCTTAAGCTACTTACAATCATTCACCAGAAACTCACATGCGTTTCTCTGAAAGAGAAGCAGTCTGTTCCAATACTTCAATTCACTCTGCGAAGTGAATGGAGTGTTGCTTCACTTTCTAAATGCTGTCCTTTCAGAGAAAATCACTTTCCTTTGAAAGTGCCTTAAGCTACTTACAAGCATTCACCAGAAACTCACATGCATTTCTCTGAAAGAGAAGCAGTCTGTTCCAACACTTCAATTCACTGTGCGAAGTGAATGGAGTGTTGCTTCACGTTCTAAATGCTGTCCTTTCAGAGAAAATCACTTTCCTTTGAAAGTGCCTTAACAACTTGCAAGAATTCACAAGAAACTCACATGCGTTTCTCTGAAAGAGAAGCAGTCTGTTCCAACACTTCAATTCACTGTGCGAAGTGAATGGAGTGTTGCTTCACTTTCTAAATGCTGTCCTTTCAGAGAAAATCACTTTCCTTTGAAAGTGCCTTAATTTTCTTACAAGCATTCACAAGAAACACTAATGCGTTTCTATGAAAGAGAAGCAGTCTGTTCCAACACTTCAATTCATTGCGCGAAGGGAATGGAGTGTTGCTTTACTTTCTAAATGCTGTCCTTTCAGAGAAAATCACTTTCCTTTGAAAGAGCCTTAAGCTACTGACAAGCATTCAACAGAAACTCACATGCATTTCTCTGAAAGAGAGGCAGTCTGTTCCAACACTTCAATTCACTGTACAAAGTGAATGGAGTGTTGCTTCACTTTCTAAATGCTGTCCTTTCAGAGAAAATCACTTTCCTTTGAAAGTGCCTTAAGCCACTTGCAAGCATTCACAAGAAACACTAATGCGTTTCTATGAAAGAGAAGCACTCTGTTCCAACACTTCAATTCACTGCACGAAGTGAATGGAGTGTTGCTTCACTTTCTACATGCTGTCCTTTCAGAGAAAATCACTTTCCTTTGAAAGTGCCTGAAGCTACTTACAAGCATTAGGAAGAAACTCACATGCGTTTCTCTGAAAGAGAAGCAGTCTGTTCCAACACTTCAATTCACTGTGCGAAGTGAATGGAGTGTTGCTTCACTTTCTAAATGCTGTCCTTTCAGAGAAAATCACTTTCCCTTGAAAGTGCCTTAAGCTACTTGGAAGCATTAGGAAGAAACTCACATGCTTTTCTCTGAAAGAGAAGCAGTCTGTTCCAACACTTCAATTCACTGTGCGAAGTGAATGGAGTGTTGCCTCACTTTCTAAATGCTGTCCTTTCAGAGAAAATCACTTTCCTTTGAAAGTGCCTTAAGCTACTTACAAGCATTCACAAGAAACACTAATGCGTTTCTATGAAAGAGAAGCAGTCTGTTCCAACACTTCAATTCACTGTGCGAAGTGAATGGAGTGTTGCTTCACTTTCTAAATGCTGTCCTTTCAGAGAAAATCACTTTCCTATGAAAGTGCCTGAAGCAACTTGCAAGAATTCACAAGAAACTCAAATGCGTTTCTCGGAAAGAGAAGCAGTCTGTTCCAACACTTCAATTCACTGTGCGAAGTGAATGGAGTGTTGCTTCACTTTCTAAATGCTGTCCTTTCAGAGAAAATCACTTTCCTTTGAAAGTGCCTTAAGCTTCTTACAAGCATTCACCAGAAACTCACATGCGTTTCTCTGAAAGAGAAGCAGTCTGTTCCAACACTTCAATTCACTGTGCGAAGTGAATGGAGTGTTGCTTCACTTTCTAAATGCTGTCCTTTCAGAGAAAATCACTTTCCTTTGAAAGTGCCTTAAGCTACTTGCAAGCATTTGGAAGAAACTCACATGCGCTTCTCTTAAAGAGAAGCAGTCTGTTCCAACACTTCAATTCACTGTGCGAAGTGAATGGAGTGTTGCTTCACTTTCTAAATTCTGTCCTTTCAGAGAAAATCACTTTCCTTTGAAAGTGCCTTAAGCAACCTGCAAGAGTTCACAAGAAACTCACATGCGTTTCTCTGAAAGAGAAGCAGTCTGTTCCAACACTTCAATTCACTGTGCGAAGTGAATGGAGTGTTGCTTCACTTTCTAAATGCTGTCCTTTCAGAGAAAATCACTTTCCTTTGAAAGTGCCTTAAGCTTCTTACAAGCATTCACAAGAAACACTAATGCGTTTCTATGAAAGAGAAGCAGTCTGTTCCAACACTTCAATTCATTGCGCGAAGGGAATGGAGTGTTGCTTTACTTTCTAAATGCTGTCCTTTCAGAGAAAATCACTTTCCTTTGAAAGAGCCTTAAGCTACTGACAAGCATTCAACAGAAACTCACATGCATTTCTCTGAAAGAGAGGCAGTCTGTTCCAACACTTCAATTCACTGTACAAAGTGAATGGAGTGTTGCTTCACTTTCTAAATGCTGTCCTTTCAGAGAAAATCACTTTCCTTTGAAAGTGCCTTAAGCCACTTGCAAGCATTCACAAGAAACACTAATGCTTTTCTATGAAAGAGAAGCACTCTGTTCCAACACTTCAATTCACTGCACGAAGGGAATGGAGTGTTGCTTCACTTTCTAAATGCTGTCCTTTCAGAGAAAATCACTTTCCTTTGAAAGTGCCTGAAGCTACTTACAAGCATTAGGAAGAAAATCACTTGCGTTTCTCTGAAAGAGAAGCAGTCTGTTCCAACACTTCAATTCACTGTGCGAAGTGAATGGAGTGTTGCATCACTTTCTAAATTCTGTCCTTTCAGAGAAAATCACTTTCCTTTGAAAGTGCCTTAAACTACTTTCAAGCATTCACAAAAAACTCACATGCGTTTCTCTGAAAGAGAAGCAGTCTGTTCCAACACTTCAATTCACTGTGCGAAGTGAATGGAGTGTTGCCTCACTTTCTAAATGCTGTCCTTTCAGAGAAAATCACTTTCCTTTGAAAGTGCCTTAAGCTACTTACAAGCATTCACAAGAAACACTAATGCGTTTCTATGAAAGAGAAGCAGTCTGTTCCAACACTTCAATTCACTGTGCGAAGTGAATGGAGTGTTGCTTCACTTTCTAAATGCTGTCCTTTCAGAGAAAATCACTTTCCTATGAAAGTGCCTGAAGCAACTTGCAAGAATTCACAAGAAACTCACATGCGTTTCTCGGAAAGAGAAGCAGTCTGTTCCAACACTTCAATTCACTGTACAAAGTGAATGGAGTGTTGCTTCACTTTCTAAATGCTGTCCTTTCAGAGAAAATCACTTTCCTTTGAAAGTGCCTTAAGCCACTTGCAAGCATTCACAAGAAACACTAATGCGTTTCTATGAAAGAGAAGCACTCTGTTCCAACACTTCAATTCACTGCACGAAGGGAATGGAGTGTTGCTTCACTTTCTAAATGCTGTCCTTTCAGAGAAAATCACTTTCCTTTGAAAGTGCCTTAAACTACTTTCAAGCATTCACAAAAAACTCACATGCGTTTCTCTTAAAGAGAAGCAGTCTGTTCCAACACTTCAATTCACTGTGCGAAGTGAATGGAGTGTTGCATCACTTTCTAAATTCTGTCCTTTCAGAGAAAATCACTTTCCTTTGAAAGTGCCTTAAACTACTTTCAAGCATTTACAAAAAACTCACATGCGTTTCTCTGAAAGAGAAGCAGTCTGTTCCAACACTTCAATTCACTGTGCGAAGTGAATGGAGTGTTGCTTCAGTTTCTAAATGCTGTCCTTTCAGAGAAAATCACTTTCCTTTGAAAGTGCCTTAAGCAACTTGCAAGAATTCACAAGAAACTCACATGCGTTTCTCTGAAAGAGAAGCAGTCTGTTCCAACACTTCAATTCACTGTGCGAAGTGAATGGAGTGTTGCTTCACTTTCTAAATGCTGTCCTTTCAGAGAAAATCACTTTCCTTTGAAAGTGCCTTAAGCTACTTACAAGCATTCACCAGAAACTCACATGCGTTTCTCTGAAAGAGAAGCAGTCTGTTCCAATACTTCAATTCACTGTGCGAAGTGAATGTAGTGTTGCTTCACTTTCTAAATGCTGTCCTTTCAGAGAAAATCACTTTCCTTTGAAAGTGCCTTAAGCTACTTACAAGCATTCAACAGAAACTCACATGCATTTCTCTGAAAGAGAAGCAGTCTGTTCCAACACTTCAATTCACTGTGCGAAGTGAATGGAGTGTTGCTTCAGTTTCTAAATGCTGTCCTTTCAGAGAAAATCACTTTCCTTTGAAAGTGCCTTAAGCCACTTGCAAGCATTCACAAGAAACACTAATGCGTTTCTATGAAAGAGAAGCAGTCTGTTCCAACACTTCAATTCACTGCACGAAGTGAATGGAGTGTTGCTTCACTTTCTAAATGCTGTCCTTTCAGAGAAAATCACTTTCCTTTGAAAGTGCCTGAAGCTACTTACAAGCATTAGGAAGAAACTCACATGCGTTTCTCTGAAAGAGAAGCAGTCTGTTCCAACACTTCAATTCACTGTGCGAAGTGAATGGAGTGTTGCTTCACTTTCTAAATGCTGTCCTTTCAGAGAAAATCACTTTCCCTTGAAAGTGCCTTAAGCTACTTGGAAGCATTAGGAAGAAACTCACATGCGTTTCTCTGAAAGAGAAGCAGTCTGTTCCAACACTTCAATTCACTGTGCGAAGTGAATGGAGTGTTGCCTCACTTTCTAAATGCTGTCCTTTCAGAGAAAATCACTTTCCTTTGAAAGTGCCTTAAGCTACTTACAAGCATTCACAAGAAACACTAATGCGTTTCTATGAAAGAGAAGCAGTCTGTTCCAACACTTCAATTCACTGTGCGAAGTGAATGGAGTGTTGCTTCACTTTCTAAATGCTGTCCTTTCAGAGAAAATCACTTTCCTATGAAAGTGCCTGAAGCAACTTGCAAGAATTCACAAGAAACTCACATGCGTTTCTCGGAAAGAGAAGCAGTCTGTTCCAACACTTCAATTCACTGTGCGAAGTGAATGGAGTGTTGCTTCAGTTTCTAAATGCTGTCCTTTCAGAGAAAATCACTTTCCTTTGAAAGTGCCTTAAGCTTCTTACAAGCATTCACCAGAAACTCACATGCGTTTCTCTGAAAGAGAAGCAGTCTGTTCCAACACTTCAATTCACTGTGCGAAGTGAATGGAGTGTTGCTTCACTTTCTAAATGCTGTCCTTTCAGAGAAAATCACTTTCCTTTGAAAGTGCCTTAAGCTACTTGCAAGCATTAGGAAGAAACTCACATGCGCTTCTCTGAAAGAGAAGCAGTCTGTTCCAACACTTCAATTCACTGTGCGAAGTGAATGGAGTGTTGCTTCACTTTCTAAATTCTGTCCTTTCAGAGAAAATCACTTTCCTTTGAAAGTGCCTTAAGCAACCTGCAAGAGTTCACAAGAAACTCACATGCGTTTCTCTGAAAGAGAAGCAGTCTGTTCCAACACTTCAATTCACTGTGCGAAGTGAATGGAGTGTTGCTTCACTTTCTAAATGCTGTCCTTTCAGAGAAAATCACTTTCCTTTGAAAGTGCCTTAAGCTTCTTACAAGCATTCACAAGAAACACTAATGCGTTTCTATGAAAGAGAAGCAGTCTGTTCCAACACTTCAATTCATTGCGTGAAGGGAATGGAGTGTTGCTTTACTTTCTAAATGCTGTCCTTTCAGAGAAAATCACTTTCCTTTGAAAGAGCCTTAAGCTACTGACAAGCATTCAACAGAAACTCACATGCATTTCTCTGAAAGAGAGGCAGTCTGTTCCAACACTTCAATTCACTGTACAAAGTGAATGGAGTGTTGCTCAACTTTCTAAATGCTGTCCTTTCAGAGAAAATCACTTTCCTTTGAAAGTGCCTTAAGCCACTTGCAAGCATTCACAAGAAACACTAATGCGTTTCTATGAAAGAGAAGCACTCTGTTCCAACACTTCAATTCACTGCACGAAGGGAATGGAGTGTTGCTTCACTTTCTAAATGCTGTCCTTTCAGAGAAAATCACTTTCCTTTGAAAGTGCCTGAAGCTACTTACAAGCATTAGGAAGAAAATCACATGCGTTTCTCTGAAAGAGAAGCAGTCTGTTCCAACACTTCATTCACTGTGCGAAGTGAATGGAGTGTTGCATCACTTTCTAAATTCTGTCCTTTCAGAGAAAATCACTTTCCTTTGAAAGTGCCTTAAACTACTTTCAAGCATTCACAAAAAACTCACATGCGTTTCTCTGAAAGAGAAGCAGTCTGTTCCAACACTTCAATTCACTGTGCGAAGTGAATGGAGTGTTGCTTCAGTTTCTAAATGCTGTCCTTTCAGAGAAAATCACTTTCCTTTGAAAGTGCCTTAAGCAACTTGCAAGAATTCACAAGAAACTCACATGCGTTTCTCTGAAAGAGAAGCAGTCTGTTCCAACACTTCAATTCACTGTGCGAAGTGAATGGAGTGTTGCTTCACTTTCTAAATGCTGTCCTTTCAGAGAAAATCACTTTCCTTTGAAAGTGCCTTAAGCTACTTGCAAGCATTAGGAAGAAACTCACATGCGTTTCTCTGAAAGAGAAGCAGACTGTTCAAACACTTCAATTCACTGTGCGAAGTGAATGGAGTGTTGCTTCACTTTCTAAATTCTGTCCTTTCAGAGAAAATCACTTTCCTTTGAAAGTGCCTTAAACTACTTTCAAGCATTCACAAAAAACTCACATGGGTTTCTCTGAAAGAGAAGCAGTCTGTTCCAACACTTCAATTCACTGTGCGAAGTGAATGGAGTGTTGCTTCAGTTTCTAAATGCTGTCCTTTCAGAGAAAATCACTTTCCTTTGAAAGTGCCTTAAGCTTCTTACAAGCATTCACCAGAAACTCACATGCGTTTCTCTGAAAGAGAAGCAGTCTGTTCCAACACTTCAATTCACTGTGCGAAGTGAATGGAGTGTTGCTTCACTTTCTAAATGCTGTCCTTTCAGAGAAAATCACTTTCCTTTGAAAGTGCCTTAAGCTACTTGCAAGCATTAGGAAGAAACTCACATGCGCTTCTCTGAAAGAGAAGCAGTCTGTTCCAACACTTCAATTCACTGTGCGAAGTGAATGGAGTGTTGCTTCACTTTCTAAATTCTGTCCTTTCAGAGAAAATCACTTTCCTTTGAAAGTGCCTTAAGCAACCTGCAAGAGTTCACAAGAAACTCACATGCGTTTCTCTGAAAGAGAAGCAGTCTGTTCCAACACTTCAATTCACTGTGCGACGTGAATGGAGTGTTGCTTCACTTTCTAAATGCTGTCCTTTCAGAGAAAATCACTTTCCTTTGAAAGTGCCTTAAGCTTCTTACAAGCATTCACAAGAAACACTAATGCGTTTCTATGAAAGAGAAGCAGTCTGTTCCAACACTTCAATTCATTGCGCGAAGGGAATGGAGTGTTGCTTTACTTTCTAAATGCTGTCCTTTCAGAGAAAATCACTTTCCTTTGAAAGAGCCTTAAGCTACTGACAAGCATTCAACAGAAACTCACATGCATTTCTCTGAAAGAGAGGCAGTCTGTTCCAACACTTCAATTCACTGTACAAAGTGAATGGAGTGTTGCTTCACTTTCTAAATGCTGTCCTTTCAGAGAAAATCACTTTCCTTTGAAAGTGCCTTAAGCCACTTGCAAGCATTCACAAGAAACACTAATGCGTTTCTATGAAAGAGAAGCACTCTGTTCCAACACTTCAATTCACTGCACGAAGGGAATGGAGTGTTGCTTCACTTTCTAAATGCTGTCCTTTCAGAGAAAATCACTTTCCTTTGAAAGTGCCTGAAGCTACTTACAAGCATTAGGAAGAAAATCACATGCGTTTCTCTGAAAGAGAAGCAGTCTGTTCCAACACTTCAATTCACTGTGCGAAGTGAATGGAGTGTTGCATCACTTTCTAAATTCTGTCCTTTCAGAGAAAATCACTTTCCTTTGAAAGTGCCTTAAACTACTTTCAAGCATTCACAAAAAACTCACATGCGTTTCTCTGAAAGAGAAGCAGTCTGTTCCAACACTTCAATTCACTGTGCGAAGTGAATGGAGTGTTGCTTCAGTTTCTAAATGCTGTCCTTTCAGAGAAAATCACTTTCCTTTGAAAGTGCCTTAAGCAACTTGCAAGAATTCACAAGAAACTCACATGCGTTTCTCTGAAAGAGAAGCAGTCTGTTCCAACACTTCAATTCACTGTGCGAAGTGAATGGAGTGTTGCTTCACTTTCTAAATGCTGTCCTTTCAGAGAAAATCACTTTCCTTTGAAAGTGCCTTAAGCTACTTACAAGCATTCACCAGAAAGTCACATGCGTTTCTCTGAAAGAGAAGCAGTCTGTTCCAATACTTCAATTCACTGTGCGAAGTGAATGGAGTGTTGCTTCACTTTCTAAATGCTGTCCTTTCAGAGAAAATCACTTTCCTTTGAAAGTGCCTTAAGCTACTTACAAGCATTCACCAGAAACTCACATGCATTTCTCTGAAAGAGAAGCAGTCTGTTCCAACACTTCAATTCACTGTGCGAAGTGAATGGAGTGTTGCTTCACTTTCTAAATGCTGTCCTTTCAGAGAAAATCACTTTCCTTTGAAAGTGCCTTAAGCTACTTGCAAGCATTAGGAAGAAACTCACATGCGTTTCTCTGAAAGAGAAGCAGACTGTTCAAACACTTCAATTCACTGTGCGAAGTGAATGGAGTGTTGCTTCACTTTCTAAATTCTGTCCTTTCAGAGAAAATCACTTTCCTTTGAAAGTGCCTTAAACTACTTTCAAGCATTCACAAAAAACTCACATGGGTTTCTCTGAAAGAGAAGCAGTCTGTTCCAACACTTCAATTCACTGTGCGAAGTGAATGGAGTGTTGCTTCAGTTTCTAAATGCTGTCCTTTCAGAGAAAATCACTTTCCTTTGAAAGTGCCTTAAGCTTCTTACAAGCATTCACCAGAAACTCACATGCGTTTCTCTGAAATAGAAGCAGTCTGTTCCAACACTTCAATTCACTGTGCGAAGTGAATGGAGTGTTGCTTCACTTTCTAAATGCTGTCCTTTCAGAGAAAATCACTTTCCTTTGAAAGTGCCTTAAGCTACTTGCAAGCATTAGGAAGAAACTCACATGCGCTTCTCTGAAAGAGAAGCAGTCTGTTCCAACACTTCAATTCACTGTGCGAAGTGAATGGAGTGTTGCTTCACTTTCTAAATTCTGTCCTTTCAGAGAAAATCACTTTCCTTTGAAAGTGCCTTAAGCAACCTGCAAGAGTTCACAAGAAACTCACATGCGTTTCTCTGAAAGAGAAGCAGTCTGTTCCAACACTTCAATTCACTGTGCGAAGTGAATGGAGTGTTGCTTCACTTTCTAAATGCTGTCCTTTCAGAGAAAATCACTTTCCTTTGAAAGTGCCTTAAGCTTCTTACAAGCATTCACAAGAAACACTAATGCGTTTCTATGAAAGAGAAGCAGTCTGTTCCAACACTTCAATTCATTGCGCGAAGGGAATGGAGTGTTGCTTTACTTTCTAAATGCTGTCCTTTCAGAGAAAATCACTTTCCTTTGAAAGAGCCTTAAGCTACTGACAAGCATTCAACAGAAACTCACATGCATTTCTCTGAAAGAGAGGCAGTCTGTTCCAACACTTCAATTCACTGTACAAAGTGAATGGAGTGTTGCTTCACTTTCTAAATGCTGTCCTTTCAGAGAAAATCACTTTCCTTTGAAAGTGCCTTAAGCCACTTGCAAGCATTCACAAGAAACACTAATGCGTTTCTATGAAAGAGAAGCACTCTGTTCCAACACTTCAATTCACTGCACGAAGGGAATGGAGTGTTGCTTCACTTTCTAAATGCTGTCCTTTCAGAGAAAATCACTTTCCTTTGAAAGTGCCTGAAGCTATTTACAAGCATTAGGAAGAAAATCACATGCGTTTCTCTGAAAGAGAAGCAGTCTGTTCCAACACTTCAATTCACTGTGCGAAGTGAATGGAGTGTTGCATCACTTTCTAAATTCTGTCCTTTCAGAGAAAATCACTTTCCTTTGAAAGTGCCTTAAGCAACTTGCAAGAATTCACAAGAAACTCACATGCGTTTCTCTGAAAGAGAAGCAGTCTGTTCCAACACTTCAATTCACTGTGCGAAGTGAATGGAGTGTTGCTTCACTTTCTAAATGCTGTCCTTTCAGAGAAAATCACTTTCCTTTGAAAGTGCCTTAAGCTACTTACAATCATTCACCAGAAACTCACATGCGTTTCTCTGAAAGAGAAGCAGTCTGTTCCAATACTTCAATTCACTCTGCGAAGTGAATGGAGTGTTGCTTCACTTTCTAAATGCTGTCCTTTCAGAGAAAATCACTTTCCTTTGAAAGTGCCTTAAGCTACTTACAAGCATTCACCAGAAACTCACATGCATTTCTCTGAAAGAGAAGCAGTCTGTTCCAACACTTCAATTCACTGTGCGAAGTGAATGGAGTGTTGCTTCACTTTCTAAATGCTGTCCTTTCAGAGAAAATCACTTTCCTTTGAAAGTGCCTTAAGCAACTTGCAAGAATTCACAAGAAACTCACATGCGTTTCTCTGAAAGAGAAGCAGTCTGTTCCAACACTTCAATTCACTGTGCGAAGTGAATGGAGTGTTGCTTCACTTTCTAAATGCTGTCCTTTCAGAGAAAATCACTTTCCTTTGAAAGTGCCTTAATTTTCTTACAAGCATTCACAAGAAACACTAATGCATTTCTATGAAAGAGAAGCAGTCTGTTCCAACACTTCAATTCATTGCGCGAAGGGAATGGAGTGTTGCTTTACTTTCTAAATGCTGTCCTTTCAGAGAAAATCACTTTCCTTTGAAAGAGCCTTAAGCTACTGACAAGCATTCAACAGAAACTCACATGCATTTCTCTGAAAGAGAGGCAGTCTGTTCCAACACTTCAATTCACTGTACAAAGTGAATGGAGTGTTGCTTCACTTTCTAAATGCTGTCCTTTCAGAGAAAATCACTTTCCTTTGAAAGTGCCTTAAGCCACTTGCAAGCATTCACAAGAAACACTAATGCGTTTCTATGAAAGAGAAGCACTCTGTTCCAACACTTCAATTCACTGCACGAAGTGAATGGAGTGTTGCTTCACTTTCTAAATGCTGTCCTTTCAGAGAAAATCACTTTCCTTTGAAAGTGCCTGAAGCTACTTACAAGCATTAGGAAGAAACTCACATGCGTTTCTCTGAAAGAGAAGCAGTCTGTTCCAACACTTCAATTCACTGTGCGAAGTGAATGGAGTGTTGCTTCACTTTCTAAATGCTGTCCTTTCAGAGATAATCACTTTCCCTTGAAAGTGCCTTAAGCTACTTGGATGCATTAGGAAGAAACTCACATGCGTTTCTCGGAAAGAGAAGCAGTCTGTTCCAACACTTCAATTCACTGTGCGAAGTGAATGGAGTGTTGCCTCACTTTCTAAATGCTGTCCTTTCAGAGAAAATCACTTTCCTTTGAATGTGCCTTAAGCTACTTACAAGCATTCACAAGAAACACTAATGCGTTTCTATGAAAGAGAAGCAGTCTGTTCCAACACTTCAATTCACTGTGCGAAGTGAATGGAGTGTTGCTTCACTTTCTAAATGCTGTCCTTTCAGAGAAAATCACTTTCCTATGAAAGTGCCTGAAGCAACTTGCAAGAATTCACAAGAAACTCACATGCGTTTCTCGGAAAGAGAAGCAGTCTGTTCCAACACTTCAATTCACTGTGCGAAGTGAATGGAGTGTTGCTTCACTTTCTAAATGCTGTCCTTTCAGAGAAAATCACTTTCCTTTGAAAGTGCCTTAAGCTTCTTACAAGCATTCACCAGAAACTCACATGCGTTTCTCTGAAAGAGAAGCAGTCTGTTCCAACACTTCAATTCACTGTGCGAAGTGAATGGAGTGTTGCTTCACTTTCTAAATGCTGTCCTTTCAGAGAAAATCACTTTCCTTTGAAAGTGCCTTAAGCTACTTGCAAGCATTTGGAAGAAACTCACATGCGCTTCTCTTAAAGAGAAGCAGTCTGTTCCAACACTTCAATTCACTGTGCGAAGTGAATGGAGTGTTGCTTCACTTTCTAAATTCTGTCCTTTCAGAGAAAATCACTTTCCTTTGAAAGTGCCTTAAGCAACCTGCAAGAGTTCACAAGAAACTCACATGCGTTTCTCTGAAAGAGAAGCAGTCTGTTCCAACACTTCAATTCACTGTGCGAAGTGAATGGAGTGTTGCTTCACTTTCTAAATGCTGTCCTTTCAGAGAAAATCACTTTCCTTTGAAAGTGCCTTAAGCTTCTTACAAGCATTCACAAGAAACACTAATGCGTTTCTATGAAAGAGAAGCAGTCTGTTCCAACACTTCAATTCATTGCGCGAAGGGAATGGAGTGTTGCTTTACTTTCTAAATGCTGTCCTTTCAGAGAAAATCACTTTCCTTTGAAAGAGCCTTAAGCTACTGACAAGCATTCAACAGAAACTCACATGCATTTCTCTGAAAGAGAGGCAGTCTGTTCCAACACTTCAATTCACTGTACAAAGTGAATGGAGTGTTGCTTCACTTTCTAAATGCTGTCCTTTCAGAGAAAATCACTTTCCTTTGAAAGTGCCTTAAGCCACTTGCAAGCATTCACAAGAAACACTAATGCGTTTCTATGAAAGAGAAGCACTCTGTTCCAACACTTCAATTCACTGCACGAAGGGAATGGAGTGTTGCTTCACTTTCTAAATGCTGTCCTTTCAGAGAAAATCACTTTCCTTTGAAAGTGCCTGAAGCTAGTTACAAGCATTAGGAAGAAAATCACATGCGTTTCTCTGAAAGAGAAGCACTCTGTTCCAACACTTCAATTCACTGTGCGAAGTGAATGGAGTGTTGCATCACTTTCTAAATTCTGTCCTTTCAGAGAAAATCACTTTCCTTTGAAAGTGCCTTAAACTACTTTCAAGCATTCACAAAAAACTCACATGCGTTTCTCTGAAAGAGAAGCAGTCTGTTCCAACACTTCAATTCACTGTGCGAAGTGAATGGAGTGTTGCTTCAGTTTCTAAATGCTGTCCTTTCAGAGAAAATCACTTTCCTTTGAAAGTGCCTTAAGCAACTTGCAAGAATTCACAAGAAACTCACATGCGTTTCTCTGAAAGAGAAGCAGTCTGTTCCAACACTTCAATTCACTGTGCGAAGTGAATGGAGTGTTGCTTCACTTTCTAAATGCTGTCCTTTCAGAGAAAATCACTTTCCTTTGAAAGTGCCTTAAGCTACTTACAAGCATTCACCAGAAACTCACATGCGTTTCTCTGAAAGAGAAGCAGTCTGTTCCAATACTTCAATTCACTGTGCGAAGTGAATGTAGTGTTGCTTCACTTTCTAAATGCTGTCCTTTCAGAGAAAATCACTTTCCTTTGAAAGTGCCTTAAGCTACTTACAAGCATTCAACAGAAACTCACATGCGTTTCTCTGAAAGAGAAGCAGTCTGTTCCAATACTTCAATTCACTGTGCGAAGTGAATGGAGTGTTGCTTCACTTTCTAAATGCTGTCCTTTCAGAGAAAATCACTTTCCTTTGAAAGTGCCTTAAGCTACTTACAAGCATTCACCAGAAACTCACATGCGTTTCTCTGAAAGAGAAGCAGTCTGTTCCAATACTTCAATTCACTGTGCGAAGTGAATGGAGTGTTGCTTCACTTTCTAAATGCTGTCCTTTCAGAGAAAATCACTTTCCTTTGAAAGTGCCTTAAGCTACTTACAAGCATTCAACAGAAACTCACATGCATTTCTCTGAAAGAGAAGCAGTCTGTTCCAACACTTCAATTCACTGTGCGAAGTGAATGGAGTGTTGCTTCAGTTTCTAAATGCTGTCCTTTCAGAGAAAATCACTTTCCTTTGAAAGTGCCTTAAGCCACTTGCAAGCATTCACAAGAAACACTAATGCGTTTCTATGAAAGAGAAGCACTCTGTTCCAACACTTCAATTCACTGCAAGAAGTGAATGGAGTGTTGCTTCACTTTCTAAATGCTGTCCTTTCAGAGAAAATCACTTTCCTTTGAAAGTGCCTGAAGCTACTTACAAGCATTAGGAAGAAACTCACATGCGTTTCTCTGAAAGAGAAGCAGTCTGTTCCAACACTTCAATTCACTGTGCGAAGTGAATGGAGTGTTGCTTCACTTTCTAAATGCTGTCCTTTCAGAGAAAATCACTTTCCCTTGAAAGTGCCTTAAGCTACTTGGAAGCATTAGGAAGAAACTCACATGCGTTTCTCTGAAAGAGAAGCAGTCTGTTCCAACACTTCAATTCACTGTGCGAAGTGAATGGAGTGTTGCCTCACTTTCTAAATGCTGTCCTTTCAGAGAAAATCACTTTCCTTTGAAAGTGCCTTAAGCTACTTACAAGCATTCACAAGAAACACTAATGCGTTTCTATGAAAGAGAAGCAGTCTGTTCCAACACTTCAATTCACTGTGCGAAGTGAATGGAGTGTTGCATCACTTTCTAAATTCTGTCCTTTCAGAGAAAATCACTTTCCTTTGAAAGTGCCTTAAACTACTTTCAAGCATTCACAAAAAACTCACATGCGTTTCTCTGAAAGAGAAGCAGTCTGTTCCAACACTTCAATTCACTGTGCCAAGTGAATGGAGTGTTGCCTCACTTTCTAAATGCTGTCCTTTCAGAGAAAATCACTTTCCTTTGAAAGTGCCTTAAGCTACTTACAAGCATTCACAAGAAACACTAATGCGTTTCTATGAAAGAGAAGCAGTCTGTTCCAACACTTCAATTCACTGTGCGAAGTGAATGGAGTGTTGCTTCACTTTCTAAATGCTGTCCTTTCAGAGAAAATCACTTTCCTATGAAAGTGCCTGAAGCAACTTGCAAGAATTCACAAGAAACTCACATGCGTTTCTCGGAAAGAGAAGCAGTCTGTTCCAACACTTCAATTCACTGTGCGAAGTGAATGGAGTGTTGCTTCACTTTCTAAATGCTGTCCTTTCAGAGAAAATCACTTTCCTTTGAAAGTGCCTTAAGCCACTTGCAAGCATTCACAAGAAACACTAATGCGTTTCTATGAAAGAGAAGCACTCTGTTCCAACACTTCAATTCACTGCACGAAGGGAATGGAGTGTTGCTTCACTTTCTAAATGCTGTCCTTTCAGAGAAAATCACTTTCCTTTGAAAGTGCCTTAAACTACTTTCAAGCATTCACAAAAAACTCACATGCGTTTCTCTTAAAGAGAAGCAGTCTGTTCCAACACTTCAATTCACTGTGCGAAGTGAATGGAGTGTTGCATCACTTTCTAAATTCTGTCCTTTCAGAGAAAATCACTTTCCTTTGAAAGTGCCTTAAACAACTTTCAAGCATTTACAAAATCTCACATGCGTTTCTCTGAAAGAGAAGCAGTCTGTTCCAACACTTCAATTCACTGTGCGAAGTGAATGGAGTGTTGCTTCAGTTTCTAAATGCTGTCCTTTCAGAGAAAATCACTTTCCTTTGAAAGTGCCTTAAGCAACTTGCAAGAATTCACAAGAAACTCACATGCGTTTCTCTGAAAGAGAAGCAGTCTGTTCCAACACTTCAATTCACTGTGCGAAGTGAATGGAGTGTTGCTTCACTTTCTAAATGCTGTCCTTTCAGAGAAAATCACTTTCCTTTGAAAGTGCCTTAAGCTACTTACAAGCATTCACCAGAAACTCACATGCGTTTCTCTGAAAGAGAAGCAGTCTGTTCCAATACTTCAATTCACTGTGCGAAGTGAATGGAGTGTTGCTTCACTTTCTAAATGCTGTCCTTTCAGAGAAAATCACTTTCCTTTGAAAGTGCCTTAAGCTACTTACAAGCATTCAACAGAAACTCACATGCATTTCTCTGAAAGAGAAGCAGTCTGTTCCAACACTTCAATTCACTGTGCGAAGTGAATGGAGTGTTGCTTCAGTTTCTAAATGCTGTCCTTTCAGAGAAAATCACTTTCCTTTGAAAGTGCCTTAAGCCACTTGCAAGCATTCACAAGAAACACTAATGCGTTTCTATGAAAGAGAAGCACTCTGTTCCAACACTTCAATTCACTGCACGAAGTGAATGGAGTGTTGCTTCACTTTCTAAATGCTGTCCTTTCAGAGAAAATCACTTTCCTTTGAAAGTGCCTGAAGCTACTTACAAGCATTAGGAAGAAACTCACATGCGTTTCTCTGAAAGAGAAGCAGTCTGTTCCAACACTTCAATTCACTGTGCGAAGTGAATGGAGTGTTGCTTCACTTTCTAAATGCTGTCCTTTCAGAGAAAATCACTTTCCCTTGAAAGTGCCTTAAGCTACTTGGAAGCATTAGGAAGAAACTCACATGCGTTTCTCTGAAAGAGAAGCAGTCTGTTCCAACACTTCAATTCACTGTGCGAAGTGAATGGAGTGTTGCCTCACTTTCTAAATGCTGTCCTTTCAGAGAAAATCACTTTCCTTTGAAAGTGCCTTAAGCTACTTACAAGCATTCACAAGAAACACTAATGCGTTTCTATGAAAGAGAAGCAGTCTGTTCCAACACTTCAATTCACTGTGCGAAGTGAATGGAGTGTTGCTTCACTTTCTAAATGCTGTCCTTTCAGAGAAAATCACTTTCCTATGAAAGTGCCTGAAGCAACTTGCAAGAATTCACAAGAAACTCACATGCGTTTCTCGGAAAGAGAAGCAGTCTGTTCCAACACTTCAATTCACTGTGCGAAGTGAATGGAGTGTTGCTTCACTTTCTAAATGCTGTCCTTTCAGAGAAAATCACTTTCCTTTGAAAGTGCCTTAAGCTTCTCACAAGCATTCACCAGAAACTCACATGCGTTTCTCTGAAAGAGAAGCAGTCTGTTCCAACACTTCAATTCACTGTGCGAAGTGAATGGAGTGTTGCTTCACTTTCTAAATGCTGTCCTTTCAGAGAAAATCACTTTCCTTTGAAAGTGCCTTAAGCTACTTGCAAGCATTAGGAAGAAACTCACATGCGCTTCTCTGAAAGAGAAGCAGTCTGTTCCAACACTTCAATTCACTGTGCGAAGTGAATGGAGTGTTGCTTCACTTTCTAAATTCTGTCCTTTCAGAGAAAATCACTTTCCTTTGAAAGTGCCTTAAGCAACCTGCAAGAGTTCACAAGAAACTCACATGCGTTTCTCTGAAAGAGAAGCAGTCTGTTCCAACACTTCAATTCACTGTGCGAAGTGAATGGAGTGTTGCTTCACTTTCTAAATGCTGTCCTTTCAGAGAAAATCACTTTCCTTTGAAAGTGCCTTAAGCTTCTTACAAGCATTCACAAGAAACACTAATGCGTTTCTATGAAAGAGAAGCAGTCTGTTCCAACACTTCAATTCATTGCGTGAAGGGAATGGAGTGTTGCTTCACTTTCTAAATGCTGTCCTTTCAGAGAAAATCACTTTCCTTTGAAAGTGCCTTAAGCTACTTACAAGCATTCAACAGAAACTCACATGCGTTTCTCTGAAAGAGAAGCAGTCTGTTCCAATACTTCAATTCACTGTGCGAAGTGAATGGAGTGTTGCTTCACTTTCTAAATGCTGTCCTTTCAGAGAAAATCACTTTCCTTTGAAAGTGCCTTAAGCTACTTACAAGCATTCACCAGAAACTCACATGCGTTTCTCTGAAAGAGAAGCAGTCTGTTCCAATACTTCAATTCACTGTGCGAAGTGAATGGAGTGTTGCTTCACTTTCTAAATGCTGTCCTTTCAGAGAAAATCACTTTCCTTTGAAAGTGCCTTAAGCTACTTACAAGCATTCAACAGAAACTCACATGCATTTCTCTGAAAGAGAAGCAGTCTGTTCCAACACTTCAATTCACTGTGCGAAGTGAATGGAGTGTTGCTTCAGTTTCTAAATGCTGTCCTTTCAGAGAAAATCACTTTCCTTTGAAAGTGCCTTAAGCCACTTGCAAGCATTCACAAGAAACACTAATGCGTTTCTATGAAAGAGAAGCACTCTGTTCCAACACTTCAATTCACTGCAAGAAGTGAATGGAGTGTTGCTTCACTTTCTAAATGCTGTCCTTTCAGAGAAAATCACTTTCCTTTGAAAGTGCCTGAAGCTACTTACAAGCATTAGGAAGAAACTCACATGCGTTTCTCTGAAAGAGAAGCAGTCTGTTCCAACACTTCAATTCACTGTGCGAAGTGAATGGAGTGTTGCTTCACTTTCTAAATGCTGTCCTTTCAGAGAAAATCACTTTCCCTTGAAAGTGCCTTAAGCTACTTGGAAGCATTAGGAAGAAACTCACATGCGTTTCTCTGAAAGAGAAGCAGTCTGTTCCAACACTTCAATTCACTGTGCGAAGTGAATGGAGTGTTGCCTCACTTTCTAAATGCTGTCCTTTCAGAGAAAATCACTTTCCTTTGAAAGTGCCTTAAGCTACTTACAAGCATTCACAAGAAACACTAATGCGTTTCTATGAAAGAGAAGCAGTCTGTTCCAACACTTCAATTCACTGTGCGAAGTGAATGGAGTGTTGCATCACTTTCTAAATTCTGTCCTTTCAGAGAAAATCACTTTCCTTTGAAAGTGCCTTAAACTACTTTCAAGCATTCACAAAAAACTCACATGCGTTTCTCTGAAAGAGAAGCAGTCTGTTCCAACACTTCAATTCACTGTGCCAAGTGAATGGAGTGTTGCCTCACTTTCTAAATGCTGTCCTTTCAGAGAAAATCACTTTCCTTTGAAAGTGCCTTAAGCTACTTACAAGCATTCACAAGAAACACTAATGCGTTTCTATGAAAGAGAAGCAGTCTGTTCCAACACTTCAATTCACTGTGCGAAGTGAATGGAGTGTTGCTTCACTTTCTAAATGCTGTCCTTTCAGAGAAAATCACTTTCCTATGAAAGTGCCTGAAGCAACTTGCAAGAATTCACAAGAAACTCACATGCGTTTCTCGGAAAGAGAAGCAGTCTGTTCCAACACTTCAATTCACTGTGCGAAGTGAATGGAGTGTTGCTTCACTTTCTAAATGCTGTCCTTTCAGAGAAAATCACTTTCCTTTGAAAGTGCCTTAAGCCACTTGCAAGCATTCACAAGAAACACTAATGCGTTTCTATGAAAGAGAAGCACTCTGTTCCAACACTTCAATTCACTGCACGAAGGGAATGGAGTGTTGCTTCACTTTCTAAATGCTGTCCTTTCAGAGAAAATCACTTTCCTTTGAAAGTGCCTTAAACTACTTTCAAGCATTCACAAAAAACTCACATGCGTTTCTCTTAAAGAGAAGCAGTCTGTTCCAACACTTCAATTCACTGTGCGAAGTGAATGGAGTGTTGCATCACTTTCTAAATTCTGTCCTTTCAGAGAAAATCACTTTCCTTTGAAAGTGCCTTAAACAACTTTCAAGCATTTACAAAATCTCACATGCGTTTCTCTGAAAGAGAAGCAGTCTGTTCCAACACTTCAATTCACTGTGCGAAGTGAATGGAGTGTTGCTTCAGTTTCTAAATGCTGTCCTTTCAGAGAAAATCACTTTCCTTTGAAAGTGCCTTAAGCAACTTGCAAGAATTCACAAGAAACTCACATGCGTTTCTCTGAAAGAGAAGCAGTCTGTTCCAACACTTCAATTCACTGTGCGAAGTGAATGGAGTGTTGCTTCACTTTCTAAATGCTGTCCTTTCAGAGAAAATCACTTTCCTTTGAAAGTGCCTTAAGCTACTTACAAGCATTCACCAGAAACTCACATGCGTTTCTCTGAAAGAGAAGCAGTCTGTTCCAATACTTCAATTCACTGTGCGAAGTGAATGGAGTGTTGCTTCACTTTCTAAATGCTGTCCTTTCAGAGAAAATCACTTTCCTTTGAAAGTGCCTTAAGCTACTTACAAGCATTCAACAGAAACTCACATGCATTTCTCTGAAAGAGAAGCAGTCTGTTCCAACACTTCAATTCACTGTGCGAAGTGAATGGAGTGTTGCTTCAGTTTCTAAATGCTGTCCTTTCAGAGAAAATCACTTTCCTTTGAAAGTGCCTTAAGCCACTTGCAAGCATTCACAAGAAACACTAATGCGTTTCTATGAAAGAGAAGCACTCTGTTCCAACACTTCAATTCACTGCACGAAGTGAATGGAGTGTTGCTTCACTTTCTAAATGCTGTCCTTTCAGAGAAAATCACTTTCCTTTGAAAGTGCCTGAAGCTACTTACAAGCATTAGGAAGAAACTCACATGCGTTTCTCTGAAAGAGAAGCAGTCTGTTCCAACACTTCAATTCACTGTGCGAAGTGAATGGAGTGTTGCTTCACTTTCTAAATGCTGTCCTTTCAGAGAAAATCACTTTCCCTTGAAAGTGCCTTAAGCTACTTGGAAGCATTAGGAAGAAACTCACATGCGTTTCTCTGAAAGAGAAGCAGTCTGTTCCAACACTTCAATTCACTGTGCGAAGTGAATGGAGTGTTGCCTCACTTTCTAAATGCTGTCCTTTCAGAGAAAATCACTTTCCTTTGAAAGTGCCTTAAGCTACTTACAAGCATTCACAAGAAACACTAATGCGTTTCTATGAAAGAGAAGCAGTCTGTTCCAACACTTCAATTCACTGTGCGAAGTGAATGGAGTGTTGCTTCACTTTCTAAATGCTGTCCTTTCAGAGAAAATCACTTTCCTATGAAAGTGCCTGAAGCAACTTGCAAGAATTCACAAGAAACTCACATGCGTTTCTCGGAAAGAGAAGCAGTCTGTTCCAACACTTCAATTCACTGTGCGAAGTGAATGGAGTGTTGCTTCACTTTCTAAATGCTGTCCTTTCAGAGAAAATCACTTTCCTTTGAAAGTGCCTTAAGCTTCTCACAAGCATTCACCAGAAACTCACATGCGTTTCTCTGAAAGAGAAGCAGTCTGTTCCAACACTTCAATTCACTGTGCGAAGTGAATGGAGTGTTGCTTCACTTTCTAAATGCTGTCCTTTCAGAGAAAATCACTTTCCTTTGAAAGTGCCTTAAGCTACTTGCAAGCATTAGGAAGAAACTCACATGCGCTTCTCTGAAAGAGAAGCAGTCTGTTCCAACACTTCAATTCACTGTGCGAAGTGAATGGAGTGTTGCTTCACTTTCTAAATTCTGTCCTTTCAGAGAAAATCACTTTCCTTTGAAAGTGCCTTAAGCAACCTGCAAGAGTTCACAAGAAACTCACATGCGTTTCTCTGAAAGAGAAGCAGTCTGTTCCAACACTTCAATTCACTGTGCGAAGTGAATGGAGTGTTGCTTCACTTTCTAAATGCTGTCCTTTCAGAGAAAATCACTTTCCTTTGAAAGTGCCTTAAGCTTCTTACAAGCATTCACAAGAAACACTAATGCGTTTCTATGAAAGAGAAGCAGTCTGTTCCAACACTTCAATTCATTGCGTGAAGGGAATGGAGTGTTGCTTTACTTTCTAAATGCTGTCCTTTCAGAGAAAATCACTTTCCTTTGAAAGAGCCTTAAGCTACTGACAAGCATTCAACAGAAACTCACATGCATTTCTCTGAAAGAGAGGCAGTCTGTTCCAACACTTCAATTCACTGTACAAAGTGAATGGAGTGTTGCTTCACTTTCTAAATGCTGTCCTTTCAGAGAAAATCACTTTCCTTTGAAAGTGCCTTAAGCCACTTGCAAGCATTCACAAGAAACACTAATGCGTTTCTATGAAAGAGAAGCACTCTGTTCCAACACTTCAATTCACTGCACGAAGGGAATGGAGTGTTGCTTCACTTTCTAAATGCTGTCCTTTCAGAGAAAATCACTTTCCTTTGAAAGTGCCTGAAGCTACTTACAAGCATTAGGAAGAAAATCACATGCGTTTCTCTGAAAGAGAAGCAGTCTGTTCCAACACTTCAATTCACTGTGCGAAGTGAATGGAGTGTTGCATCACTTTCTAAATTCTGTCCTTTCAGAGAAAATCACTTTCCTTTGAAAGTGCCTTAAACTACTTTCAAGCATTCACAAAAAACTCACATGCGTTTCTCTGAAAGAGAAGCAGTCTGTTCCAACACTTCAATTCACTGTGCGAAGTGAATGGAGTGTTGCTTCAGTTTCTAAATGCTGTCCTTTCAGAGAAAATCACTTTCCTTTGAAAGTGCCTTAAGCAACTTGCAAGAATTCACAAGAAACTCACATGCGTTTCTCTGAAAGAGAAGCAGTCTGTTCCAACACTTCAATTCACTGTGCGAAGTGAATGGAGTGTTGCTTCACTTTCTAAATGCTGTCCTTTCAGAGAAAATCACTTTCCTTTGAAAGTGCCTTAAGCTTCTTACAAGCATTCACAAGAAACACTAATGCGTTTCTATGAAAGAGAAGCAGTCTGTTCCAACACTTCAATTCATTGCGCGAAGGGAATGGAGTGTTGCTTTACTTTCTAAATGCTGTCCTTTCAGAGAAAATCACTTTCCTTTGAAAGAGCCTTAAGCTACTGACAAGCATTCAACAGAAACTCACATGCATTTCTCTGAAAGAGAGGCAGTCTGTTCCAACACTTCAATTCACTGTACAAAGTGAATGGAGTGTTGCTTCACTTTCTAAATGCTGTCCTTTCAGAGAAAATCACTTTCCTTTGAAAGTGCCTTAAGCCACTTGCAAGCATTCACAAGAAACACTAATGCGTTTCTATGAAAGAAAAGCACTCTGTTCCAACACTTCAATTCACTGCACGAAGTGAATGGAGTGTTGCTTCACTTTCTAAATGCTGTCCTTTCAGAGAAAATCACTTTCCTTTGAAAGTGCCTGAAGCTACTTACAAGGATTAGGAAGAAACTCACATGCGTTTCTCTGAAAGAGAAGCAGTCTGTTCCAACACTTCAATTCACTGTGCGAAGTGAATGGAGTGTTGCTTCACTTTCTAAATGCTGTCCTTTCAGAGAAAATCACTTTCCTTTGAAAGTGCCTTAAGCCACTTGCAAGCATTCACCAGAAACTCACATGCGTTTCTCTGAAAGAGAAGCAGTCTGTTCCAACACTTCAATTCACTGTGCGAAGTGAATGGAGTGTTGCTTCACTTTCTAAATGCTGTCCTTTCAGAGAAAATCACTTTCCTTTGAAAGTGCCTTAAGCTACTTGCAAGCATTAGGAAGAAACTCACATGCGTTTCTCTGAAAGAGAAGAAGACTGTTCAAACACTTCAATTCACTGTGCGAAGTGAATGGAGTGTTGCTTCACTTTCTAAATTCTGTCCTTTCAGAGAAAATCACTTTCCTTTGAAAGTGCCTTAAACTACTTTCAAGCATTCACAAAAAACTCACATGCGTTTCTCTGAAAGAGAAGCAGTCTGTTCCAACACTTCAATTCACTGTGCGAAGTGAATGGAGTGTTGCTTCAGTTTCTAAATGCTGTCCTTTCAGAGAAAATCACTTTCCTTTGAAAGTGCCTTAAGCAACTTGCAAGAATTCACAAGAAACTCACATGCGTTTCTCTGAAAGAGAAGCAGTCTGTTCCAACACTTCAATTCACTGTGCGAAGTGAATGGAGTGTTGCTTCACTTTCTAAATGCTGTCCTTTCAGAGAAAATCACTTTCCTTTGAAAGTGCCTTAAGCTTCTTACAAGCATTCACAAGAAACACTAATGCGTTTCTATGAAAGAGAAGCAGTCTGTTCCAACACTTCAATTCATTGCGCGAAGGGAATGGAGTGTTGCTTTACTTTCTAAATGCTGTCCTTTCAGAGAAAATCACTTTCCTTTGAAAGAGCCTTAAGCTACTGACAAGCATTCAACAGAAAATCACATGCATTTCTCTGAAAGAGAGGCAGTCTGTTCCAACACTTCAATTCACTGTACAAAGTGAATGGAGTGTTGCTTCACTTTCTAAATGCTGTCCTTTCAGAGAAAATCACTTTCCTTTAAAAGTGCCTTAAGCCACTTGCAAGCATTCACAAGAAACACTAATGCGTTTCTATGAAAGAGAAGCACTCTGTTCCAACACTTCAATTCACTGCACGAAGTGAATGGAGTGTTGCTTCACTTTCTAAATGCTGTCCTTTCAGAGAAAATCACTTTCCTTTGAAAGTGCCTGAAGCTACTTACAAGCATTAGGAAGAAACTCACATGCGTTTCTCTGAAAGAGAAGCAGTCTGTTCCAACACTTCAATTCACTGTGCGAAGTGAATGGAGTGTTGCTTCACTTTCTAAATGCTGTCCTTTCAGAGAAAATCACTTTCCTTTGAAAGTGCCTTAAGCTTCTTACAAGCATTCACAAGAAACACTAATGCGTTTCTATGAAAGAGAAGCAGTCTGTTCCAACACTTCAATTCATTGCGCGAAGGGAATGGAGTGTTGCTTTACTTTCTAAATGCTGTCCTTTCAGAGAAAATCACTTTCCTTTGAAAGAGCCTTAAGCTACTGACAAGCATTCAACAGAAACTCACATGCATTTCTCTGAAAGAGAGGCAGTCTGTTCCAACACTTCAATTCACTGTACAAAGTGAATGGAGTGTTGCTTCACTTTCTAAATGCTGTCCTTTCAGAGAAAATCACTTTCCTTTGAAAGTGCCTTAAGCCACTTGCAAGCATTCACAAGAAACACTAATGCGTTTCTATGAAAGAGAAGCACTCTGTTCCAACACTTCAATTCACTGCACGAAGGGAATGGAGTGTTGCTTCACTTTCTAAATGCTGTCCTTTCAGAGAAAATCACTTTCCTTTGAAAGTGCCTGAAGCTATTTACAAGCATTAGGAAGAAAATCACATGCGTTTCTCTGAAAGAGAAGCAGTCTGTTCCAACACTTCAATTCACTGTGCGAAGTGAATGGAGTGTTGCATCACTTTCTAAATTCTGTCCTTTCAGAGAAAATCACTTTCCTTTGAAAGTGCCTTAAGCAACTTGCAAGAATTCACAAGAAACTCACATGCGTTTCTCTGAAAGAGAAGCAGTCTGTTCCAACACTTCAATTCACTGTGCGAAGTGAATGGAGTGTTGCTTCACTTTCTAAATGCTGTCCTTTCAGAGAAAATCACTTTCCTTTGAAAGTGCCTTAAGCTACTTACAATCATTCACCAGAAACTCACATGCGTTTCTCTGAAAGAGAAGCAGTCTGTTCCAATACTTCAATTCACTCTGCGAAGTGAATGGAGTGTTGCTTCACTTTCTAAATGCTGTCCTTTCAGAGAAAATCACTTTCCTTTGAAAGTGCCTTAATTTTCTTACAAGCATTCACAAGAAACACTAATGCATTTCTATGAAAGAGAAGCAGTCTGTTCCAACACTTCAATTCATTGCGCGAAGGGAATGGAGTGTTGCTTTACTTTCTAAATGCTGTCCTTTCAGAGAAAATCACTTTCCTTTGAAAGAGCCTTAAGCTACTGACAAGCATTCAACAGAAACTCACATGCATTTCTCTGAAAGAGAGGCAGTCTGTTCCAACACTTCAATTCACTGTACAAAGTGAATGGAGTGTTGCTTCACTTTCTAAATGCTGTCCTTTCAGAGAAAATCACTTTCCTTTGAAAGTGCCTTAAGCCACTTGCAAGCATTCACAAGAAACACTAATGCGTTTCTATGAAAGAGAAGCACTCTGTTCCAACACTTCAATTCACTGCACGAAGTGAATGGAGTGTTGCTTCACTTTCTAAATGCTGTCCTTTCAGAGAAAATCACTTTCCTTTGAAAGTGCCTGAAGCTACTTACAAGCATTAGGAAGAAACTCACATGCGTTTCTCTGAAAGAGAAGCAGTCTGTTCCAACACTTCAATTCACTGTGCGAAGTGAATGGAGTGTTGCTTCACTTTCTAAATGCTGTCCTTTCAGAGATAATCACTTTCCCTTGAAAGTGCCTTAAGCTACTTGGATGCATTAGGAAGAAACTCACATGCGTTTCTCGGAAAGAGAAGCAGTCTGTTCCAACACTTCAATTCACTGTGCGAAGTGAATGGAGTGTTGCCTCACTTTCTAAATGCTGTCCTTTCAGAGAAAATCACTTTCCTTTGAATGTGCCTTAAGCTACTTACAAGCATTCACAAGAAACACTAATGCGTTTCTATGAAAGAGAAGCAGTCTGTTCCAACACTTCAATTCACTGTGCGAAGTGAATGGAGTGTTGCTTCACTTTCTAAATGCTGTCCTTTCAGAGAAAATCACTTTCCTATGAAAGTGCCTGAAGCAACTTGCAAGAATTCACAAGAAACTCACATGCGTTTCTCGGAAAGAGAAGTAGTCTGTTCCAACACTTCAATTCACTGTGCGAAGTGAATGGAGTGTTGCTTCACTTTCTAAATGCTGTCCTTTCAGAGAAAATCACTTTCCTTTGAAAGTGCCTTAAGCTTCTTACAAGCATTCACCAGAAACTCACATGCGTTTCTCTGAAAGAGAAGCAGTCTGTTCCAACACTTCAATTCACTGTGCGAAGTGAATGGAGTGTTGCTTCACTTTCTAAATGCTGTCCTTTCAGAGAAAATCACTTTCCTTTGAAAGTGCCTTAAGCTACTTGCAAGCATTTGGAAGAAACTCACATGCGCTTCTCTTAAAGAGAAGCAGTCTGTTCCAACACTTCAATTCACTGTGCGAAGTGAATGGAGTGTTGCTTCACTTTCTAAATTCTGTCCTTTCAGAGAAAATCACTTTCCTTTGAAAGTTCCTTAAGCAACCTGCAAGAGTTCACAAGAAACTCACATGCGTTTCTCTGAAAGAGAAGCAGTCTGTTCCAACACTTCAATTCACTGTGCGAAGTGAATGGAGTGTTGCTTCACTTTCTAAATGCTGTCCTTTCAGAGAAAATCACTTTCCTTTGAAAGTGCCTTAAGCTTCTTACAAGCATTCACAAGAAACACTAATGCGTTTCTATGAAAGAGAAGCAGTCTGTTCCAACACTTCAATTCATTGCGCGAAGGGAATGGAGTGTTGCTTTACTTTCTAAATGCTGTCCTTTCAGAGAAAATCACTTTCCTTTGAAAGAGCCTTAAGCTACTGACAAGCATTCAACAGAAACTCACATGCATTTCTCTGAAAGAGAGGCAGTCTGTTCCAACACTTCAATTCACTGTACAAAGTGAATGGAGTGTTGCTTCACTTTCTAAATGCTGTCCTTTCAGAGAAAATCACTTTCCTTTGAAAGTGCCTTAAGCCACTTGCAAGCATTCACAAGAAACACTAATGCGTTTCTATGAAAGAGAAGCACTCTGTTCCAACACTTCAATTCACTGCACGAAGGGAATGGAGTGTTGCTTCACTTTCTAAATGCTGTCCTTTCAGAGAAAATCACTTTCCTTTGAAAGTGCCTGAAGCTAGTTACAAGCATTAGGAAGAAAATCACATGCGTTTCTCTGAAAGAGAAGCACTCTGTTCCAACACTTCAATTCACTGTGCGAAGTGAATGGAGTGTTGCATCACTTTCTAAATTCTGTCCTTTCAGAGAAAATCACTTTCCTTTGAAAGTGCCTTAAACTACTTTCAAGCATTCACAAAAAACTCACATGCGTTTCTCTGAAAGAGAAGCAGTCTGTTCCAACACTTCAATTCACTGTGCGAAGTGAATGGAGTGTTGCCTCACTTTCTAAATGCTGTCCTTTCAGAGAAAATCACTTTCCTTTGAAAGTGCCTTAAGCTACTTACAAGCATTCACAAGAAACACTAATGCGTTTCTATGAAAGAGAAGCAGTCTGTTCCAACACTTCAATTCACTGTGCGAAGTGAATGGAGTGTTGCTTCACTTTCTAAATGCTGTCCTTTCAGAGAAAATCACTTTCCTATGAAAGTGCCTGAAGCAACTTGCAAGAATTCACAAGAAACTCACATGCGTTTCTCGGAAAGAGAAGCAGTCTGTTCCAACACTTCAATTCACTGTGCGAAGTGAATGGAGTGTTGCTTCACTTTCTAAATGCTGTCCTTTCAGAGAAAATCACTTTCCTTTGAAAGTGCCTTAAGCCACTTGCAAGCATTCACAAGAAACACTAATGCGTTTCTATGAAAGAGAAGCACTCTGTTCCAACACTTCAATTCACTGCACGAAGGGAATGGAGTGTTGCTTCACTTTCTAAATGCTGTCCTTTCAGAGAAAATCACTTTCTTTGGAAAGTGCCTTAAACTACTTTCAAGCATTCACAAAAAACTCACATGCGTTTCTCTTAAAGAGAAGCAGTCTGTTCCAACACTTCAATTCACTGTGCGAAGTGAATGGAGTGTTGCTTCACTTTCTAAATTCTGTCCTTTCAGAGAAAATCACTTTCCTTTGAAAGTGCCTTAAACTACTTTCAAGCATTTACAAAAAACTCACATGCGTTTCTCTGAAAGAGAAGCAGTCTGTTCCAACACTTCAATTCACTGTGCGAAGTGAATGGAGTGTTGCATCACTTTCTAAATGCTGTCCTTTCAGAGAAAATCACTTTCCTTTGAAAGTGCCTTAAGCAACTTGCAAGAATTCACAAGAAACTCACATGCGTTTCTCTGAAAGAGAAGCAGTCTGTTCCAACACTTCAATTCACTGTGCGAAGTGAATGGAGTGTTGCTTCACTTTCTAAATGCTGTCCTTTCAGAGAAAATCACTTTCCTTTGAAAGTGCCTTAAGCTACTTACAAGCATTCACCAGAAACTCACATGCGTTTCTCTGAAAGAGAAGCAGTCTGTTCCAATACTTCAATTCACTGTGCGAAGTGAATGTAGTGTTGCTTCACTTTCTAAATGCTGTCCTTTC
This sequence comes from Myodes glareolus, assembly GCF_982192425.1. Lineage (NCBI taxonomy): Eukaryota > Metazoa > Chordata > Mammalia > Rodentia > Cricetidae > Myodes > Myodes glareolus. The sequence continues at coordinate 227,640 of NW_028263256.1, forward strand.
AGAGAAAATCACTTTCCTTTGAAAGTGCCTTAAGCTACTTACAAGCATTCAACAGAAACTCACATGCGTTTCTCTGAAAGAGAAGCAGTCTGTTCCAATACTTCAATTCACTGTGCGAAGTGAATGGAGTGTTGCTTCACTTTCTAAATGCTGTCCTTTCAGAGAAAATCACTTTCCTTTGAAAGTGCCTTAAGCTACTTACAAGCATTCACCAGAAACTCACATGCGTTTCTCTGAAAGAGAAGCAGTCTGTTCCAATACTTCAATTCACTGTGCGAAGTGAATGGAGTGTTGCTTCACTTTCTAAATGCTGTCCTTTCAGAGAAAATCACTTTCCTTTGAAAGTGCCTTAAGCTACTTACAAGCATTCAACAGAAACTCACATGCATTTCTCTGAAAGAGAAGCAGTCTGTTCCAACACTTCAATTCACTGTGCGAAGTGAATGGAGTGTTGCTTCAGTTTCTAAATGCTGTCCTTTCAGAGAAAATCACTTTCCTTTGAAAGTGCCTTAAGCCACTTGCAAGCATTCACAAGAAACACTAATGCGTTTCTATGAAAGAGAAGCACTCTGTTCCAACACTTCAATTCACTGCAAGAAGTGAATGGAGTGTTGCTTCACTTTCTAAATGCTGTCCTTTCAGAGAAAATCACTTTCCTTTGAAAGTGCCTGAAGCTACTTACAAGCATTAGGAAGAAACTCACATGCGTTTCTCTGAAAGAGAAGCAGTCTGTTCCAACACTTCAATTCACTGTGCGAAGTGAATGGAGTGTTGCTTCACTTTCTAAATGCTGTCCTTTCAGAGAAAATCACTTTCCCTTGAAAGTGCCTTAAGCTACTTGGAAGCATTAGGAAGAAACTCACATGCGTTTCTCTGAAAGAGAAGCAGTCTGTTCCAACACTTCAATTCACTGTGCGAAGTGAATGGAGTGTTGCCTCACTTTCTAAATGCTGTCCTTTCAGAGAAAATCACTTTCCTTTGAAAGTGCCTTAAGCTACTTACAAGCATTCACAAGAAACACTAATGCGTTTCTATGAAAGAGAAGCAGTCTGTTCCAACACTTCAATTCACTGTGCGAAGTGAATGGAGTGTTGCATCACTTTCTAAATTCTGTCCTTTCAGAGAAAATCACTTTCCTTTGAAAGTGCCTTAAACTACTTTCAAGCATTCACAAAAAACTCACATGCGTTTCTCTGAAAGAGAAGCAGTCTGTTCCAACACTTCAATTCACTGTGCCAAGTGAATGGAGTGTTGCCTCACTTTCTAAATGCTGTCCTTTCAGAGAAAATCACTTTCCTTTGAAAGTGCCTTAAGCTACTTACAAGCATTCACAAGAAACACTAATGCGTTTCTATGAAAGAGAAGCAGTCTGTTCCAACACTTCAATTCACTGTGCGAAGTGAATGGAGTGTTGCTTCACTTTCTAAATGCTGTCCTTTCAGAGAAAATCACTTTCCTATGAAAGTGCCTGAAGCAACTTGCAAGAATTCACAAGAAACTCACATGCGTTTCTCGGAAAGAGAAGCAGTCTGTTCCAACACTTCAATTCACTGTGCGAAGTGAATGGAGTGTTGCTTCACTTTCTAAATGCTGTCCTTTCAGAGAAAATCACTTTCCTTTGAAAGTGCCTTAAGCCACTTGCAAGCATTCACAAGAAACACTAATGCGTTTCTATGAAAGAGAAGCACTCTGTTCCAACACTTCAATTCACTGCACGAAGGGAATGGAGTGTTGCTTCACTTTCTAAATGCTGTCCTTTCAGAGAAAATCACTTTCCTTTGAAAGTGCCTTAAACTACTTTCAAGCATTCACAAAAAACTCACATGCGTTTCTCTTAAAGAGAAGCAGTCTGTTCCAACACTTCAATTCACTGTGCGAAGTGAATGGAGTGTTGCATCACTTTCTAAATTCTGTCCTTTCAGAGAAAATCACTTTCCTTTGAAAGTGCCTTAAACAACTTTCAAGCATTTACAAAATCTCACATGCGTTTCTCTGAAAGAGAAGCAGTCTGTTCCAACACTTCAATTCACTGTGCGAAGTGAATGGAGTGTTGCTTCAGTTTCTAAATGCTGTCCTTTCAGAGAAAATCACTTTCCTTTGAAAGTGCCTTAAGCAACTTGCAAGAATTCACAAGAAACTCACATGCGTTTCTCTGAAAGAGAAGCAGTCTGTTCCAACACTTCAATTCACTGTGCGAAGTGAATGGAGTGTTGCTTCACTTTCTAAATGCTGTCCTTTCAGAGAAAATCACTTTCCTTTGAAAGTGCCTTAAGCTACTTACAAGCATTCACCAGAAACTCACATGCGTTTCTCTGAAAGAGAAGCAGTCTGTTCCAATACTTCAATTCACTGTGCGAAGTGAATGGAGTGTTGCTTCACTTTCTAAATGCTGTCCTTTCAGAGAAAATCACTTTCCTTTGAAAGTGCCTTAAGCTACTTACAAGCATTCAACAGAAACTCACATGCATTTCTCTGAAAGAGAAGCAGTCTGTTCCAACACTTCAATTCACTGTGCGAAGTGAATGGAGTGTTGCTTCAGTTTCTAAATGCTGTCCTTTCAGAGAAAATCACTTTCCTTTGAAAGTGCCTTAAGCCACTTGCAAGCATTCACAAGAAACACTAATGCGTTTCTATGAAAGAGAAGCACTCTGTTCCAACACTTCAATTCACTGCACGAAGTGAATGGAGTGTTGCTTCACTTTCTAAATGCTGTCCTTTCAGAGAAAATCACTTTCCTTTGAAAGTGCCTGAAGCTACTTACAAGCATTAGGAAGAAACTCACATGCGTTTCTCTGAAAGAGAAGCAGTCTGTTCCAACACTTCAATTCACTGTGCGAAGTGAATGGAGTGTTGCTTCACTTTCTAAATGCTGTCCTTTCAGAGAAAATCACTTTCCCTTGAAAGTGCCTTAAGCTACTTGGAAGCATTAGGAAGAAACTCACATGCGTTTCTCTGAAAGAGAAGCAGTCTGTTCCAACACTTCAATTCACTGTGCGAAGTGAATGGAGTGTTGCCTCACTTTCTAAATGCTGTCCTTTCAGAGAAAATCACTTTCCTTTGAAAGTGCCTTAAGCTACTTACAAGCATTCACAAGAAACACTAATGCGTTTCTATGAAAGAGAAGCAGTCTGTTCCAACACTTCAATTCACTGTGCGAAGTGAATGGAGTGTTGCTTCACTTTCTAAATGCTGTCCTTTCAGAGAAAATCACTTTCCTATGAAAGTGCCTGAAGCAACTTGCAAGAATTCACAAGAAACTCACATGCGTTTCTCGGAAAGAGAAGCAGTCTGTTCCAACACTTCAATTCACTGTGCGAAGTGAATGGAGTGTTGCTTCACTTTCTAAATGCTGTCCTTTCAGAGAAAATCACTTTCCTTTGAAAGTGCCTTAAGCTTCTCACAAGCATTCACCAGAAACTCACATGCGTTTCTCTGAAAGAGAAGCAGTCTGTTCCAACACTTCAATTCACTGTGCGAAGTGAATGGAGTGTTGCTTCACTTTCTAAATGCTGTCCTTTCAGAGAAAATCACTTTCCTTTGAAAGTGCCTTAAGCTACTTGCAAGCATTAGGAAGAAACTCACATGCGCTTCTCTGAAAGAGAAGCAGTCTGTTCCAACACTTCAATTCACTGTGCGAAGTGAATGGAGTGTTGCTTCACTTTCTAAATTCTGTCCTTTCAGAGAAAATCACTTTCCTTTGAAAGTGCCTTAAGCAACCTGCAAGAGTTCACAAGAAACTCAAATGCGTTTCTCTGAAAGAGAAGCAGTCTGTTCCAACACTTCAATTCACTGTGCGAAGTGAATGGAGTGTTGCTTCACTTTCTAAATGCTGTCCTTTCAGAGAAAATCACTTTCCTTTGAAAGTGCCTTAAGCTTCTTACAAGCATTCACAAGAAACACTAATGCGTTTCTATGAAAGAGAAGCAGTCTGTTCCAACACTTCAATTCATTGCGTGAAGGGAATGGAGTGTTGCTTTACTTTCTAAATGCTGTCCTTTCAGAGAAAATCACTTTCCTTTGAAAGAGCCTTAAGCTACTGACAAGCATTCAACAGAAACTCACATGCATTTCTCTGAAAGAGAGGCAGTCTGTTCCAACACTTCAATTCACTGTACAAAGTGAATGGAGTGTTGCTTCACTTTCTAAATGCTGTCCTTTCAGAGAAAATCACTTTCCTTTGAAAGTGCCTTAAGCCACTTGCAAGCATTCACAAGAAACACTAATGCGTTTCTATGAAAGAGAAGCACTCTGTTCCAACACTTCAATTCACTGCACGAAGGGAATGGAGTGTTGCTTCACTTTCTAAATGCTGTCCTTTCAGAGAAAATCACTTTCCTTTGAAAGTGCCTGAAGCTACTTACAAGCATTAGGAAGAAAATCACATGCGTTTCTCTGAAAGAGAAGCAGTCTGTTCCAACACTTCAATTCACTGTGCGAAGTGAATGGAGTGTTGCATCACTTTCTAAATTCTGTCCTTTCAGAGAAAATCACTTTCCTTTGAAAGTGCCTTAAACTACTTTCAAGCATTCACAAAAAACTCACATGCGTTTCTCTGAAAGAGAAGCAGTCTGTTCCAACACTTCAATTCACTGTGCGAAGTGAATGGAGTGTTGCTTCAGTTTCTAAATGCTGTCCTTTCAGAGAAAATCACTTTCCTTTGAAAGTGCCTTAAGCAACTTGCAAGAATTCACAAGAAACTCACATGCGTTTCTCTGAAAGAGAAGCAGTCTGTTCCAACACTTCAATTCACTGTGCGAAGTGAATGGAGTGTTGCTTCACTTTCTAAATGCTGTCCTTTCAGAGAAAATCACTTTCCTTTGAAAGTGCCTTAAGCTTCTTACAAGCATTCACAAGAAACACTAATGCGTTTCTATGAAAGAGAAGCAGTCTGTTCCAACACTTCAATTCATTGCGCGAAGGGAATGGAGTGTTGCTTTACTTTCTAAATGCTGTCCTTTCAGAGAAAATCACTTTCCTTTGAAAGAGCCTTAAGCTACTGACAAGCATTCAACAGAAACTCACATGCATTTCTCTGAAAGAGAGGCAGTCTGTTCCAACACTTCAATTCACTGTACAAAGTGAATGGAGTGTTGCTTCACTTTCTAAATGCTGTCCTTTCAGAGAAAATCACTTTCCTTTGAAAGTGCCTTAAGCCACTTGCAAGCATTCACAAGAAACACTAATGCGTTTCTATGAAAGAAAAGCACTCTGTTCCAACACTTCAATTCACTGCACGAAGTGAATGGAGTGTTGCTTCACTTTCTAAATGCTGTCCTTTCAGAGAAAATCACTTTCCTTTGAAAGTGCCTGAAGCTACTTACAAGGATTAGGAAGAAACTCACATGCGTTTCTCTGAAAGAGAAGCAGTCTGTTCCAACACTTCAATTCACTGTGCGAAGTGAATGGAGTGTTGCTTCACTTTCTAAATGCTGTCCTTTCAGAGAAAATCACTTTCCTTTGAAAGTGCCTTAAGCCACTTGCAAGCATTCACCAGAAACTCACATGCGTTTCTCTGAAAGAGAAGCAGTCTGTTCCAACACTTCAATTCACTGTGCGAAGTGAATGGAGTGTTGCTTCACTTTCTAAATGCTGTCCTTTCAGAGAAAATCACTTTCCTTTGAAAGTGCCTTAAGCTACTTGCAAGCATTAGGAAGAAACTCACATGCGTTTCTCTGAAAGAGAAGAAGACTGTTCAAACACTTCAATTCACTGTGCGAAGTGAATGGAGTGTTGCTTCACTTTCTAAATTCTGTCCTTTCAGAGAAAATCACTTTCCTTTGAAAGTGCCTTAAACTACTTTCAAGCATTCACAAAAAACTCACATGCGTTTCTCTGAAAGAGAAGCAGTCTGTTCCAACACTTCAATTCACTGTGCGAAGTGAATGGAGTGTTGCTTCAGTTTCTAAATGCTGTCCTTTCAGAGAAAATCACTTTCCTTTGAAAGTGCCTTAAGCAACTTGCAAGAATTCACAGGAAACTCACATGCGTTTCTCTGAAAGAGAAGCAGTCTGTTCCAACACTTCAATTCACTGTGCGAAGTGAATGGAGTGTTGCTTCACTTTCTAAATGCTGTCCTTTCAGAGAAAATCACTTTCCTTTGAAAGTGCCTTAAGCTTCTTACAAGCATTCACAAGAAACACTAATGCGTTTCTATGAAAGAGAAGCAGTCTGTTCCAACACTTCAATTCATTGCGCGAAGGGAATGGAGTGTTGCTTTACTTTCTAAATGCTGTCCTTTCAGAGAAAATCACTTTCCTTTGAAAGAGCCTTAAGCTACTGACAAGCATTCAACAGAAACTCACATGCATTTCTCTGAAAGAGAGGCAGTCTGTTCCAACACTTCAATTCACTGTACAAAGTGAATGGAGTGTTGCTTCACTTTCTAAATGCTGTCCTTTCAGAGAAAATCACTTTCCTTTAAAAGTGCCTTAAGCCACTTGCAAGCATTCACAAGAAACACTAATGCGTTTCTATGAAAGAGAAGCACTCTGTTCCAACACTTCAATTCACTGCACGAAGTGAATGGAGTGTTGCTTCACTTTCTAAATGCTGTCCTTTCAGAGAAAATCACTTTCCTTTGAAAGTGCCTGAAGCTACTTACAAGCATTAGGAAGAAACTCACATGCGTTTCTCTGAAAGAGAAGCAGTCTGTTCCAACACTTCAATTCACTGTGCGAAGTGAATGGAGTGTTGCTTCACTTTCTAAATGCTGTCCTTTCAGAGAAAATCACTTTCCCTTGAAAGTGCCTTAAGCTACTTGCAAGCATTAGGAAGAAACTCACATGCGTTTCTCTGAAAGAGAAGCAGTCTGTTCCAACACTTCAATTCACTGTGCGAAGTGAATGGAGTGTTGCCTCACTTTCTAAATGCTGTCCTTTCAGAGAAAATCACTTTCCTTTGAAAGTGCCTTAAGCTACTTACAAGCATTCACAAGAAACACTAATGCGTTTCTCTTAAAGAGAAGCAGTCTGTTCCAACACTTCAATTCACTGTGCGAAGTGAATGGAGTGTTGCTTCACTTTCTAAATGCTGTCCTTTCAGAGAAAATCACTTTCCTATGAAAGTGCCTGAAGCAACATGCAAGAATTCACAAGAAACTCACATGCGTTTCTCGGAAAGAGAAGCAGTCTGTTCCAACACTTCAATTCACTGTGCGAAGTGAATGGAGTGTTGCTTCACTTTCTAAATGCTGTCCTTTCAGAGAAAATCACTTTCCTTTGAAAGTGCCTTAAGCCACTTGCAAGCATTCACAAGAAACACTAATGCGTTTCTCTGAAAGAGAAGCACTCTGTTCCAACACTTCAATTCACTGTGCGAAGTGAATGGAGTGTTGCTTCACTTTCTAAATGCTGTCCTTTCAGAGAAAATCACTTTCCTTTGAAAGTGCCTTAAACCTCTTTCAAGCTTTCACAAAAAACTCACATGCGTTTCTCTTAAAGAGAAGCAGTCTGTTCCAACACTTCATTTCACTGTGCGAAATGAATGGAGTGTTGCATCACTTTCTAAATTCTGTCCTTTCAGAGAAAATCACTTTCCTTTGAAAGTGCCTTAAACCACTTTCAAGCATTCACAAAAAACTCACATGCGTTTCTCTTAAAGAGAAGCAGTCTGTTCCAACACTTCATTTCACTGTGCTAAGTGAATGGAGTGTTGCTTCACTTTCTAAATGCTGTCCTTTCAGAGAAAATCACTTTCCTTTGAAAGTGCCTTAAGCTTCTTACAAGCATTCACCAGAAACTCACATGCGTTTCTCTGAAAGAGAAGCAGTCTGTTCCAACACTTCAATTCACTGTGCGAAGTGAATGGAGTGTTGCTTCACTTTCTAAATGCTGTCCTTTCAGAGAAAATCACTTTCCTTTGAAAGTGCCTTAAGCTACTTGCAAGCATTAGGAAGAAACTCACATGCGTTTCTCTGAAAGAGAAGAAGACTGTTCAAACACTTCAATTCACTGTGCGAAGTGAATGGAGTGTTGCTTCACTTTCTAAATTCTGTCCTTTCAGAGAAAATCACTTTCCTTTGAAAGTGCCTTAAACTACTTTCAAGCATTCACAAAAAACTCACATGCGTTTCTCTGAAAGAGAAGTAGTCTGTTCCAACACTTCAATTCACTGTGCGAAGTGAATGGAGTGTTGCTTCAGTTTCTAAATGCTGTCCTTTCAGAGAAAATCACTTTCCTTTGAAAGTGCCTTAAGCAACTTGCAAGAATTCACAAGAAACTCACATGCGTTTCTCTGAAAGAGAAGCAGTCTGTTCCAACACTTCAATTCACTGTGCGAAGTGAATGGAGTGTTGCTTCACTTTCTAAATGCTGTCCTTTCAGAGAAAATCACTTTCCTTTGAAAGTGCCTTAAGCTTCTTACAAGCATTCACAAGAAACACTAATGCGTTTCTATGAAAGAGAAGCAGTCTGTTCCGACACTTCAATTCATTGCGCGAAGGGAATGGAGTGTTGCTCTACTTTCTAAATGCTGTCCTTTCAGAGAAAATCACTTTCCTTTGAAAGAGCCTTAAGCTACTGACAAGCATTCAACAGAAACTCACATGCATTTCTCTGAAAGAGAAGCAGTCTGTTCCAACACTTCAATTCACTGTGCGAAGTGAATGGAGTGTTGCATCACTTTCTAAATTCTGTCCTTTCAGAGAAAATCACTTTCCTTTGAAAGTGCCTTAAACTACTTTCAAGCATTCACAAAAAACTCACATGCGTTTCTCTTAAAGAGAAGCAGTCTGTTCCAACACTTCAATTCACTGTGCGAAGTGAATGGAGTGTTGCTTCAGTTTCTAAATGCTGTCCTTTCAGAGAAAATCACTTTCCTTTGAAAGTGCCTTAAGCAACTTGCAAGAATTCACAAGAAACTCACATGCGTTTCTCTGAAAGAGAAGCAGTCTGTTCCAACACTTCAATTCACTGTGCGAAGTGAATGGAGTGTTGCTTCACTTTCTAAATGCTGTCCTTTCAGAGAAAATCACTTTCCCTTGAAAGTGCCTTAAGCTACTTGCAAGCATTAGGAAGAAACTCACATGCGTTTCTCTGAAAGAGAAGCAGTCTGTTCCAACACTTCAATTCACTGTGCAAAGTGAATGGAGTGTTGCCTCACTTTCTAAATGCTGTCCTTTCAGAGAAAATCATTTTCCTTTGAAAGTGCCTTAAGCTACTTACAAGCATTCACAAGAAACACTAATGCGTTTCTATGAAAGAGAAGCAGTCTGTTCCAACACTTCAATTCATTGCGCGAAGGGAAGGGAGTGTTGCTTTACTTTCTAAATGGTGTCCTTTCAGAGAAAATCACTTTCCTTTGAAAGAGCCTTAAGCTACTGACAAGCATTCAACAGAAACTCACATGCATTACTCTGAAAGAGAGGCAGTCTGTTCCAACACTTCAATTCACTGTACAAAGTGAATGGAGTGTTGCTTCACTTTCTAAATGCTGTCCTTTCAGAGAAAATCACTTTCCTTTGAAAGTGCCTTAAGCAACTTGCAAGCATTCACAAGAAACTCACATGCGTTTCTCTGAAAGAGAAGCAGTCTGTTCCAACACTTCAATTCACTGTGCGAAGTGAATGGAGTGTTGCTTCACTTTCTAAATGCTGTCCTTTCAGAGAAAATCACTTTCCTATGAAAGTGCCTGAAGCAACTTGCAAGAATTCACAAGAAACTCACATGCGTTTCTCGGAAAGAGAAGCAGTCTGTTCCAACACTTCAATTCACTGTGCGAAGTGAATGGAGTGTTGCTTCACTTTCTAAATGCTGTCCTTTCAGAGAAAATCACTTTCCTTTGAAAGTGCCTTAAGCCACTTGCAAGCATTCACAAGAAACACTAATGCGTTTCTATGAAAGAGAAGCACTCGGTTCCAACACTTCAATTCACTGCACGAAGGGAATGGAGTGTTGCTTCACTTTCTAAATGCTGTAATTTGAGAGAAAATCACTTTCCTTTGAAAGTGCCTTAAGCTTCTTACAAGCATTCACCAGAAACTCACATGCGTTTCTCTGAAAGAGAAGCAGTCTGTTCCAACACTTCAATTCACTGTGCGAAGTGAATGGAGTGTTGCTTCAGTTTCTAAATTCTGTCCTTTCAGAGAAAATCACTTTCCTTTGAAAGTGCCTTAAGCAACTTGCAAGAATTCAAAAGAAACTCACATGCGTTTCTCTGAAAGAGAAGCAGTCTGTTCCAACACTTCAATTCACTGTGCGAAGTGAATGGAGTGTTGCTTCACTTTCTAAATGCTGTCCTTTCAGAGAAAATCACTTTCCTTTGAAAGTGCCTTAAGCTACTTACAAGCATTCACCAGAAACTCACATGCGTTTCTCTGAAAGAGAAGCAGTCTGTTCCAATACTTCAATTCACTGTGCGAAGTGAATGGAGTGTTGCTTCACTTTCTAAATGCTGTCCTTTCAGAGAAAATCACTTTCCTTTGAAAGTGCCTTAAGCTACTTACAAGCATTCAACAGAAACTCACATGCATTTCTCTGAAAGAGAAGCAGTCTGTTCCAACACTTCAATTCACTGTGCGAAGTGAATGGAGTGTTGCTTCACTTTCTAAATGCTGTCCTTTCAGAGAAAATCACTTTCCTTTGAAAGTGCCTTAAGCTACTTGCAAGCATTAGGAAGAAACTCACATGCGTTTCTCTGAAAGAGAAGAAGACTGTTCAAACACTTCAATTCACTGTGCGAAGTGAATGGAGTGTTGCTTCACTTTCTAAATTCTGTCCTTTCAGAGAAAATCACTTTCCTTTGAAAGTGCCTTAAACTACTTTCAAGCATTCACAAGAAACTCACATGTGTTTCTCTGAAAGAGAAGCAGTCTGTTCCAACACTTCAATTCACTGTGCGAAGTGAATGGAGTGTTGCTTCAGTTTCTAAATGCTGTCCTTTCAGAGAAAATCACTTTCCTTTGAAAGTGCCTTAAGCAACTTGCAAGAATTCACAAGAAACTCACATGCGTTTCTCTGAAAGAGAAGCAGTCTGTTCCAACACTTCAATTCACTGTGCGAAGTGAATGGAGTGTTGCTTCACTTTCTAAATGCTGTCCTTTCAGAGAAAATCACTTTCCTTTGAAAGTGCCTTAAGCTTCTTACAAGCATTCACAAGAAACACTAATGCGTTTCTATGAAAGAGAAGCAGTCTGTTCCAACACTTCAATTCATTGCGCGAAGGGAATGGAGTGTTGCTTTACTTTCTAAATGCTGTCCTTTCAGAGAAAATCACTTTCCTTTGAAAGAGCCTTAAGCTACTGACCAGCATTTCACAGAAACTCACATGCATTTCTCTGAAAGAGAGGCAGTCTGTTCCAACACTTCAATTCACTGTACAAAGTGAATGGAGTGTTGCTTCACTTTCTAAATGCTGTCCTTTCAGAGAAAATCACTTTCCTTTGAAAGTGCCTTAAGCCACATGCAAGCATTCACAAGAAACACTAATGCGTTTCTATGAAAGAGAAGCACTCTGTTCCAACACTTCAATTCACTGCACGAAGTGAATGGAGTGTTGCTTCACTTTCTAAATGCTGTCCTTTCAGAGAAAATCACTTTCCTTTGAAAGTGCTTGAAGCTACTTACAAGCATTAGGAAGAAACTCACATGCGTTTCTCTGAAAGAGAAGCAGTCTGTTCCAACACTTCAATTCACTGTGCGAAGTGAATGGAGTGTTGCTTCACTTTCTAAATGCTGTCCTTTCAGAGAAAATCACTTTCCCTTGAAAGTGCCTTAAGCTACTTGCAAGCATTAGGAAGAAACTCACATGCGTTTCTCTGAAAGTGAAGCAGTCTGTTCCAACACTTCAATTCACTGTGCGAAGTGAATGGAGTGTTGCCTCACTTTCTAATTGCTGTCCTTTCAGAGAAAATCACTTTCCTTTGAAAGTGCCTTAAGCTACTTACAAGCATTCACAAGAAACACTAATGCGTTTCTATGAAAGAGAAGCAGTCTGTTCCAACACTTCAATTCACTGTGCGAAGTGAATGGAGTGTTGCTTCACTTTCTAAATGCTGTCCTTTCAGAGAAAATCACTTTCCTATGAAAGTGCCTGAAGCAACTTGCAAGAATTCACAAGAAACTCACATGCGTTTCTCGGAAAGAGAAGCAGTCTGTTCCAACACTTAAATTCACTGTGCGAAGTGAATGGAGTGTTGCTTCAGTTTCTAAATGCTGTCCTTTCAGAGAAAATCACTTTCCTTTGAAAGTGCCTTAAGCCACTTGCAAGCATTCACAAGAAACACTATTGCGTTTCTATGAAAGAGAAGCAGTCTGTTCCAACACTTCAATTCACTGCACGAAGGGAATGGAGTGTTGCTTCACTTTCTAAATGCTGTCCTTTCAGAGAAAATCACTTTCCTTTGAAAGTGCCTTAAACCTCTTTCAAGCATTCACAAAAAACTCACATGCGTTTCTCTTAAAGAGAAGCAGTCTGTTCCAACACTTCAATTCACTGTGCGAAGTGAATGGAGTGTTGCATCACTTTCTAAATTCTGTCCTTTCAGAGAAAATCACTTTCCTTTGAAAGTGCCTTAAACTACTTTCAAGCATTCACAAAAAACTCACATGCGTTTCTCTTAAAGAGAAGCAGTCTGTTCCAACACTTCAATTCACTGTGCTAAGTGAATGGCGTGTTGCTTCACTTTCTAAATGCTGTCCTTTCAGAGAAAATCACTTTCCTTTGAAAGTGCCTTAAGCTTCTTACAAGCATTCACCAGAAACTCACATGTGTTTCTCTGAAAGAGAAGCAGTCTGTTCCAACACTTCAATTCACTGTGCGAAGTGAATGGAGTGTTGCTTCACTTTCTAAATGCTGTCCTTTCAGAGAAAATCACTTTCCTTTGAAAGTGCTTTAAGCTACTTGCAAGCATTAGGAAGAAACTCACATGCGTTTCTCTGAAAGAGAAGAAGACTGTTCAAACACTTCAATTCACTGTGCGAAGTGAATGGAGTGTTGCTTCACTTTCTAAATTCTGTCCTTTCAGAGAAAATCACTTTCCTTTGAAAGTGCCTTAAACTGCTTTCAAGCATTCACAAAAAACTCACATGCGTTTCTCTGAAAGAGAAGCAGTCTGTTCCAACACTTCAATTCACTGTGCGAAGTGAATGGACTGTTGCTTCAGTTTCTAAATGCTGTCCTTTCAGAGAAAATCACTTTCCTTTGAAAGTGCCTTAAGCAACTTGCAAGAATTCACTAGAAACTCACATGCGTTTCTCTGAAAGAGAAGCAGTCTGTTCCAACACTTCAATTCACTGTGCGAAGTGAATGGAGTGTTGCTTCACTTTCTAAATGCTGTCCTTTCAGAGAAAATCACTTTCCTTTGAAAGTGCCTTAAGCTTCTTACAAGCATTCACAAGAAACACTAATGCGCTTCTATGAAAGAGAAGCAGTCTGTTCCGACACTTCAATTCATTGCGCGAAGGGAATGGAGTGTTGCTCTACTTTCTAAATGCTGTCCTTTCAGAGAAAATCACTTTAATTTGAAAGAGCCTTAAGCTACTGACAAGCATTCAACAGAAACTCACACGCATTTCTCTGAAAGAGAAGCAGTCTGTTCCAACACTTCAATTCACTGTACGAAGTGAATGGAGTGTTGCATCACTTTCTAAATTCTGTCCTTTCAGAGAAAATCACTTTCCTTTGAAAGTGCCTTAAACTACTTTCAAGCATTCACAAAAAACTCACATGCGTTTCTCTTAAAGAGAAGCAGTCTGTTCCAACACTTCAATTCACTGTGCGAAGTGAATGGAGTGTTGCTTCAGTTTCTAAATGCTGTCCTTTCAGAGAAAATCACTTTCCTTTGAAAGTGCCTTAAGCAACTTGCAAGAATTCACAAGAAACTCACATGCGTTTCTCTGAAAGAGAAGCAGTCTGTTCCAACACTTCAATTCACTGTGCGAAGTGAATGGAGTGTTGTTTCACTTTCTAAATGCTGTCCTTTCAGAGAAAATCACTTTCCCTTGAAAGTGCCTTAAGCTACTTGCAAGCATTAGGAAGAAACTCACATGCGTTTCTCTGAAAGAGAAGCAGTCTGTTCCAACACTTCAATTCACTGTGCGAAGTGAATGGAGTGTTGCCTCACTTTCTAAATGCTGTCCTTTCAGAGAAAATCATTTTCCTTTGAAAGTGCCTTAAGCTACTTACAAGCATTCACAAGAAACACTAATGCGTTTCTATGAAAGAGAAGCAGTCTGTTCCAATACTTCAATTCATTGCGCGAAGGGAATGGAGTGTTGCTTTACTTTCTAAATGCTGTCGTTTCAGAGAAAATCACTTTCCTTTGAAAGAGCCTTAAGCTACTGACAAGCATTCAACAGAAACTCACATGCATTTCTCTGAAAGAGAGGCAGCCTGTTCCAACACTTCAATTCACTGTACAAAGTGAATGGAGTGTTGCTTCACTTTCTAAATGCTGTCCTTTCAGAGAAAATCACTTTCCTTTGAAAGTGCCTTAAGCAACTTGCAAGCATTCACAAGAAACTCACATGCGTTTCTCTGAAAGAGAAGCAGTCTGTTCCAACACTTCAATTCACTGTGCGAAGTGAATGGAGTGTTGCTTCACTTTCTAAATGCTGTCCTTTCAGAGAAAATCACTTTCCTATGAAAGTGCCTGAAGCAACTTGCAAGAATTCACAAGAAACTCACATGCGTTTCTCGGAAAGAGAAGCAGTCTGTTCCAACACTTCAATTCACTGTGCGAAGTGAATGGAGTGTTGCTTCACTTTCTAAATGCTGTCCTTTCAGAGAAAATCACTTTCCTTTGAAAGTGCCTTAAGCCACTTGCAAGCATTCACAAGAAACACTAATGCGTTTCTATGAAAGAGAAGCACTCGGTTCCAACACTTCAATTCACTACACGAAGGGAATGGAGTGTTGCTTCACTTTCTAAATGCTGTAATTTGAGAGAAAATCACTTTCCTTTGAAAGTGCCTTAAGCTTCTTACAAGCATTCACCAGAAACTCACATGCGTTTCTCTGAAAGAGAAGCAGTCTGTTCCAACACTTCAATTCACTGTGCGAAGTAAATGGAGTGTTGCTTCAGTTTCTAAATGCTGTCCTTTCAGAGAAAATCACTCTCCTTTGAAAGTGCCTTAAGCTACTTGCAAGCATTAGGAAGAAACTCATATGCGTTTCTCTGAAAGAGAAGCAGACTGTTCAAACACTTCAATTCACTGTGCGAAGTGAATGGAGTGTTGCATCACTTTCTAAATTCTGTCCTTTCAGAGAAAATCACTTTCCTTTGAAAGTGCCTTAAACTACTTTCAAGCATTCACAAAAAACTCACATGCGTTTCTCTTAAAGAGAAGCAGTCTGTTCCAACACTTCAATTCACTGTGCTAAGTGAATGGCGTGTTGCTTCACTTTCTAAATGCTGTCCTTTCAGAGAAAATCACTTTCCTTTGAAAGTGCCTTAAGCTTCTTACAAGCATTCACCAGAAACTCACATGCGTTTCTCTGAAAGTGAAGCAGTCTGTTCCAACACATCAATTCACTGTGCGAAGTGAATGGAGTGTTGCTTCACTTTCTAAATGCTGTCCTTTCAGAGAAAATCACTTTCCTTTGAAAGTGCTTTAAGCTACTTGCAAGCATTAGGAAGAAACTCACATGCGTTTCTCTGAAAGAGAAGAAGACTGTTCAAACACTTCAATTCACTGTGCGAAGTGAATGGAGTGTTGCTTCACTTTCTAAATTCTGTCCTTTCAGAGAAAATCACTTTCCTTTGAAAGTGCCTTAAACTACTTTCAAGCATTCACAAAAAACTCACATGTGTTTCTCTGAAAGAGAAGCAGTCTGTTCCAACACT
The DNA here is from genome assembly GCF_982192425.1 of Myodes glareolus. Taxonomy (NCBI): domain Eukaryota; kingdom Metazoa; phylum Chordata; class Mammalia; order Rodentia; family Cricetidae; genus Myodes; species Myodes glareolus. The sequence continues at coordinate 243,421 of NW_028263256.1, forward strand.
TCAATTCACTGTGCGAAGTGATTGGAGTGTTGCTTCAGTTTCTAAATGCTGTCCTTTCAGAGAAAATCACTTTCCTTTGAAAGTGCCTTAAACAACTTGCAAGAATTCACAAGAAACTCACATGCGTTTCTCTGAAAGAGAAGCAGTCTGTTCCAACACTTCAATTCACTGTGCGAAGTGAATGGAGTGTTGCTTCACTTTCTAAATGCTGTCCTTTCAGAGAAAATCACTTTCCTTTGAAAGTGCCTTAAGCTTCTTACAAGCATTCACAAGAAACACTAATGCGCTTCTGTGAAAGAGAAGCAGTCTGTTCCGACACTTCAATTCATTGCGCGAAGGGAATGGAGTGTTGCTCTACTTTCTAAATGCTGTCCTTTCAGAGAAAATCACTTTAATTTGAAAGAGCCTTAAGCTACTGACAAGCATTCAACAGAAACTCACACGCATTTCTCTGAAAGAGAAGCAGTCTGTTCCAACACTTCAATTCACTGTGCGAAGTGAATGGAGTGTTGCATCACTTTCTAAATTCTGTCCTTTCAGAGAAAATCACTTTCCTTTGAAAGTGCCTTAAACTACTTTCAAGCATTCACAAAAAACTCACATGCGTTTCTCTTAAAGAGAAGCAGTCTGTTCCAACACTTCAATTCACTGTGCGAAGTGAATGGAGTGTTGCTTCAGTTTCTAAATGCTGTCCTTTCAGAGAAAATCACTTTCCTTTGAAAGTGCCTTAAGCAACTTGCAAGAATTCACAAGAAACTCACATGCGTTTCTCTGAAAGAGAAGCAGTCTGTTCCAACACTTCAATTCACTGTGCGAAGTGAATGGAGTGTTGCGTCACTTTCTAAATGCTGTCCTTTCAGAGAAAATCACTTTCCCTTGAAAGTGCCTTAAGCTACTTGCAAGCATTAGGAAGAAACTCACATGCGTTTCTCTGAAAGAGAAGCAGTCTGTTCCAACACTTCAATTCACTGTGCGAAGTGAATGGAGTGTTGCCTCACTTTCTAAATGCTGTCCTTTCAGAGAAAATCATTTTCCTTTGAAAGTGCCTTAAGCTACTTACAAGCATTCACAAGAAACACTAATGCGTTTCTATGAAAGAGAAGCAGTCTGTTCCAACACTTCAATTCATTGCGCGAAGGGAATGGAGTGTTGCTTTACTTTCTAAATGCTGTCCTTTCAGAGAAAATCACTTTCCTTTGAAAGAGCCTTAAGCTACTGACAAGCATTCAACAGAAACTCACATGCATTTCTCTGAAAGAGAGGCAGTCTGTTCCAACACTTCAATTCACTGTACAAAGTGAATGGAGTGTTGCTTCACTTTCTAAATGCTGTCCTTTCAGAGAAAATCACTTTCCTTTGAAAGTGCCTTAAGCAACTTGCAAGCATTCACAAGAAACTCACATGCGTTTCTCTGAAAGAGAAGCAGTCTGTTCCAACACTTCAATTCACTGTGCGAAGTGAATGGAGTGTTGCTTCACTTTCTAAATGCTGTCCTTTCAGAGAAAATCACTTTCCTATGAAAGTGCCTGAAGCAACTTGCAAGAATTCACAGGAAACTCACATGCGTTTCTCGGAAAGAGAAGCAGTCTGTTCCAACACTTCAATTCACTGTGCGAAGTGAATGGAGTGTTGCTTCACTTTCTAAATGCTGTCCTTTCAGAGAAAATCACTTTCCTTTGAAAGTGCCTTAAGCCACTTGCAAGCATTCACAAGAAACACTAATGCGTTTCTATGAAAGAGAAGCACTCGGTTCCAACACTTCAATTCACTACACGAAGGGAATGGAGTGTTGCTTCACTTTCTAAATGCTGTAATTTGAGAGAAAATCACTTTCCTTTGAAAGTGCCTTAAGCTTCTTACAAGCATTCACCAGAAACTCACATGCGTTTCTCTGAAAGAGAAGCAGTCTGTTCCAACACTTCAATTCACTGTGCGAAGTGAATGGAGTGTTGCTTCAGTTTCTAAATGCTGTCCTTTCAGAGAAAATCACTTTCCTTTGAAAGTTCCTTAAGCAACTTGCAAGAATTCACAAGAAACTCACATGCGTTTCTCTGAAAGAGAAGCAGTCTGTTCCAACACTTCAATTCACTGTGCGAAGTGAATGGAGTGTTGCTTCACTTTCTAAATGCTGTCCTTTCAGAGAAAATCACTTCCCTTTGAAAGTGCCTTAAGCTATTTACAAGCATTCACCAGAAACTCACATGCGTTTCTCTGAAAGAGAAGCAGTCTGTTCCAACACTTCAATTCACTGTGCGAAGTGAATGGAGTGTTGCTTCACTTTCTAAATGCTGTCCTTTCAGAGAAAATCACTTTCCTTTGAAAGTGCCTTAAGCAACTTGCAAGAATTCACAAGAAACTCACATGCGTTTCTCTGAAAGAGAAGCAGTCTGTTCCAACACTTCAATTCACTGTGCGAAGTGAATGGAGTGTTGCTTCACTTTCTAAATGCTGTCCTTTCAGAGAAAATCACTTTCCTTTGAAAGTGCCTTAAGCTTCTTACAAGCATTCTCAAGAAACACTAATGCGTTTCTATGAAAGAGAAGCAGTCTGTTCCAACACTTCAATTCATTGCGCGAAGGGAATGGAGTGTTGCTTTACTTTCTAAATGCTGTCCTTTCAGAGAAAATCACTTTCCTTTGAAAGAGCCTTAAGCTACTGACAAGCATTCAACAGAAACTCACATGCATTTCTCTGAAAGAGAGGCAGTCTGTTCCAACACTTCAATTCACTGTACAAAGTGAATGGAGTGTTGCTTCACTTTCTAAATGCTGTCCTTTCAGAGAAAATCACTTTCCTTTGAAAGTGCCTTAAGCCACTTGCAAGCATTCACAAGAAACACTAATGCGTTTCTATGAAAGAGAAGCACTCTGTTCCAACACTTCAATTCACTGCACGAAGGGAATGGAGTGTTGCTTCACTTTCTAAATGCTGTCCTTTCAGAGAAAATCACTTTCCTTTGAAAGTGCCTGAAGCTACTTACAAGCATTAGGAAGAAACTCACATGCGTTTCTCTGAAAGAGAAGCAGTCAGTTCCAACACTTCAATTCACTGTGCGAAGTGAATGGAGTGTTGCTTCACTTTCTAAATGCTGTCCTTTCAGAGAAAATCACTTTCCTTTGAAAGTGCCTGAAGCTACTTACAAGCATTAGGAAGAAACTCACATGCGTTTCTCTGAAAGAGAACCAGTCTGTTCCAACACTTCAATTCACTGTGCGAAGTGAATGGAGTGTTGCATCACTTTCTTAATTCTGTCCTTTCAGAGAAAATCACTTTCCTTTGAAAGTTCCTTAAGCAACTTGCAAGAATTCACAAGAAACTCACATGCGTTTCTCTGAAAGAGAAGCAGTCTGTTCCAACACTTCAATTCACTGTGCGAAGTGAATGGAGTGTTGCTTCACTTTCTAAATGCTGTCCTTTCAGAGAAAATCACTTTCCTTTGAAAGTGCCTTAAGCCACTTGCAAGCATTCACAAGAAACACTAATGCGTTTCTATGAAAGAGAAGCACTCTGTTCCAACACTTCAATTCACTGCACGAAGGGAATGGAGTGTTGCTTCACTTTCTAAATGCTGTCCTTTCAGAGAAAATCACTTTCCTTTGAAAGTGCCTGAAGCTACTTACAAGCATTAGGAAGAAACTCACATGCGTTTCTCTGAAAGAGAAGCAGTCTGTTCCAACACTTCAATTCACTGTGCGAAGTGAATGGAGTGTTGCTTCACTTTCTAAATGCTGTCCTTTCAGAGAAAATCACTTTCCCTTGAAAGTGCCTTAAGCTACTTGCAAGCATTAGGAAGAAACTCACATGCGTTTCTTTGAAAGAGAAGCAGTCTGTTCCAACATTTTAATTCACTGTGCGAAGTGAATGGAGTGTTGCCTCACTTTCTAAATGCTGTCCTTTCAGAGAAAATCACTTTCCTTTGAAAGTGCCTTAAGCTACTTACAAGCATTCACAAGAAACACTAATGCGTTTCTATGAAAGAGAAGCAGTCTGTTCCAACACTTCAATTCATTGCGCGAAGGGAATGGAGTGTTGCTTTACTTTCTAAATGCTGTCCTTTCAGAGAAAATCACTTTCCTTTGAAAGAGCCTTAAGCTACTGACAAGCATTCAACAGAAACTCACGTGCATTTCTCTGAAAGAGAGGCAGTCTGTTCCAACACTTCAATTCACTGTACAAAGTGAATGGAGTGTTGCTTCACTTTCTAAATGCTGTCCTTTCAGAGAAAATCACTTTCCTTTGAAAGTGCCTTAAGCAACTTGCAAGCATTCACAAGAAACTCACATGCGTTTCTCTGAAAGAGAAGCAGTCTGTTCCAACACTTCAATTCACTGTGCGAAGTGAATGGAGTGTTGCTTCACTTTCTAAATGCTGTCCTTTCAGAGAAAATCACTTTCCTATGAAAGTGCCTGAAGCAACTTGCAAGAATTCACAAGAAACTCACATGCGTTTCTCGGAAAGAGAAGCAGTCTGTTCCAACACTTCAATTCACTGTGCGAAGTGAATGGAGTGTTGCTTCACTTTCTAAATGCTGTCCTTTCAGAGAAAATCACTTTCCTTTGAAAGTGCCTTAAGCCACTTACAAGCATTCACAAGAAACACTAATGCGTTTCTATGAAAGAGAAGCACTCGGTTCCAACACTTCAATTCACTGCACGAAGGGAATGGAGTGTTGCTTCACTTTCTAAATGCTGTCCTTTCAGAGAAAATCACTTTCCTTTGAAAGTGCCTTAAGCTTCTTACAAGCATTCACCAGAAACTCACATGCGTTTCTCTGAAAGAGAAGCAGTCTGTTCCAACACTTCAATTCACTGTGCGAAGTGAATGGAGTGTTGCTTCACTTTCTAAATGCTGTCCTTTCAGAGAAAATCACTTTCCTTTGAAAGTGCCTTAAGCTACTTGCAAGCATTAGGAAGAAACTCACATGCGTTTCTCTGAAAGAGAAGCAGTCAGTTCCAACACTTCAATTCACTGTGCGAAGTGAATGGAGTGTTGCTTCACTTTCTTAATTCTGTCCTTTCAGAGAAAATCACTTTCCTTTGAAAGTTCCTTAAGCAACTTGCAAGAATTCACAAGAAACTCACATGCGTTTCTCTGAAAGAGAAGCAGTCTGTTCCAACACTTCAATTCACTGTGCGAAGTGAATGGAGTGTTGCTTCACTTTCTAAATGCTGTCCTTTCAGAGAAAATCACTTCCCTTTGAAAGTGCCTTAAGCTATTTACAAGCATTCACCAGAAACTCACATGCGTTTCTCTGAAAGAGAAGCAGTCTGTTCCAACACTTCAATTCACTGTGCGAAGTGAATGGAGTGTTGCTTCACTTTCTAAATGCTGTCCTTTCAGAGAAAATCACTTTCCTTTGAAAGTGCCTTAAGCAACTTGCAAGAATTCACAAGAAACTCACATGCGTTTCTCTGAAAGAGAAGCAGTCTGTTCCAACACTTCAATTCACTGTGCGAAGTGAATGGAGTGTTGCTTCACTTTCTAAATGCTGTCCTTTCAGAGAAAATCACTTTCCTTTGAAAGTGCCTTAAGCTTCTTACAAGCATTCACAAGAAACACTAATGCGTTTCTATGAAAGAGAAGCAGTCTGTTCCAACACTTCAATTCATTGCGCGAAGGGAATGGAGTGTTGCTTTACTTTCTAAATGCTGTCCTTTCAGAGAAAATCACTTTCCTTTGAAAGAGCCTTAAGCTACTGACAAGCATTCAACAGAAACTCACATGCATTTCTCTGAAAGAGAGGCAGTCTGTTCCAACACTTCAATTCACTGTACAAAGTGAATGGAGTGTTGCTTCACTTTCTAAATGCTGTCCTTTCAGAGAAAATCACTTTCCTTTGAAAGTGCCTTAAGCCACTTGCAAGCATTCACAAGAAACACTAATGCGTTTCTATGAAAGAGAAGCACTCTGTTCCAACACTTCAATTCACTGCACGAAGGGAATGGAGTGTTGCTTCACTTTCTAAATGCTGTCCTTTCAGAGAAAATCACTTTCCTTTGAAAGTGCCTGAAGCTACTTACAAGCATTAGGAAGAAACTCACATGCGTTTCTCTGAAAGAGAAGCAGTCTGTTCCAACACTTCAATTCACTGTGCGAAGTGAATGGAGTGTTGCTTCACTTTCTAAATGCTGTCCTTTCAGAGAAAATCACTTTCCCTTGAAAGTGCCTTAAGCTACTTGCAAGCATTAGGAAGAAACTCACATGCGTTTCTTTGAAAGAGAAGCAGTCTGTTCCAACATTTTAATTCACTGTGCGAAGTGAATGGAGTGTTGCCTCACTTTCTAAATGCTGTCCTTTCAGAGAAAATCACTTTCCTTTGAAAGTGCCTTAAGCTACTTACAAGCATTCACAAGAAACACTAATGCGTTTCTATGAAAGAGAAGCAGTCTGTTCCAACACTTCAATTCATTGCGCGAAGGGAATGGAGTGTTGCTTTACTTTCTAAATGCTGTCCTTTCAGAGAAAATCACTTTCCTTTGAAAGAGCCTTAAGCTACTGACAAGCATTCAACAGAAACTCACGTGCATTTCTCTGAAAGAGAGGCAGTCTGTTCCAACACTTCAATTCACTGTACAAAGTGAATGGAGTGTTGCTTCACTTTCTAAATGCTGTCCTTTCAGAGAAAATCACTTTCCTTTGAAAGTGCCTTAAGCAACTTGCAAGCATTCACAAGAAACTCACATGCGTTTCTCTGAAAGAGAAGCAGTCTGTTCCAACACTTCAATTCACTGTGCGAAGTGAATGGAGTGTTGCTTCACTTTCTAAATGCTGTCCTTTCAGAGAAAATCACTTTCCTATGAAAGTGCCTGAAGCAACTTGCAAGAATTCACAAGAAACTCACATGCGTTTCTCGGAAAGAGAAGCAGTCTGTTCCAACACTTCAATTCACTGTGCGAAGTGAATGGAGTGTTGCTTCACTTTCTAAATGCTGTCCTTTCAGAGAAAATCACTTTCCTTTGAAAGTGCCTTAAGCCACTTACAAGCATTCACAAGAAACACTAATGCGTTTCTATGAAAGAGAAGCACTCGGTTCCAACCCTTCAATTCACTGCACGAAGGGAATGGAGTGTTGCTTCACTTTCTAAATGCTGTCCTTTCAGAGAAAATCACTTTCCTTTGAAAGTGCCTTAAGCTTCTTACAAGCATTCACCAGAAACTCACATGCGTTTCTCTGAAAGAGAAGCAGTCTGTTCCAACACTTCAATTCACTGTGCGAAGTGAATGGAGTGTTGCTTCACTTTCTAAATGCTGTCCTTTCAGAGAAAATCACTTTCCTTTGAAAGTGCCTTAAGCTACTTGCAAGCATTAGGAAGAAACTCACATGCGTTTCTCTGAAAGAGAAGCAGACTGTTCAAACACTTCAATTCACTGTGCGAAGTGAATGGAGTGTTGCCTCACTTTCTAAATGCTGTCCTTTCAGAGAAAATCACTTTCCTTTGAAAGTGCCTTAAGCTACTTACAAGCATTCACAAGAAACACTAATGCGTTTCTATGAAAGAGAAGCAGTCTGTTCCAACACTTCAATTCATTGCGCGAAGGGAATGGAGTGTTGCTTTACTTTCTAAATGCTGTCCTTTCAGAGAAAATCACTTTCCTTTGAAAGAGCCTTAAGCTACTGACAAGCATTCAACAGAAACTCACGTGCATTTCTCTGAAAGAGAGGCAGTCTGTTCCAACACTTCAATTCACTGTACAAAGTGAATGGAGTGTTGCTTCACTTTCTAAATGCTGTCCTTTCAGAGAAAATCACTTTCCTTTGAAAGTGCCTTAAGCAACTTGCAAGCATTCACAAGAAACTCACATGCGTTTCTCTGAAAGAGAAGCAGTCTGTTCCAACACTTCAATTCACTGTGCGAAGTGAATGGAGTGTTGCTTCACTTTCTAAATGCTGTCCTTTCAGAGAAAATCACTTTCCTATGAAAGTGCCTGAAGCAACTTGCAAGAATTCACAAGAAACTCACATGCGTTTCTCGGAAAGAGAAGCAGTCTGTTCCAACACTTCAATTCACTGTGCGAAGTGAATGGAGTGTTGCTTCACTTTCTAAATGCTGTCCTTTCAGAGAAAATCACTTTCCTTTGAAAGTGCCTTAAGCCACTTACAAGCATTCACAAGAAACACTAATGCGTTTCTATGAAAGAGAAGCACTCGGTTCCAACACTTCAATTCACTGCACGAAGGGAATGGAGTGTTGCTTCACTTTCTAAATGCTGTCCTTTCAGAGAAAATCACTTTCCTTTGAAAGTGCCTTAAGCTTCTTACAAGCATTCACCAGAAACTCACATGCGTTTCTCTGAAAGAGAAGCAGTCTGTTCCAACACTTCAATTCACTGTGCGAAGTGAATGGAGTGTTGCTTCACTTTCTAAATGCTGTCCTTTCAGAGAAAATCACTTTCCTTTGAAAGTGCCTTAAGCTACTTGCAAGCATTAGGAAGAAACTCACATGCGTTTCTCTGAAAGAGAAGCAGTCAGTTCCAACACTTCAATTCACTGTGCGAAGTGAATGGAGTGTTGCTTCACTTTCTTAATTCTGTCCTTTCAGAGAAAATCACTTTCCTTTGAAAGTTCCTTAAGCAACTTGCAAGAATTCACAAGAAACTCACATGCGTTTCTCTGAAAGAGAAGCAGTCTGTTCCAACACTTCAATTCACTGTGCGAAGTGAATGGAGTGTTGCTTCACTTTCTAAATGCTGTCCTTTCAGAGAAAATCACTTCCCTTTGAAAGTGCCTTAAGCTATTTACAAGCATTCACCAGAAACTCACATGCATTTCTCTGAAAGAGAAGCAGTCTGTTCCAACACTTCAATTCACTGTGCGAAGTGAATGGAGTGTTGCTTCACTTTCTAAATGCTGTCCTTTCAGAGAAAATCACTTTCCTTTGAAAGTGCCTTAAGCAACTTGCAAGAATTCACAAGAAACTCACATGCGTTTCTCTGAAAGAGAAGCAGTCTGTTCCAACACTTCAATTCACTGTGCGAAGTGAATGGAGTGTTGCTTCACTTTCTAAATGCTGTCCTTTCAGAGAAAATCACTTTCCTTTGAAAGTGCCTTAAGCTTCTTACAAGCATTCACAAGAAACACTAATGCGTTTCTATGAAAGAGAAGCAGTCTGTTCCAACACTTCAATTCATTGCGCGAAGGGAATGGAGTGTTGCTTTACTTTCTAAATGCTGTCCTTTCAGAGAAAATCACTTTCCTTTGAAAGAGCCTTAAGCTACTGACAAGCATTCAACAGAAACTCACATGCATTTCTCTGAAAGAGAGGCAGTCTGTTCCAACACTTCAATTCACTGTACAAAGTGAATGGAGTGTTGCTTCACTTTCTAAATGCTGTCCTTTCAGAGAAAATCACTTTCCTTTGAAAGTGCCTTAAGCCACTTGCAAGCATTCACAAGAAACACTAATGCGTTTCTATGAAAGAGAAGCACTCTGTTCCAACACTTCAATTCACTGCACGAAGGGAATGGAGTGTTGCTTCACTTTCTAAATGCTGTCCTTTCAGAGAAAATCACTTTCCTTTGAAAGTGCCTGAAGCTACTTACAAGCATTAGGAAGAAACTCACATGCGTTTCTCTGAAAGAGAAGCAGTCTGTTCCAACACTTCAATTCACTGTGCGAAGTGAATGGAGTGTTGCTTCACTTTCTAAATGCTGTCCTTTCAGAGAAAATCACTTTCCCTTGAAAGTGCCTTAAGCTACTTGCAAGCATTAGGAAGAAACTCACATGCGTTTCTTTGAAAGAGAAGCAGTCTGTTCCAACATTTTAATTCACTGTGCGAAGTGAATGGAGTGTTGCCTCACTTTCTAAATGCTGTCCTTTCAGAGAAAATCACTTTCCTTTGAAAGTGCCTTAAGCTACTTACAAGCATTCACAAGAAACACTAATGCGTTTCTATGAAAGAGAAGCAGTCTGTTCCAACACTTCAATTCATTGCGCGAAGGGAATGGAGTGTTGCTTTACTTTCTAAATGCTGTCCTTTCAGAGAAAATCACTTTCCTTTGAAAGAGCCTTAAGCTACTGACAAGCATTCAACAGAAACTCACGTGCATTTCTCTGAAAGAGAGGCAGTCTGTTCCAACACTTCAATTCACTGTACAAAGTGAATGGAGTGTTCCTTCACTTTCTAAATGCTGTCCTTTCAGAGAAAATCACTTTCCTTTGAAAGTGCCTTAAGCAACTTGCAAGCATTCACAAGAAACTCACATGCGTTTCTCTGAAAGAGAAGCAGTCTGTTCCAACACTTCAATTCACTGTGCGAAGTGAATGGAGTGTTGCTTCACTTTCTAAATGCTGTCCTTTCAGAGAAAATCACTTTCCTATGAAAGTGCCTGAAGCAACTTGCAAGAATTCACAAGAAACTCACATGCGTTTCTCGGAAAGAGAAGCAGTCTGTTCCAACACTTCAATTCACTGTGCGAAGTGAATGGAGTGTTGCTTCACTTTCTAAATGCTGTCCTTTCAGAGAAAATCACTTTCCTTTGAAAGTGCCTTAAGCCACTTACAAGCATTCACAAGAAACACTAATGCGTTTCTATGAAAGAGAAGCACTCGGTTCCAACCCTTCAATTCACTGCACGAAGGGAATGGAGTGTTGCTTCACTTTCTAAATGCTGTCCTTTCAGAGAAAATCACTTTCCTTTGAAAGTGCCTTAAGCTTCTTACAAGCATTCACCAGAAACTCACATGCGTTTCTCTGAAAGAGAAGCAGTCTGTTCCAACACTTCAATTCACTGTGCGAAGTGAATGGAGTGTTGCTTCACTTTCTAAATGCTGTCCTTTCAGAGAAAATCACTTTCCTTTGAAAGTGCCTTAAGCTACTTGCAAGCATTAGGAAGAAACTCACATGCGTTTCTCTGAAAGAGAAGCAGACTGTTCAAACACTTCAATTCACTGTGCGAAGTGAATGGAGTGTTGCTTCACTTTCTAAATTCTGTCCTTTCAGAGAAAATCACTTTCCTTTGAAAGTGCCTTAAACTACTTTCAAGCATTCACAAAAAACTCACATACGTTTCTCTGAAAGAGAAGCAGTCTGTTCCAACACTTCAATTCACTGTGCGAAGTGAATGGAGTGTTGCTTCAGTTTCTAAATGCTGTCCTTTCAGAGAAAATCACTTTCCTTTGAAAGTGCCTTAAGCAACTTGCAAGAATTCACAAGAAACTCACATGCGTTTCTCTGAAAGAGAAGCAGTCTGTTCCAACACTTCAATTCACTGTGCGAAGTGAATGGAGTGTTGCTTCACTTTCTAAATGCTGTCCTTTCAGAGAAAATCACTTTCCTTTGAAAGTGCCTTAAGCTTCTTACAAGCATTCACAAGAAACACTAATGCGCTTCTATGAAAGAGAAGCAGTCTCTTCCGACACTTCAATTCATTGCGCGAAGGGAATGTAGTGTTGCTCTACTTTCTAAATGCTGTCCTTTCAGAGAAAATCACTTTCCTTTGAAAGAGCCTTAAGCTACTGACAAGCATTCAACAGAAACTCACATGCATTTCTCTGAAAGAGAGGCAGTCTGTTCCAACACTTCAATTCACTGTACAAAGTGAATGGAGTGTTGCTTCACTTTCTAAATGCTGTCCTTTCAGAGAAAATCACTTTCCTTTGAAAGTGCCTTAAGCCACTTGCAAGCATTCACAAGAAACACTAATGCGTTTCTATGAAAGAGAAGCACTCTGTTCCAACACTTCAATTCACTGCACGAAGGGAATGGAGTGTTGCTTCACTTTCTAAATGCTGTCCTTTCAGAGAAAATCACTTTCCTTTGAAAGTGCCTGAAGCTATTTACAAGCATTTGGAAGAAACTCACATGCGTTTCTCTGAAAGAGAAGCAGTCTGTTCCAACACTTCAATTCACTGTGCGAAGTGAATGGAGTGTTGCATCACTTTCTAAATTCTGTCCTTTCAGAGAAAATCACTTTCCTTTGAAAGTGCCTTAAACTACTTTCAAGCATTCACAAAAAACTCACATGAGTTTCTCTGAAAGAGAAGCAGTCTGTTCCAATACTTCAATTCACTCTGCGAAGTGAATGGAGTGTTGCTTCACTTTCTAAATGCTGTCCTTTCAGAGAAAATCACTTTCCTTTGAAAGTGCCTTAAGCTACTTACAAGCATTCAACAGAAACTCACATGCATTTCTCTGAAAGAGAAGCAGTCTGTTCCAACACTTCATTTCACTGTGCGAAGTGAATGGAGTGTTGCTTCACTTTCTAAATGCTGTCCTTTCAGAGAAAATCACTTTCCTTTGAAAGTGCCTTAAGCTACTTACAAGCATTCACTAGAAACTCACATGCGTTTCTCTGAAAGAGAAGCAGTCTGTTCCAACACTTCAATTCACTGTGCGAAGTGAATGGAGTGTTGCTTCAGTTTCTAAATGCTGCCCTTTCAGAGAAAATCACTTTCCTTTGAAAGTGCCTTAAGCTACTTGCAAGCATTAGGAAGAAACTCACATGCGTTTCTCTGAAAGAGAAGCAGTCTGTTCCAACACTTCAATTCACTGCACGAAGGGAATGGAGTGTTGCATCACTTTCTAAATGCTGTCCTTTCAGAGAAAATCACTTTCCTTTGAAAGTGCCTTAAGCTACTTACAAGCATTCAACAGAAACTCACATGCGTTTCTCTGAAAGAGAAGCAGTCTGTTCCAACACTTCAATTCACTGTGGGAAGTGAATGGAGTGTTGCTTCAGTTTCTAAATCCTGTCCTTTCAGAGAAAATCACTTTCCTTTGAAAGTGCCTTAAGCTACTTGAAAGCATTAGGAAGAAACTCACATGCGTTTCTCGGAAAGAGAAGCAGCTTGTTGCAACACTTCAATTCACTGTGTGAAGTGAATGGAGTGTTGCCTCGCTTTCTAAATGCTGTCCATTCAGAGAAAATCACTTTCCTTTCAAAGTGCCTTATACTACTTACAAGCATTCAACAGAAACTCACATGCGTTTCTCTGAAAGACAAGCAGTCTGCTCCAACACTTCAATTCAATGTGCGAAGTGAATGGAGTGTTGCTTCACTTTCTAAATGCTGTCCTTTCAGAGAAAATCACTTTCCTTTGAAAGTGCCTTAAGCTTCTTACAAGCATTCAACAGAAACTCACATGCATTTCTCTGAAAGAGAAGCAGTCTGTTCCAACACTTCAATTCACTGTGCGAAGTGAATGGAGTGTTGCTTCACTTTCTAAATTATGTCCTTTCAGAGAAAATCACTTTCCTTTGAAAGTGCCTTAAGCTACTTACAAGCATTCACCAGAAACTCACATGCGTTTCTCTGAAAGAGAAGCAGTCTGTTCCAACACTTCAATTCACTGTGCGAAGTGAATGGAGTGTTGCTTCACTTTCTAAATGCTGTCCTTTCAGAGAAAATCACTTTCCTTTGAAAGTGCCTTAAGCTTCTTACAAGAATTCACAAGAAACACTAATGCGTTTCTATGAAAGAAAAGCAGTCTGTGCCAACACTTCAATTCATTGTGCGAAGGGAATGGAGTGTTGCTTTACTTTCTAAATGCTGTCCTTTCAGAGAAAATCACTTTCCTTTGAAAGAGCCTTAAGCTACTGACAAGCATTCAACAGAAACTCACATGCATTTCTCTGAAAGAGAGGCAGTCTGTTCCAACACTTCAATTCACTGTACAAAGTGAATGGAGTGTTGCTTCACTTTCTAAATGCTGTCCTTTCAGAGAAAATCACTTTCCTTTGAAAGTGCCTTAAACCACTTGCAAGCATTCACAAGAAACACTAATGTGTTTCTATGAGAGAGAAGCACTCTGTTCCAACACTTCAATTCACTGCACGAAGGGAATGGAGTGTTGCTTCACTTTCTAAATGCTGTCCTTTCAGAGAAAATCACTTTCCTTTGAAAGTGCCTGAAGCTACTTACAAGCATTAGGAAGAAACTCACATGCGTTTCTCTGAAAGAGAACCAGTCTGTTCCAACACTTCAATTCACTGTGCGAAGTGAATGGAGTGTTGCATCACTTTCTAAATTCTGTCCTTTCAGAGAAAATCACTTTCCTTTGAAAGTTCCTTAAGCAACTTGCAAGAATTCACAAGAAACTCACATGCGTTTCTCTGAAAGAGAAGCAGTCTGTTCCAACACTTCAATTCACTGTGCGAAGTGAATGGAGTGTTGCTTCACTTTCTAAATGCTGTCCTTTCAGAGAAAATCACTTTCCTATGAAAGTGCCTGAAGCAACTTGCAAGAATTCACAAGAAACTCACATGCGTTTCTCGGAAAGAGAAGCAGTCTGTTCCAACACTTCAATTCACTGTGCGAAGTGAATGGAGTGTTGCTTCACTTTCTAAATGCTGTCCTTTCAGAGAAAATCACTTTCCTTTGAAAGTGCCTTAAGCCACTTACAAGCATTCACAAGAAACACTAATGCGTTTCTATGAAAGAGAAGCACTCGGTTCCAACACTTCAATTCACTGCACGAAGGGAATGGAGTGTTGCTTCACTTTCTAAATGCTGTCCTTTCAGAGAAAATCACTTTCCTTTGAAAGTGCCTTAAGCTTCTTACAAGCATTCACCAGAAACTCACATGCGTTTCTCTGAAAGAGAAGCAGTCTGTTCCAACACTTCAATTCACTGTGCGAAGTGAATGGAGTGTTGCTTCACTTTCTAAATGCTGTCCTTTCAGAGAAAATCACTTTCCTTTGAAAGTGCCTTAAGCTACTTGCAAGCATTAGGAAGAAACTCACATGCGTTTCTCTGAAAGAGAAGCAGTCAGTTCCAACACTTCAATTCACTGTGCGAAGTGAATGGAGTGTTGCTTCACTTTCTAAATGCTGTCCTTTCAGAGAAAATCACTTTCCTTTGAAAGTGCCTGAAGCTACTTACAAGCATTAGGAAGAAACTCACATGCGTTTCTCTGAAAGAGAACCAGTCTGTTCCAACACTTCAATTCACTGTGCGAAGTGAATGGAGTGTTGCATCACTTTCTTAATTCTGTCCTTTCAGAGAAAATCACTTTCCTTTGAAAGTTCCTTAAGCAACTTGCAAGAATTCACAAGAAACTCACATGCGTTTCTCTGAAAGAGAAGCAGTCTGTTCCAACACTTCAATTCACTGTGCGAAGTGAATGGAGTGTTGCTTCACTTTCTAAATGCTGTCCTTTCAGAGAAAATCACTTCCCTTTGAAAGTGCCTTAAGCTATTTACAAGCATTCACCAGAAACTCACATGCGTTTCTCTGAAAGAGAAGCAGTCTGTTCCAACACTTCAATTCACTGTGCGAAGTGAATGGAGTGTTGCTTCACTTTCTAAATGCTGTCCTTTCAGAGAAAATCACTTTCCTTTGAAAGTGCCTTAAGCAACTTGCAAGAATTCATAAGAAACTCACATGCGTTTCTCTGAAAGAGAAGCAGTCTGTTCCAACACTTCAATTCACTGTGCGAAGTGAATGGAGTGTTGCTTCACTTTCTAAATGCTGTCCTTTCAGAGAAAATCACTTTCCTTTGAAAGTGCCTTAAGCTTCTTACAAGCATTCACAAGAAACACTAATGCGTTTCTATGAAAGAGAAGCAGTCTGTTCCAACACTTCAATTCATTGCGCGAAGGGAATGGAGTGTTGCTTTACTTTCTAAATGCTGTCCTTTCAGAGAAAATCACTTTCCTTTGAAAGAGCCTTAAGCTACTGACAAGCATTCAACAGAAACTCACATGCATTTCTCTGAAAGAGAGGCAGTCTGTTCCAACACTTCAATTCACTGTACAAAGTGAATGGAGTGTTGCTTCACTTTCTAAATGCTGTCCTTTCAGAGAAAATCACTTTCCTTTGAAAGTGCCTTAAACCACTTGCAAGCATTCACAAGAAACACTAATGCGTTTCTATGAGAGAGAAGCACTCTGTTCCAACACTTCAATTCACTGCACGAAGGGAATGGAGTGTTGCTTCACTTTCTAAATGCTGTCCTTTCAGAGAAAATCACTTTCCTTTGAAAGTGCCTGAAGCTACTTACAAGCATTAGGAAGAAACTCACATGCGTTTCTCTGAAAGAGAACCAGTCTGTTCCAACACTTCAATTCACTGTGCGAAGTGAATAGAGTGTTGCATCACTTTCTAAATTCTGTCCTTTCAGAGAAAATCACTTTCCTTTGAAAGTTCCTTAAGCAACTTGCAAGAATTCACAAGAAACTCACATGCGTTTCTCTGAAAGAGAAGCAGTCTGTTCCAACACTTCAATTCACTGTGCGAAGTGAATGGAGTGTTGCTTCACTTTCTAAATGCTGTCCTTTCAGAGAAAATCACTTTCCTATGAAAGTGCCTGAAGCAACTTGCAAGAATTCACAAGAAACTCACATGCGTTTCTCAGAAAGAGAAGCAGTCTGTTCCAACACTTCAATTCACTGTGCGAAGTGAATGGAGTGTTGCTTCACTTTCTAAATGCTGTCCTTTCAGAGAAAATCACTTTCCTTTGAAAGTGCCTTAAGCCACTTACAAGCATTCACAAGAAACACTAATGCGTTTCTATGAAAGAGAAGCACTCGGTTCCAACACTTCAATTCACTGCACGAAGGGAATGGAGTGTTGCTTCACTTTCTAAATGCTGTCCTTTCAGAGAAAATCACTTTCCTTTGAAAGTGCCTTAAGCTTCTTACAAGCATTCACCAGAAACTCACATGCCTTTCTCTGAAAGAGAAGCAGTCTGTTCCAACACTTCAATTCACTGTGCGAAGTGAATGGAGTGTTGCTTCACTTTCTAAATGCTGTCCTTTCAGAGAAAATCACTTTCCTTTGAAAGTGCCTTAAGCTACTTGCAAGCATTAGGAAGAAACTCACATGCGTTTCTCTGAAAGAGAAGCAGTCAGTTCCAACACTTCAATTCACTGTGCGAAGTGAATGGAGTGTTGCTTCACTTTCTAAATGCTGTCCTTTCAGAGAAAATCACTTTCCTTTGAAAGTGCCTGAAGCTACTTACAAGCATTAGGAAGAAACTCACATGCGTTTCTCTGAAAGAGAACCAGTCTGTTCCAACACTTCAATTCACTGTGCGAAGTGAATGGAGTGTTGCATCACTTTCTTAATTCTGTCCTTTCAGAGAAAATCACTTTCCTTTGAAAGTTCCTTAAGCAACTTGCAAGAATTCACAAGAAACTCACATGCGTTTCTCTGAAAGAGAAGCAGTCTGTTCCAACACTTCAATTCACTGTGCGAAGTGAATGGAGTGTTGCTTCACTTTCTAAATGCTGTCCTTTCAGAGAAAATCACTTCCCTTTGAAAGTGCCTTAAGCTATTTACAAGCATTCACCAGAAACTCACATGCGTTTCTCTGAAAGAGAAGCAGTCTGTTCCAACACTTCAATTCACTGTGCGAAGTGAATGGAGTGTTGCTTCACTTTCTAAATGCTGTCCTTTCAGAGAAAATCACTTTCCTTTGAAAGTGCCGTAAGCAACTTGCAAGAATTCACAAGAAACTCACATGCGTTTCTCTGAAAGAGAAGCAGTCTGTTCCAACACTTCAATTCACTGTGCGAAGTGAATGGAGTGTTGCTTCACTTTCTAAATGCTGTCCTTTCAGAGAAAATCACTTTCCTTTGAAAGTGCCTTAAGCTTCTTACAAGCATTCACAAGAAACACTAATGCGTTTCTATGAAAGAGAAGCAGTCTGTTCCAACACTTCAATTCATTGCGCGAAGGGAATGGAGTGTTGCTTTACTTTCTAAATGCTGTCCTTTCAGAGAAAATCACTTTCCTTTGAAAGAGCCTTAAGCTACTGACAAGCATTCAACAGAAACTCACATGCATTTCTCTGAAAGAGAGGCAGTCTGTTCCAACACTTCAATTCACTGTACAAAGTGAATGGAGTGTTGCTTCACTTTCTAAATGCTGTCCTTTCAGAGAAAATCACTTTCCTTTGAAAGTGCCTTAAGCCACTTGCAAGCATTCACAAGAAACACTAATGCGTTTCTATGAAAGAGAAGCACTCTGTTCCAACACTTCAATTCACTGCACGAAGGGAATGGAGTGTTGCTTCACTTTCTAAATGCTGTCCTTTCAGAGAAAATCACTTTCCTTTGAAAGTGCCTGAAGCTACTTACAAGCATTAGGAAGAAACTCACATGCGTTTCTCTGAAAGAGAAGCAGTCTGTTCCAACACTTCAATTCACTGTGCGAAGTGAATGGAGTGTTGCTTCACTTTCTAAATGCTGTCCTTTCAGAGAAAATCACTTTCCCTTGAAAGTGCCTTAAGCTACTTGCAAGCATTAGGAAGAAACTCACATGCGTTTCTTTGAAAGAGAAGCAGTCTGTTCCAACATTTTAATTCACTGTGCGAAGTGAATGGAGTGTTGCCTCACTTTCTAAATGCTGTCCTTTCAGAGAAAATCACTTTCCTTTGAAAGTGCCTTAAGCTACTTACAAGCATTCACAAGAAACACTAATGCGTTTCTATGAAAGAGAAGCAGTCTGTTCCAACACTTCAATTCATTGCGCGAAGGGAATGGAGTGTTGCTTTACTTTCTAAATGCTGTCCTTTCAGAGAAAATCACTTTCCTTTGAAAGAGCCTTAAGCTACTGACAAGCATTCAACAGAAACTCACGTGCATTTCTCTGAAAGAGAGGCAGTCTGTTCCAACACTTCAATTCACTGTACAAAGTGAATGGAGTGTTGCTTCACTTTCTAAATGCTGTCCTTTCAGAGAAAATCACTTTCCTTTGAAAGTGCCTTAAGCAACTTGCAAGCATTCACAAGAAACTCACATGCGTTTCTCTGAAAGAGAAGCAGTCTGTTCCAACACTTCAATTCACTGTGCGAAGTGAATGGAGTGTTGCTTCACTTTCTAAATGCTGTCCTTTCAGAGAAAATCACTTTCCTATGAAAGTGCCTGAAGCAACTTGCAAGAATTCACAAGAAACTCACATGCGTTTCTCGGAAAGAGAAGCAGTCTGTTCCAACACTTCAATTCACTGTGCGAAGTGAATGGAGTGTTGCTTCACTTTCTAAATGCTGTCCTTTCAGAGAAAATCACTTTCCTTTGAAAGTGCCTTAAGCCACTTACAAGCATTCACAAGAAACACTAATGCGTTTCTATGAAAGAGAAGCACTCGGTTCCAACACTTCAATTCACTGCACGAAGGGAATGGAGTGTTGCTTCACTTTCTAAATGCTGTCCTTTCAGAGAAAATCACTTTCCTTTGAAAGTGCCTTAAGCTTCTTACAAGCATTCACCAGAAACTCACATGCGTTTCTCTGAAAGAGAAGCAGTCTGTTCCAACACTTCAATTCACTGTGCGAAGTGAATGGAGTGTTGCTTCACTTTCTAAATGCTGTCCTTTCAGAGAAAATCACTTTCCTTTGAAAGTGCCTTAAGCTACTTGCAAGCATTAGGAAGAAACTCACATGCGTTTCTCTGAAAGAGAAGCAGACTGTTCAAACACTTCAATTCACTGTGCGAAGTGAATGGAGTGTTGCTTCACTTTCTAAATTCTGTCCTTTCAGAGAAAATCACTTTTCTTTGAAAGTGCCTTAAACTACTTTCAAGCATTCACAAAAAACTCACATACGTTTCTCTGAAAGAGAAGCAGTCTGTTCCAACACTTCAATTCACTGTGCGAAGTGAATGGAGTGTTGCTTCAGTTTCTAAATGCTGTCCTTTCAGAGAAAATCACTTTCCTTTGAAAGTGCCTTAAGCAACTTGCAAGAATTCACAAGAAACTCACATGCGTTTCTCTGAAAGAGAAGCAGTCTGTTCCAACACTTCAATTCACTGTGCGAAGTGAATGGAGTGTTGCTTCACTTTCTAAATGCTGTCCTTTCAGAGAAAATCACTTTCCTTTGAAAGTGCCTTAAGCTTCTTACAAGCATTCACAAGAAACACTAATGCGCTTCTATGAAAGAGAAGCAGTCTCTTCCGACACTTCAATTCATTGCGCGAAGGGAATGTAGTGTTGCTCTACTTTCTAAATGCTGTCCTTTCAGAGAAAATCACTTTCCTTTGAAAGAGCCTTAAGCTACTGACAAGCATTCAACAGAAACTCACATGCATTTCTCTGAAAGAGAGGCAGTCTGTTCCAACACTTCAATTCACTGTACAAAGTGAATGGAGTGTTGCTTCACTTTCTAAATGCTGTCCTTTCAGAGAAAATCACTTTCCTTTGAAAGTGCCTTAAGCCACTTGCAAGCATTCACAAGAAACACTAATGCGTTTCTATGAAAGAGAAGCAGTCTGTTCCAACACTTCAATTCACTGCACGAAGGGAATGGAGTGTTGCTTCACTTTCTAAATGCTGTCCTTTCAGAGAAAATCACTTTCCTTTGAAAGTGCCTGAAGCTACTTACAAGCATTTGGAAGAAACTCACATGCGTTTCTCTGAAAGAGAAGCAGTCTGTTCCAACACTTCAATTCACTGTGCGAAGTGAATGGAGTGTTGCATCACTTTCTAAATTCTGTCCTTTCAGAGAAAATCACTTTCCTTTGAAAGTGCCTTAAACTACTTTCAAGCATTCACAAAAAACTCACATGAGTTTCTCTGAAAGAAAAGCAGTCTGTTCCAATACTTCAATTCACTCTGCGAAGTGAATGGAGTGTTGCTTCACTTTCTAAATGCTGTCCTTTCAGAGAAAATCACTTTCCTTTGAAAGTGCCTTAAGCTACTTACAAGCATTCAACAGAAACTCACATGCATTTCTCTGAAAGAGAAGCAGTCTGTTCCAACACTTCATTTCACTGTGCGAAGTGAATGGAGTGTTGCTTCACTTTCTAAATGCTGTCCTTTCAGAGAAAATCACTTTCCTTTGAAAGTGCCTTAAGCTACTTACAAGCATTCACTAGAAACTCACATGCGTTTCTCTGAAAGAGAAGCAGTCTGTTCCAACACTTCAATTCACTGTGCGAAGTGAATGGAGTGTTGCTTCAGTTTCTAAATGCTGCCCTTTCAGAGAAAATCACTTTCCTTTGAAAGTGCCTTAAGCAACTTGCAAGAATTCACAAGAAACTCACATGCGTTTCTCTGAAAGAGAAGCAGTCTGTTCCAACACTTCAATTCATCGTGCGAAGTGAATGGAGTGTTGCTTCACTTTCTAAATGCTGTCCTTTCAGAGAAAATCACTTTCCTTTGAAAGTGCCTTAAGGTTCTTACAAGGATTCACCAGAAACTTACATGCGTTTCTCTGAAAGAGAAGCAGTCTGTTCCAATACTTTAATTCACTCTGCGAAGTGAATGGAGTGTTGCTTCACTTTCTAAATGCTGTCCTTTCAGAGAAAATCACTTTCCTTTGAAAGTGCCTTAAGCTACTTGCAAGCAATAGGAAGAAACTCACATGCGTTTCTCTGAAAGAGAAGCAGTCTGTTCCAACACTTCAATTCATCGTGCGAAGTGAATGGAGTGTTGCTTCACTTTCTAAATGCTGTCCTTTCAGAGAAAATCACTTTCCTTTGAAAGTGCCTTAAGCTTCTTACAAGCATTCACAAGAAACACTAATGCGCTTCTATGAAAGAGAAGCAGTCTCTTCCGACACTTCAATTCATTGCGCGAAGGGAATGTAGTGTTGCTCTACTTTCTAAATGCTGTCCTTTCAGAGAAAATCACTTTCCTTTGAAAGAGCCTTAAGCTACTGACAAGCATTCAACAGAAACTCACATGCATTTCTCTGAAAGAGAGGCAGTCTGTTCCAACACTTCAATTCACTGTACAAAGTGAATGGAGTGTTGCTTCACTTTCTAAATGCTGTCCTTTCAGAGAAAATCACTTTCCTTTGAAAGTGCCTTAAGCCACTTGCAAGCATTCACAAGAAACACTAATGCGTTTCTATGAAAGAGAAGCACTCTGTTCCAACACTTCAATTCACTGCACGAAGGGAATGGAGTGTTGCTTCACTTTTTAAATGCTGTCCTTTCAGAGAAAATCACTTTCCTTTGAAAGTGCCTGAAGCTACTTACAAGCATTTGGAAGAAACTCACATGCGTTTCTCTGAAAGAGAAGCAGTCTGTTCCAACACTTCAATTCACTGTGCGAAGTGAATGGAGTGTTGCATCACTTTCTAAATTCTGTCCTTTCAGAGAAAATCACTTTCCTTTGAAAGTGCCTTAAACTACTTTCAAGCATTCACAAAAAACTCACATGAGTTTCTCTGAAAGAAAAGCAGTCTGTTCCAATACTTCAATTCACTCTGCGAAGTGAATGGAGTGTTGCTTCACTTTCTAAATGCTGTCCTTTCAGAGAAAATCACTTTCCTTTGAAAGTGCCTTAAGCTACTTACAAGCATTCAACAGAAACTCACATGCATTTCTCTGAAAGAGAAGCAGTCTGTTCCAACACTTCATTTCACTGTGCGAAGTGAATGGAGTGTTGCTTCACTTTCTAAATGCTGTCCTTTCAGAGAAAATCACTTTCCTTTGAAAGTGCCTTAAGCTACTTACAAGCATTCACTAGAAACTCACATGCGTTTCTCTGAAAGAGAAGCAGTCTGTTCCAACACTTCAATTCACTGTGCGAAGTGAATGGAGTGTTGCTTCAGTTTCTAAATGCTGCCCTTTCAGAGAAAATCACTTTCCTTTGAAAGTGCCTTAAGCAACTTGCAAGAATTCACAAGAAACTCACATGCGTTTCTCTGAAAGAGAAGCAGTCTGTTCCAACACTTCAATTCATCGTGCGAAGTGAATGGAGTGTTGCTTCACTTTCTAAATGCTGTCCTTTCAGAGAAAATCACTTTCCTTTGAAAGTGCCTTAAGGTTCTTACAAGGATTCACCAGAAACTTACATGCGTTTCTCTGAAAGAGAAGCAGTCTGTTCCAATACTTTAATTCACTCTGCGAAGTGAATGGAGTGTTGCTTCACTTTCTAAATGCTGTCCTTTCAGAGAAAATCACTTTCCTTTGAAAGTGCCTTAAGCTACTTGCAAGCAATAGGAAGAAACTCACATGCGTTTCTCTGAAAGAGAAGCAGTCTGTTCCAACACTTCAATTCATTGCGCGAAGGGAATGTAGTGTTGCTCTACTTTCTAAATGCTGTCCTTTCAGAGAAAATCACTTTCCTTTGAAAGAGCCTTAAGCTACTGACAAG
The DNA here is from genome assembly GCF_982192425.1 of Myodes glareolus. Lineage (NCBI taxonomy): Eukaryota > Metazoa > Chordata > Mammalia > Rodentia > Cricetidae > Myodes > Myodes glareolus. The sequence goes on from NW_028263256.1 coordinate 266,404, forward strand.
CATTCAACAGAAACTCACATGCATTTCTCTGAAAGAGAGGCAGTCTGTTCCAACACTTCAATTCACTGTACAAAGTGAATGGAGTGTTGCTTCACTTTCTAAATGCTGTCCTTTCAGAGAAAATCACTTTCCTTTGAAAGTGCCTTAAGCCACTTGCAAGCATTCACAAGAAACACTAATGCGTTTCTATGAAAGAGAAGCACTCTGTTCCAACACTTCAATTCACTGTGCGAAGTGAATGGAGTGTTGCATCACTTTCTAAATTCTGTCCTTTCAGAGAAAATCACTTTCCTTTGAAAGTGCCTTAAACTACTTTCAAGCATTCACAAAAAACTCACATGAGTTTCTCTGAAAGAGAAGCAGTCTGTTCCAATACTTCAATTCACTCTGCGAAGTGAATGGAGTGTTGCTTCACTTTCTAAATGCTGTCCTTTCAGAGAAAATCACTTTCCTTTGAAAGTGCCTTAAGCTACTTACAAGCATTCAACAGAAACTCACATGCATTTCTCTGAAAGAGAAGCAGTCTGTTCCAACACTTCATTTCACTGTGCGAAGTGAATGGAGTGTTGCTTCACTTTCTAAATGCTGTCCTTTCAGAGAAAATCACTTTCCTTTGAAAGTGCCTTAAGCTACTTACAAGCATTCACTAGAAACTCACATGCGTTTCTCTGAAAGAGAAGCAGTCTGTTCCAACACTTCAATTCACTGTGCGAAGTGAATGGAGTGTTGCTTCAATTTCTAAATGCTGCCCTTTCAGAGAAAATCACTTTCCTTTGAAAGTGCCTTAAGCAACTTGCAAGAATTCACAAGAAACTCACATGCGTTTCTCTGAAAGAGAAGCAGTCTGTTCCAACACTTCAATTCATCGTGCGAAGTGAATGGAGTGTTGCTTCACTTTCTAAATGCTGTCCTTTCAGAGAAAATCACTTTCCTTTGAAAGTGCCTTAAGGTTCTTACAAGGATTCACCAGAAACTTACATGCGTTTCTCTGAAAGAGAAGCAGTCTGTTCCAATACTTTAATTCACTCTGCGAAGTGAATGGAGTGTTGCTTCACTTTCTAAATGCTGTCCTTTCAGAGAAAATCACTTTCCTTTGAAAGTGCCTTAAGCTACTTGCAAGCAATAGGAAGAAACTCACATGCGTTTCTCTGAAAGAGAAGCAGTCTGTTCCAACACTTCAATTCACTGTGCGAAGTGAATGGAGTGTTGCTTCACTTTCTAAATGCTGTCCTTTCAGAGAAAATCACTTTCCTTTGAAAGTGCCTTAAGCTACATGCAAGCATTAGGAAGAAACTCACATGCGTTTCTCTGAAAGAGAAGCAGTCTGTTCCAACACTTCAATTCACTGTGTGAAGTGAATGGAGTGTTGCCTTGCTTTCTAAATGCTGTCCTTTCAGAGAAAATCACTTTCCTTTCAAAGTGCCTTATGCTACTTACAAGCATTCAACAGAAACTCACATGCGTTTCTCTGAAAGAGAAGCAGTCTGCTCCAACACTTCAATTCAATGTGCGAAGTGAATGGAGTGTTGCTTCACTTTCTAAATGCTGTCCTTTCAGAGAAAATCACTTTCCTTTGAAAGTGCCTTAAGCTACTTACAAGCATTCACTAGAAACTCACATGCGTTTCTCTGAAAGAGAAGCAGTCAGTTCCAACACTTCAATTCACTGTGCGAAGTGAATGGAGTGTTGCTTCAGTTTCTAAATGCTGCCCTTTCAGAGAAAATCACTTTCCTTTGAAAGTGCCTTAAGCAACTTGCAAGAATTCACAAGAAACTCACATGCGTTTCTCTGAAAGAGAAGCAGTCTGTTCCAACACTTCAATTCATTGCGCGAAGGGAATGTAGTGTTGCTCTACTTTCTAAATGCTGTCCTTTCAGAGAAAATCACTTTCCTTTGAAAGATCCTTAAGCTACTGACAAGCATTCAACAGAAACTCACATGCATTTCTCTGAAAGAGAGGCAGTCTGTTCCAACACTTCAATTCACTGTACAAAGTGAATGGAGTGTTGCTTCACTTTCTAAATGCTGTCCTTTCAGAGAAAATCACTTTCCTTTGAAAGTGCCTTAAGCCACTTGCAAGCATTCACAAGAAACACTAATGCGTTTCTATGAAAGAGAAGCACTCTGTTCCAACACTTCAATTCACTGTGCGAAGTGAATGGAGTGTTGCATCACTTTCTAAATTCTGTCCTTTCAGAGAAAATCACTTTCCTTTGAAAGTGCCTTAAACTACTTTCAAGCATTCACAAAAAACTCACATGAGTTTCTCTGAAAGAGAAGCAGTCTGTTCCAATACTTCAATTCACTCTGCGAAGTGAATGGAGTGTTGCTTCACTTTCTAAATGCTGTCCTTTCAGAGAAAATCACTTTCCTTTGAAAGTGCCTTAAGCTACTTACAAGCATTCAACAGAAACTCACATGCATTTCTCTGAAAGAGAAGCAGTCTGTTCCAACACTTCATTTCACTGTGCGAAGTGAATGGAGTGTTGCTTCACTTTCTAAATGCTGTCCTTTCAGAGAAAATCACTTTCCTTTGAAAGTGCCTTAAGCTACTTACAAGCATTCACTAGAAACTCACATGCGTTTCTCTGAAAGAGAAGCAGTCTGTTCCAACACTTCAATTCACTGTGCGAAGTGAATGGAGTGTTGCTTCAGTTTCTAAATGCTGCCCTTTCAGAGAAAATCACTTTCCTTTGAAAGTGCCTTAAGCAACTTGCAAGAATTCACAAGAAACTCACATGCGTTTCTCTGAAAGAGAAGCAGTCTGTTCCAACACTTCAATTCATCGTGCGAAGTGAATGGAGTGTTGCTTCACTTTCTAAATGCTGTCCTTTCAGAGAAAATCACTTTCCTTTGAAAGTGCCTTAAGGTTCTTACAAGGATTCACCAGAAACTTACATGCGTTTCTCTGAAAGAGAAGCAGTCTGTTCCAATACTTTAATTCACTCTGCGAAGTGAATGGAGTGTTGCTTCACTTTCTAAATGCTGTCCTTTCAGAGAAAATCACTTTCCTTTGAAAGTGCCTTAAGCTACTTGCAAGCAATAGGAAGAAACTCACATGCGTTTCTCTGAAAGAGAAGCAGTCTGTTCCAACACTTCAATTCACTGTGCAAAGTGAATGGAGTGTTGCTTCACTTTCTAAATGCTGTCCTTTCAGAGAAAATCACTTTCCTTTGAAAGTGCCTTAAGCTACATGCAAGCATTAGGAAGAAACTCACATGCGTTTCTCTGAAAGAGAAGCAGTCTGTTCCAACACTTCAATTCACTGTGTGAAGTGAATGGAGTGTTGCCTTGCTTTCTAAATGCTGTCCTTTCAGAGAAAATCACTTTCCTTTCAAAGTGCCTTATGCTACTTACAAGCATTCAACAGAAATTCACATGCGTTTCTCTGAAAGAGAAGCAGTCTGCTCCAACACTTCAATTCAATGTGCGAAGTGAATGGAGTGTTACTTCACTTTCTAAATGCTGTCCTTTCAGAGAAAATCACTTTCCTTTGAAAGTGCCTTAAGCTACTTACAAGCATTCACCAGAAACTCACATGCGTTTCTCTGAAAGAGAAGCAGTCTGTTCCAACACTGCAATTCACTGTGCGAAGTGAATGGAGTGTTGCTTCACTTTCTAAATGCTGTCCTTTCAGAGAAAATCACTTTCCTTTGAAAGTGCCTTAAGCAACTTGCAAGCATTCACAAGAAACAATAATGCGTTTCTATGAAAGAGAAGCACTCTGATCCAACACTTCAATTCACTGCACGAAGGGAATGGAGTGTTGCTTTACTTTCTAAATGCTGTCCTTTCAGAGAAAATCACTTTCCTTTGAAAGTGCCTTAAGCTACTTACAAGCATTCAACAGAAACTCACATGCGTTTCTCTGAAAGAGAAGCAGTCTGTTCCAACACTTCAATTCACTGTGCGAAGTGAATATAGTGTTGCTTCACTTTCTAAATGCTGTCCTTTCAGAGAAAATCACTTTCCTTTGAAAGTGCCTTAAGCTACTTACAAGCATTCACCAGAAACTCACATGCGTTTCTCTGAAAGAGAAGCAGTCTGTTCCAACACTTCAATTCACTGTGCGAAGTGAATGGAGTGTTGCTTCATTTTCTAAATGCTGTCCTTTCAGAGAAAATCACTTTCCCTTGAAAGTGCCTTAAGCTACTTGCAAGCATTAGGAAGAAACTCACATGCGTTTCTCTGAAAGAGAAGCAGTCTGTTCCAACACTTCAATTCACTGCACGAAGGGAATGGAGTGTTGCATCACTTTCTAAATGCTGTCCTTTCAGAGAAAATCACTTTCCTTTGAAAGTGCCTTAAGCTACTTACAAGCATTCAACAGAAACTCACATGCGTTTCTCTGAAAGAGAAGCAGTCTGTTCCAACACTTCAATTCACTGTGGGAAGTGAATGGAGTGTTGCTTCAGTTTCTAAATCCTGTCCTTTCAGAGAAAATCACTTTCCTTTGAAAGTGCCTTAAGCTACTTGAAAGCATTAGGAAGAAACTCACATGCGTTTCTCGGAAAGAGAAGCAGCTTGTTGCAACACTTCAATTCACTGTGTGAAGTGAATGGAGTGTTGCCTCGCTTTCTAAATGCTGTCCATTCAGAGAAAATCACTTTCCTTTCAAAGTGCCTTATGCTACTTACAAGCATTCAACAGAAACTCACATGCGTTTCTCTGAAAGACAAGCAGTCTGCTCCAACACTTCAATTCAATGTGCGAAGTGAATGGAGTGTTGCTTCACTTTCTAAATGCTGTCCTTTCAGAGAAAATCACTTTCCTTTGAAAGTGCCTTAAGCTTCTTACAAGCATTCAACAGAAACTCACATGCATTTCTCTGAAAGAGAAGCAGTCTGTTCCAACACTTCAATTCATTGCGCGAAGGGAATGGAGTGTTGCTTTACTTTCTAAATGCTGTCCTTTCAGAGAAAATCACTTTCCTTTGAAAGAGCCTTAAGCTACTGACAAGCATTCAACAGAAACTCACGTGCATTTCTCTGAAAGAGAGGCAGTCTGTTCCAACACTTCAATTCACTGTGCGAAGTGAATGGAGTGTTGCTTCAGTTTCTAAATGCTGTCCTTTCAGAGAAAATCACTTTCCTTTGAAAGTGCCTTAAGCTACTTGCAAGCATTCACAAGAAACTCACATGCGTTTCTCTGAAAGAGAAGCAGTCTGTTCCAACACTTCAATTCACTGTGCGACGTGAATGGAGTGTTGCTTCACTTTCTAAATGCTGTCCTTTCAGAGAAAATCACTTTCCTATGAAAGTGCCTGAAGCAACTTGCAAGAATTCACAAGAAACTCACATGCGTTTCTCGGAAAGAGAAGCAGTCAGTTCCAACACTTCAATTCACTGTGCGAAGTGAATGGAGTGTTGCTTCACTTTCTAAATGCTGTCCTTTCAGAGAAAATCACTTTCCTTTGAAAGTGCCTTAAGCCACTTGCAAGCATTCACAAGAAACACTAATGCGTTTCTATGAAAGAGAAGCACTCGGTTCCAACACTTCAATTCACTGCACGAAGGGAATGGAGTGTTGCTTCACTTTCTAAATGCTGTCCTTTCAGAGAAAATCACTTTCCTTTGAAAGTGCCTTAAGCTTCTTACAAGCATTCACCAGAAACTCACATGCGTTTCTCTGAAAGAGAAGCAGTCTGTTCCAACACTTCAATTCACTGTGCGAAGTGAATGGAGTGTTGCTTCACTTTCTAAATGCTGTCCTTTCAGAGAAAATCACTTTCCTTTGAAAGTGCCTTAAGCTACTTGCAAGCATTAGGAAGAAACTCACATGCGTTTCTCTGAAAGAGAAGCAGACTGTTCAAACACTTCAATTCACTGTGCGAAGTGAATGGAGTGTTGCTTCACTTTCTAAATTCTGTCCTTTCAGAGAAAATCACTTTCCTTTGAAAGTGCCTTAAACTACTTTCAAGCATTCACAAAAAACTCACATACGTTTCTCTGAAAGAGAAGCAGTCTGTTCCAACACTTCAATTCACTGTGCGAAGTGAATGGAGTGTTGCTTCAGTTTCTAAATGCTGTCCTTTCAGAGAAAATCACTTTCCTTTGAAAGTGCCTTAAGCAACTTGCAAGAACTCACAAGAAACTCACATGCGTTTCTCTGAAAGAGAAGCAGTCTGTTCCAACACTTCAATTCACTGTGCGAAGTGAATGGAGTGTTGCTTCACTTTCTAAATGCTGTCCTTTCAGAGAAAATCACTTTCCTTTGAAAGTGCCTTAAGCTTCTTACAAGCATTCACAAGAAACACTAATGCGCTTCTATGAAAGAGAAGCAGTCTGTTCCGACACTTCAATTCATTGCGCGAAGGGAATATAGTGTTGCTCTACTTTCTAAATGCTGTCCTTTCAGAGAAAATCACTTTCCTTTGAAAGAGCCTTAAGCTACTGACAAGCATTCAACAGAAACTCACATGCATTTCTCTGAAAGAGAGGCAGTCTGTTCCAACACTTCAATTCACTGTACAAAGTGAATGGAGTGTTGCTTCACTTTCTAAATGCTGTCCTTTCAGAGAAAATCACTTTCCTTTGAAAGTGCCTTAAGCCACTTGCAAGCATTCACAAGAAACACTAATGCGTTTCTATGAAAGAGAAGCACTCTGTTCCAACACTTCAATTCACTGCACGAAGGGAATGGAGTGTTGCTTCACTTTCTAAATGCTGTCCTTTCAGAGAAAATCACTTTCCTTTGAAAGTGCCTGAAGCTACTTACAAGCATTTGGAAGAAACTCACATGCGTTTCTCTGAAAGAGAAGCAGTCTGTTCCAACACTTCAATTCACTGTGCGAAGTGAATGGAGTGTTGCATCACTTTCTAAATTCTGTCCTTTCAGAGAAAATCACTTTCCTTTGAAAGTGCCTTAAACTACTTTCAAGCATTCACAAAAAACTCACATGCGTTTCTCTGAAAGAGAAGCAGTCTGTTCCAACACTTCAATTCACTGTGTGAAGTGAATGGAGTGTTGCTTCACTTTCTAAATGCTGTCCTTTCAGAGAAAATCACTTTCCTTTGAAAGTGCCTTAAGCAACTTGCAAGAATTCACAAGAAACTCACATGCGTTTCTCTGAAAGAGAAGCAGTCTGTTCCAACACTTCAATTCACTGTGCGAAGTGAATGGAGTGTTGCTTCACTTTCTAAATGCTGTCCTTTCAGAGAAAATCACTTTCCTTTGAAAGTGCCTTGAGCTACTTACAAGCATTCACCAGAAACTCACATGTGTTTCTCTGAAAGAGAAGCAGTCTGTTCCAATACTTCAATTCACTCTGCGAAGTGAATGGAGTGTTGCTTCACTTTCTAAATGCTGTCCTTTCAGAGAAAATCACTTTCTTTTGAAAGTGCCTTAAGCTACTTACAAGCATTCACCAGAAATTCACATGCGTTTCTCTGAAAGAGAAGCAGTCTGTTCCAACACTTCAATTCACTGTGCGAAGTGAATGGAGTGTTGCTTCACTTTCTAAATGCTGTCCTTTCAGAGAAAATCACTTTCCTTTGAAAGTGCCTTAAGCTACTTGCAAGCATTAGGAAGAAACTCACATGCGTTTTTCTGAAAGAGAAGCAGTCTGTTCCAACATTTCAATTCACTGTGCGAAGTGAATGGAGTGTTGCTTCACTTTCTAAATGCTGTCCTTTCAGAGAAAATCACTTTCCTTTGAAAGTGCCTTAAGCTTCTTACAAGAATTCACAAGAAACACTAATGCGTTTCTATGAAAGAGAAGCAGTCTGTGCCAACACTTCAATTCATTGCGCGAAGGGAATGGAGTGTTGCTTTACTTTCTAAATGCTGTCCTTTCAGAGAAAATCACTTTCCTTTGAAAGAGCCTTAAGCTACTGACAAGCATTCAACAGAAACTCACATGCATTTCTCTGAAAGAGAGGCAGTCTGTTCCAACACTTCAATTCACTGTACAAAGTGAATGGAGTGTTGCTTCACTTTCTAAATGCTGTCCTTTCAGAGAAAATCACTTTCCTTTGAAAGTGCCTTAAACCACTTGCAAGCATTCACAAGAAACACTAATGCGTTTCTATGAAAGAGAAGCACTCTGTTCCAACACTTCAATTCACTGCACGAAGTGAATGGTGTGTTGCTTCACTTTCTAAATGCTGTCCTTTCAGAGAAAATCACTTTCCTTTGAAAGTGCCTGAAGCTACTTACAAGCATTAGGAAGAAACTCACATGCGTTTCTCTGAAAGAGAAGCAGTTGTTCCAACACTTCAATTCACTGTGCGAAGTGAATGGAGTGTTGCATCACTTTCTAAATTCTGTCCTTTCAGAGAAAATCACTTTCCTTTGAAAGTGCCTTAAACTACTTTCAAGCATTCACAAAAAACTCACATGAGTTTCTCTGAAAGAGAAGCAGTCTGTTCCAACACTTCAATTCACTGTGCGAAGTGAATGGAGTGTTGCTTCACGTTCTAAATGCTGTCCTTTCAGAGAAAATCACTTTCCTTTGAAAGTTCCTTAAGCAACTTGCAAGAATTCACAAGAAACTCACATGCGTTTCTCTGAAAGAGAAGCAGTCTGTTCCAACACTTCAATTCACTGTGCGAAGTGAATGGAGTGTTGCTTCACTTTCTAAATGCTGTCCTTTCAGAGAAAATCACTTTCCTTTGAAAGTGCCTTAAGCTACTTACAAGCATTCACCAGAAACTCACATGCGTTTCTCTGAAAGAGAAGCAGTCTGTTCCAATACTTCAATTCACTCTGCGAAGTGAATGGAGTGTTGCTTCACTTTCTAAATGCTGTCCTTTCAGAGAAAATCACTTTCCTTTGAAAGTGCCTTAAGCTACTTACAAGCATTCAACAGAAACTCACATGCATTTCTCTGAAAGAGAAGCAGTCTGTTCCAACACTTCATTTCACTGTGCGAAGTGAATGGAGTGTTGATTCACTTTCTAAATGCTGTCCTTTCAGAGAAAATCACTTTCCTTGGAAAGTGCCTTAAGCTACTTACAAGCATTCACTAGAAACTCACATGCGTTTCTCTGAAAGAGAAGTAGTCTGTTCCAACACTTCAATTCACTGTGCGAAGTGAATGGAGTGTTGCTTCAGTTTCTAAATGCTGTCCTTTCAGAGAAAATCACTTTCCTTTGGAAGTGCCTTAAGCAACTTGCAAGAATTCACAAGAAACTCACATGCGTTTCTCTGAAAGAGAAGCAGTCTGTTCCAACACTTCAATTCATCGTGCGAAGTGAATGGAGTGTTGCTTCACTTTGTAAATGCTGTCCTTTCAGAGAAAATCACTTTCCTTTGAAAGTGCCTTAAGGTTCTTACAAGGATTCACCAGAAACTTACATGCGTTTCTCTGAAAGAGAAGCAGTCTGTTCCAATACTTTAATTCACTCTGCGAAGTGAATGGAGTGTTGCTTCACTTTCTAAATGCTGTCCTTTCAGAGAAAATCACTTTCCTTTGAAAGTGCCTTAAGCTACTTGCAAGCAATAGGAAGAAACTCACATGCGTTTCTCTGAAAGAGAAGCAGTCTGTTCCAACACTTCAATTCACTGTGCGAAGTGAATGGAGTGTTGCTTTACTTTCTACATGCTGTCCTTTCAGAGAAAATCACTTTCCTTTGAAAGTGCCTTAAGCTACATGCAAGCATTAGGAAGAAACTCACATGCGTTTCTCTGAAAGAGAAGCAGTCTGTTCCAACACTTCAATTCACTTTGTGAAGTGAATGGTGTGTTGCCTTGCTTTCTAAATGCTGTCCTTTCAGAGAAAATCACTTTCCTTTCAAAGTGCCTTATGCTACTTACAAGCATTCAACAGAAACTCACATGCGTTTCTCTGAAAGAGAAGCAGTCTGCTCCAACACTTCAATTCAATGTGCGAAGTGAATGGAGTGTTACTTCACTTTCTAAATGCTGTCCTTTCAGAGAAAATCACTTTCCTTTGAAAGTGCCTTAAGCTACTTACAAGCATTCAACAGAAACTCACATGCGTTTCTCTGAAAGAGAAGCAGTCTGTTCCAACACTTCAATTCACTGTGCGAAGTGAATGGAGTGTTGCTTCACTTTCTAAATGCTGTCCTTTCAGAGAAAATCACTTTCCTTTGAAAGTGCCTTAAGCAACTTGCAAGCATTCACAAGAAACAATAATGCGTTTCTATGAAAGAGAAGCACTCTGATCCAACACTTCAATTCACTGCACGAAGGGAATGGAGTGTTGCTTCACTTTCTAAATGCTGTCCTTTCAGAGAAAATCACTTTCCTTTGAAAGTGCCTTAAGCTACTTACAAGCATTCAACAGAAACTCACATGCGTTTCTCTGAAAGAGAAGCAGTCTGTTCCAACACTTCAATTCACTGTGCGAAGTGAATATAGTGTTGCTTCACTTTCTAAATGCTGTCCTTTCAGAGAAAATCACTTTCCTTTGAAAGTGCCTTAAGCTACTTACAAGCATTCACCAGAAACTCACATGCGTTTCTCTGAAAGAGAAGCAGTCTGTTCCAACACTTCAATTCACTGTGCGAAGTGAATGGAGTGTTGCTTCATTTTCTAAATGCTGTCCTTTCAGAGAAAATCACTTTCCCTTGAAAGTGCCTTAAGCTACTTGCAAGCATTAGGAAGAAACTCACATGCGTTTCTCTGAAAGAGAAGCAGTCTGTTCCAACACTTCAATTCACTGCACGAAGGGAATGGAGTGTTGCATCACTTTCTAAATGCTGTCCTTTCAGAGAAAATCACTTTCCTTTGAAAGTGCCTTAAGCTACTTACAAGCATTCAACAGAAACTCACATGCGTTTCTCTGAAAGAGAAGCAGTCTGTTCCAACACTTCAATTCACTGTGGGAAGTGAATGGAGTGTTGCTTCAGTTTCTAAATCCTGTCCTTTCAGAGAAAATCACTTTCCTTTGAAAGTGCCTTAAGCTACTTGAAAGCATTAGGAAGAAACTCACATGCGTTTCTCGGAAAGAGAAGCAGCTTGTTCCAACACTTCAATTCACTGTGTGAAGTGAATGGACTGTTGCCTCGCTTTCTAAATGCTGTCCATTCAGAGAAAATCACTTTCCTTTCAAAGTGCCTTATGCTACTTACAAGCATTCAACAGAAACTCACATGCGTTTCTCTGAAAGACAAGCAGTCTGCTCCAACACTTCAATTCAATGTGCGAAGTGAATGGAGTGTTGCTTCACTTTCTAAATGCTGTCCTTTCAGAGAAAATCACTTTCCTTTGAAAGTGCCTTAAGCTTCTTACAAGCATTCAACAGAAACTCACATGCATTTCTCTGAAAGAGAAGCAGTCTGTTCCAACACTTCAATTCACTGTGCGAAGTGAATGGAGTGTTGCTTCACTTTCTAAATTATGCCCTTTCAGAGAAAATCACTTTCCTTTGAAAGTGCCTTAAGCTACTTACAAGCATTCACCAGAAACTCACGTGCGTTTCTCTGAAAGAGAAGCAGTCTGTTCCAACACTTCAATTCACTGTGCGAAGTAAATGGAGTGTTGCTTCACTTTCTAAATGCTGTCCTTTCAGAGAAAATCACTTTCCCTTGAAAGTGCCTTAAGCTACTTGCAAGCATTAGGAAGAAACTCACATGCGTTTCTCTGAAAGAGAAGCAGCCTGTTCACACATCAATTCACTGCACGAAGGGAATGGAGTGTTGCTTCACTTTCTAAATGCTGTCCTTTCAGAGAAAATCACTTTCCTTTGAAAGTGCCTTAAGCTTCTTACAAGCATTCAACAGAAACTCATATACATTTCTGTGAAAGAGAAGCAGTCTGTTCCAACACTTCATTTCACTGTGCGAAGCGAATGGAGTGTTGCTTCACTTTCTAAATGCTGTCCTTTCAGAGAAAATCACTTTCCTTTGAAAGTGCCTTAAGCTACTTACTAGCATTCACTAGAAACTCACATGCGTTTCTCTGAAAGAGAAGCAGTCTGTTCCAACACTTCAATTCACTGTGCGAAGTGAATGGAGTGTTGCTTCAGTTTCTAAATGCTGTCCTTTCAGAGAAAATCACTTTCCTTTGAAAGTGCCTTAAGCAACTTGCAAGAATTCACAAGAAACTCACATGCGTTTCTCTGAAAGAGAAGCAGTCTGTTCCAACACTTCAATTCACTGTGCGAAGTGAATGGAGTGTTGCTTCACTTTCTAAATGCTGTCCTTTCAGAGAAAATCACTTTCCTTTGAAAGTGCCTTAAGCTACTTACAAGCATTCACCAGAAACTCACATGCGTTTCTCTGAAAGAGAAGCAGTCTGTTCCAACACTTCAATTCACTGTGCGAAGTGAATGGAGTGTTGCTTCACTTTCTAAATGCTGTCCTTTCAGAGAAAATCACTTTCCCTTGAAAGTGCCTTAAGCTACTTGCAAGCATTAGGAAGAAACCCACATGCGTTTCTCTGAAAGAGAAGCAGTCTGTTCCAACACTTCAATTCACTGTGCGAAGTGAATGGAGTGTTGCTTCACTTTCTAAATGCTGTCCTTTCAGAGAAAATCACTTTCCCTTGAAAGTGCCTTAAGCTACTTGCAAGCATTAGGAAGAAACTCACATGCGTTTCTCTGAAAGAGAAGCAGTCTGTTCCAACACTTCAATTCACTGTGCGAAGTGAATGGAGTGTTGCTTCACTTTCTAAATGCTGTCCTTTCAGAGAAAATCACTTTCCTTTGAAAGTGCCTTAAGCTACTTACAAGCATTCACCAGAAACTCACATGCGTTTCTCTGAAAGAGAAGCAGTCTGTTCCAACACTTCAATTCACTGTGCGAAGTGAATGGAGTGTTGCTTCAGTTTCTAAATGCTGTCCTTTCAGAGAAAATCACTCTCCTTTGAAAGTGCCTTAAGCAACTTGCAAGAATTCACAAGAAACTCACATGCGTTTCTCTGAAAGAGAAGCAGTCTGTTCCAACACTTCAATTCATCGTGCGAAGTGAATGGAGTGTTGCTTCACGTTCTAAATGCTGTCCTTTCAGAGAACTTCACTTTCCTTTGAAAGTGCCTTAAGCTTCTTACAAGCATTCACCAGAAACTCACATGCGTTTCTCTGAAAGAGAAGCAGTCTGTTCCAACACTTCAATTCACTGTGCGAAGTGAATGGAGTGTTGCATCACTTTCTAAATTCTGTCCTTTCAGAGAAAATCACTTTCCTTTGAAAGTGCCTTAAACTAATTTCAAGCATTCACAAAAAACTCACATGCGTTTCTCTTAAAGAGAAGCTGTCTGTTCCAACACTTCAATTCACTGTGCGAAGTGAATGGAGTGTTGCTTCAGTTTCTAAATGCTGTCCTTTCAGAGAACATCACTTTCCTTTGAAAGTGCCTTAAGCTTCTTACGAGCATTCACCAGAAACTCCCATGCGTTTCTCTGAAAGAGAAGCAGTCTGTTCCAACACTTCAATTCACTGTGCGAAGTGAATGGAGTGTTGCTTCACTTTCTAAATGCTGTCCTTTCAGTGAAAATCACTTTCCTTTGAAAGTGCCTTAAGCTACTTGCAAGCATTAGGAAGAAACTCACATGCGCTTCTCTGAAAGAGAAGCAGACTGTTCAAACACTTCAATTCACTGCACGAAGGGAATGGAGTGTTGCTTCACTTTCTTAATTCTGTCCTTTCAGAGAAAATCACTTTCCTTTGAAAGTGCCTTAAACTACTTTCAAGCATTCACAAAAAACTCACATGCGTTTCTCTGAAAGAGAAGCAGTCTGTTCCAACACTTCAATTCACTGTGCGAAGTGAATGGAGTGTTGCTTCACTTTCTAAATGCTGTCCTTTCAGAGAAAATCACTTTCCTTTGAAAGTGCCTTAAGCAACTTGCAAGAATTCACAAGAAACTCACATGCGTTTCTCTGAAAGAGAAGCAGTCTGTTCCAACACTTCAATTCACTGTGCGAAGTGAATGGAGTGTTGCTTCACTTTCTAAATGCTGTCCTTTCAGAGAAAATCACTTTCCTTTGAAAGTGCCTTAAGCTTCTTACAGCATTCACAAGAAACACTAATGCGTTTCTACGAAAGAGAAGCAGTCTGTGCCAACACTTCAATTCATTTCGCGAAGGGAATGGAGTGTTGCTTTACTTTCTAAATGCTGTCCTTTCAGAGAAAATCACTTTCCTTTGAAAGAGCCTTAAGCTACTGACAAGCATTCAACAGAAACTCACATGCATTTCTCTGAAAGAGAGGCAGTCTTTTCCAACACTTCAATTCACTGTACAAAGTGAATGGAGTGTTGCTTCACTTTCTAAATGCTGTCCTTTCAGAGAAAATCACTTTCCTTTGAAAGTGCCTTAAGCCACTTGCAAGCATTCACAAGAAACACTAATGCGTTTCTATGAAAGAGAAGCACTCTGTTCCAACACTTCAATTCACTGCACGAAGGGAATGGAGTGTTGCTTCAGTTTCTAAATGCTGTCCTTTCAGAGAAAATCACTTTCCTTTGAAAGTGCCTTAAGCAACTTGCAAGAATTCACAAGAAACTCACATGCGTTTCTCTGAAAGAGAAGCAGTCTGTTCCAACACTTCAATTCACTGTGCGAAGTTAATGGAGTGTTGCTTCACTTTCTAAATGCTGTCCTTTCAGAGAAAATCACTTTCCTTTGAAAGTGCCTTAAGCTACTTACAAGCATTCACCAGAAACTCACATGCGTTTCTCTGAAAGAGAAGCAGTCTGTTCCAATACTTCAATTCACTCTGCGAAGTGAATGGAGTGTTGCTTCACTTTCTAAATGCTGTCCTTTCAGAGAAAATCACTTTTTCTTGAAAGTGCCTTAAGCTACTTGCAAGCATTAGGAAGAAACTCACATGCGTTTCTCTGAAAGAGAAGCAGACTGTTCAAACACTTCAATTCACTGTGCGAAGTGAATGGAGTGTTGCTTCACTTTCTAAATTCTGTCCTTTCAGAGAAAATCACTTTCCTTTGAAAGTGCCTTAAACTACTTTCAAGCATTCACAAAAAACTCACATGCGTTTCTCTGAAAGAGAAGCAGTCTGTTACAACACTTCAATTCACTGTGCGAAGTGAATGGAGTGTTGCTTCAGTTTCTAAATGCTGTCCTTTCAGAGAAAATCACTTTCCTTTGAAAGTGCCTTAAGCTTCTTACAAGCATTCACCAGAAACTCACATGCGTTTCTCTGAAAGAGAAGCAGTTTGTTCCAACACTTCAATTCACTGTTCGAAGTGAATGGAGTGTTGCTTCACTTTCTAAATGCTGTCCTTTCAGAGAAAATCACTTTCCTTTGAAAGTGCCTTAAGCTACTTGCAAGCATTAGGAAGAAACT
Organism: Myodes glareolus; assembly: GCF_982192425.1. Lineage (NCBI taxonomy): Eukaryota > Metazoa > Chordata > Mammalia > Rodentia > Cricetidae > Myodes > Myodes glareolus. Next base: position 281,615 of record NW_028263256.1, read on the forward strand.
CACATGCGTTTCTCTGAAAGAGAAGCAGACTGTTCAAACATTTCAATTCACTGTGCGAAGTGAATGGAGTGTTGCTTCACTTTCTAAATTCTGTCCTTTCAGAGAAAATCACTTTCCTTTGAAAGTGCCTTAAGCTACTTACAAGCATTCACCAGAAACTCACATGCATTTCTCTGAAAGAGAAGCAGTCTGTTCCAATACTTCAATTCACTCTGCAAAGTGAATGGAGTGTTTCTTCACTTTCTAAATGCTGTACTTTCAGAGAAAATCACTTTCCTTGGAAAGTGCCTTAAGGTACTTTCAAGCATTCAACAGAAACTCATATGCATTTCTCTGAAAGAGAAGCAGTCTGTTCCAACACTTCAATTCACTGTGCGAAGTGAATGGAGTGTTGCTTCACTTTCTAAATGCTATCCTTTCAGAGAAAATCACTTTCCTTTGAAAGTGCCTTAAGCTACTAACAAGCATTCACCAGAAACTCACATGCGTTTCTCTGAAAGAGAAGCAGTCCGTTCCAACACTTCAATTCACTGTGCGAAGTGAATGGAGTGTTGCTTCACTTTCTAAATGCTGTCCTTTCAGAGAAAATCACTTTCCCTTGAAAGTGCCTTAAGCTACTTGCAAGCATTAGGAAGAAACTCACATGCGTTTCTCTGAAAGAGAAGCAGTCTGTTCCAACACTTCATTTCACTGTGCGAAGCGAATGGAGTGTTGCTTCACTTTCTAAATGCTGTCCTTTCAGAGAAAATCACTTTCCTTTGAAAGTGCCTTAAGCTACTTACAAGCATTCTACAGAAACTCACATGCATTTCTCTGAAAGAGAAGCAGTCTGTTCCAACACTTCAATTCACTGTGCGAAGTGAATGGAGTGTTGCTTCAGTTTCTAAATGCTGTCCTTTCAGAGAAAATCACTTTCCTTTGAAAGTGCCTTAAGCTTCTTACAAGCATTCACCAGAAACTCACATGCGTTTCTCTGAAAGAGAAGCAGTTTGTTCCAACACTTCAATTCACTGTTCGAAGTGAATGGAGTGTTGCTTCACTTTCTAAATGCTGTCCTTTCAGAGAAAATCACTTTCCTTTGAAAGTGCCTTAAGCTACTTGCAAGCATTAGGAAGAAACTCACATGCGTTTCTCTGAAAGAGAAGCAGACTGTTCAAACATTTCAATTCACTGTGCGAAGTGAATGGAGTGTTGCTTCACTTTCTAAATTCTGTCCTTTCAGAGAAAATCACTTTCCTTTGAAAGTGCCTTAAGCTACTTACAAGCATTCAACAGAAACTCACATGCATTTCTCTGAAAGAGAAGCAGTCTGTTCCAATACTTCAATTCACTCTGCAAAGTGAATGGAGTGTTTCTTCACTTTCTAAATGCTGTACTTTCAGAGAAAATCACTTTCCTTGGAAAGTGCCTTAAGGTACTTTCAAGCATTCAACAGAAACTCATATGCATTTCTCTGAAAGAGAAGCAGTCTGTTCCAACACTTCAATTCACTGTGCGAAGTGAATGGAGTGTTGCTTCACTTTCTAAATGCTGTCCTTTCAGAAAAAATCACTTTCCTTTGAAAGTGCCTTAAGCTACTAACAAGCATTCACCAGAAACTCACATGCGTTTCTCTGAAAGAGAAGCAGTCTGTTCCAACACTTCAATTCACTGTGCGAAGTGAATGGAGTGTTGCTTCACTTTCTAAATGCTGTCCTTTCAGAGAAAATCACTTTCCCTTGAAAGTGCCTTAAGCTACTTGCAAGCATTAGGAAGAAACTCACATGCGTTTCTCTGAAAGAGAAGCAGTCTGTTCCAACACTTCATTTCACTGTGCGAAGCGAATGGAGTGTTGCTTCACTTTCTAAATGCTGTCCTTTCAGAGAAAATCACTTTCCTTTGAAAGTGCCTTAAGCTACTTACAAGCATTCAACAGAAACTCACATGCATTTCTCTGAAAGAGAAGCAGTCTGTTCCAACACTTCAATTCACTGTGCGAAGTGAATGGAGTGTTGCTTCACTTTCTAAATGCTGTCCTTTCAGAGAAAATCACTTTCCTTTGAAAGTGCCTTAAGCAACTTGCAAGAATTCACAAGAAACTCACATGCGTTTCTCTGAAAGAGAAGCAGTCTGTTCCAACACTTCAATTCATCGTGCGAAGTGAATGGAGTGTTGCTTCACTTTCTAAATGCTGTCCTTTCAGAGAAAATCGATTTCCCTTGAAAGTGCCTTAAGCTACTTGCAAGCATTAGGAAGAAACTCACATGTGGTTCTCTGAAAGAGAAGCAGTGTGTTCCAACACTTCAATTCACTGCACGAAGGGAATGGAGTGTTGCTTCACTTTCTAAATGCTGTCCTTTCAGAGAAAATCACTTTCCTTTGAAAGTGCCTTAAGCTACTTAAAAGCATTCAACAGAAACTCACATGCGTTTCTCTGAAAGAGAAGCAGTCTGTTCCAACACTTCAATTCACTGTGCGAAGTGAATTGAGTGTTGCCTCACTTTCTAAATGCTGTCCTTTCAGAGAAAATCATTTTCCTTTGAAAGTGCCTTAAGCTACTTACAAGCATTCACCAGAAACTCACATGCATTTCTCTGAAAGAGAAGCAGTCTGTTCCAATACTTCAATTCACTCTGCAAAGTGAATGGAGTGTTTCTTCACTTTCTAAATGCTGTACTTTCAGAGAAAATCACTTTCCTTTGAAAGTGCCTTAAGGTACTTTCAAGCATTCAACAGAAACTCACATGCATTTCTCTGAAAGAGAAGCAGTCTGTTCCAACACTTCAATTCACTGTGCGAAGTGAATGGAGTGTTGCTTCACTTTCTAAATGCTGTCCTTTCAGAGAAAATCACTATCCCTTGAAAGTGCCTTAAGCTACTTGCAAGCATTAGGAAGAAACTCACATGCGTTTCTCTGAAAGAGAAGCAGTCTGTTCCAACACTTCATTTCACTGTGCGAAGTGAATGGAGTGTTGCTTCACTTTCTAAATGCTGTCCTTTCAGAGAAAATCACTTTCCTTTGAAAGTGCCTTAAGCTACTTACAAGCATTCACTAGAAACTCACATGCGTTTCTCTGAAAGAGAAGCAGTCTGTTCCAACACTTCAATTCACTGTGCGAAGTGAATGGAGTGTTGCTTCAGTTTCTAAATGCTGTCCTTTCAGAGAAAATCACTTTCCTTTGAAAGTGCCTTAAGCAACTTGCAAGAATTCACAAGAAACTCACATGCGTTTCTCTGAAAGAGAAGCAGTCTGTTCCAACACTTCAATTCATCGTGCGAAGTGAATGGAGTGTTGCTTCACTTTCTAAATGCTGTCCTTTCAGAGAAAATCACTTTCCTTTGAAAGTGCCTTAAGCTTCTTACAAGCATTCACCAGAAACTCACATGCGTTTCTCTGAAAGAGAAGCAGTCTGTTCCAACACTTCAATTCACTGTGCGAAGTGAATGGAGTGTTGCTTCACTTTCTAAATGCTGTCCTTTCAGAGAAAATCACTTTCCCTTGAAAGTGCCTTAATCTACTTGCAAGCATTAGGAAGAAACTCACATGCGTTTCTCTGAAAGAGAAGCAGTCTGTTCCAACACTTCAATTCACTGCACGAAGGGAATGGAGTGTTGCTTCACTTTCTAAATGCTGTCCTTTCAGAGAAAATCACTTTCCTTTGAAAGTGCCTTAAGCTACTTAAAAGCATTCAAGAGAAACTCAAAAGCGTTTCTCTGAAAGAGAAGCAGTCTGTTCCAACACTTCAATTCACTGTGCGAAGTGAATGGAGTGTTGCCTCACTTTCTAAATGCTGTCCTTTCAGAGAAAATCATTTTCCTTTGAAAGTGCCTTAAGCTACTTACAAGCATTCACCAGAAACTCACATGCATTTCTCTGAAAGAGAAGCAGTCTGTTCCAATACTTCAATTCACTCTGCAAAGTGAATGGAGTGTTGCTTCACTTTCTAAATGCTGTCCTTTCAGAGAAAATCACTTTCCCTTGAAAGTGCCTTAAGCTACTTGCAAGCATTAGGAAGAAACTCACATGCGTTTCTCTGAAAGAGAAGCATTCTGTTCCAACACTTCATTTCACTGTGCGAAGCGAATGGAGTGTTGCTTCACTTTCTAAATGCTGTCCTTTCAGAGAAAATCACTTTCCTTTGAAAGTGCCTTAAGCTACTTACAAGCATTCACTAGAAACTCACATGCATTTCTCTGAAAGAGAAGCAGTCTGTTCCAATACTTCAATTCACTCTGCAAAGTGAATGGAGTGTTTCTTCACTTTCTAAATGCTGTACTTTCAGAGAAAATCACTTTCCTTGGAAAGTGCCTTTAGGTACTTTCAAGCATTCAACAGAAACTCATATGCATTTCTCTGAAAGAGAAGCAGTCTGTTCCAACACTTCAATTCACTGTGCGAAGTGAATGGAGTGTTGCTTCACTTTCTAAATGCTGTCCTTTCAGAGAAAATCACTTTCCTTTGAAAGTGCCTTAAGCTACTAACAAGCATTCACCAGAAACTCACATGCGTTTCTCTGAAAGAGAAGCAGTCTGTTCCAACACTTCAATTCACTGTGCGAAGTGAATGGAGTGTTGCTTCACTTTCTAAATGCTGTCCTTTCAGAGAAAATCACTTTCCCTTGAAAGTGCCTTAAGCTACTTGCAAGCATTAGGAAGAAACTCACATGCGTTTCGCTGAAAGAGAAGCATTCTGTTCCAACACTTCATTTCACTGTGCGAAGCGAATGGAGTGTTGCTTCACTTTCTAAATGCTGTCCTTTCAGAGAAAATCACTTTCCTTTGAAAGTGCCTTAAGCTACTTACAAGCATTCACCAGAAACTCACATGCATTTCTCTGAAAGAGAAGCAGTCTGTTCCAATACTTCAATTCACTCTGCAAAGTGAATGGAGTGTTTCTTCACTTTCTAAATGCTGTACTTTCAGAGAAAATCACTTTCCTTGGAAAGTGCCTTAAGGTACTTTCAAGCATTCAACAGAAACTCATATGCATTTCTCTGAAAGAGAAGCAGTCTGTTCCAACACTTCAATTCACTGTGCGAAGTGAATGGAGTGTTGCTTCACTTTCTAAATGCTGTCCTTTCAGAGAAAATCACTTTCCTATGAAAGTGCCTGAAGCAACTTGCAAGAATTCACAAGAAACTCACATGCGTTTCTCGGAAAGAGAATCAGTCTGTTCCAACACTTCAATTCACTGTGCGAAGTGAATGGAGTGTTGCTTCACTTTCTAAATGCTGTCCTTTCAGAGAAAATCACTTTCCTTTGAAAGTGCCTTAAGCCACTTGCAAGCATTCACAAGAAACACTAATGCGTTTCTATGAAAGAGAAGCACTCTGTTCCAACACTTCAATTCACTGCACGAAGGGAATGGAGTGTTGCTTCACTTTCTAAATGCTGTCCTTTCAGAGAAAATCACTTTCCTTTGAAAGTGCCTGAAGCTACTTACAAGCATTAGGAAGAAAATCACATGCGTTTCTCTGAAAGAGAAGCAGTCTGTTCCAACACTTCAATTCACTGTGCGAAGTGAATGGAGTGTTGCATCACTTTCTAAATTCTGTCCTTTCAGAGAAAATCACTTTCCTTTGAAAGTGCCTTAAACTACTTTCAAGCATTCACAAAAAACTCACATGCGTTTCTCTGAAAGAGAAGCAGTCTGTTCCAACACTTCAATTCACTGTGCGAAGTGAATGGAGTGTTGCTTCAGTTTCTAAATGCTGTCCTTTCAGAGAAAATCACTTTCCTTTGAAAGTGCCTTAAGCAACTTGCAAGAATTCACAAGAAACTCACATGCGTTTCTCTGAAAGAGAAGCAGTCTGTTCCAACACTTCAATTCACTGTGCGAAGTGAATGGAGTGTTGCTTCACTTTCTAAATGCTGTCCTTTCAGAGAAAATCACTTTCCTTTGAAAGTGCCTTAAGCTACTTGCAAGCATTAGGAAGAAACTCACATGCGTTTCTCTGAAAGAGAAGCAGACGGTTCAAACACTTCAATTCACTGTGCGAAGTGAATGGAGTGTTGCTTCACTTTCTAAATTCTGTCCTTTCAGAGAAAATCACTTTCCTTTGAAAATGCCTTAAACTACTTTCAAGCATTCACAAAAAACTCACATGGGTTTCTCTGAAAGAGAAGCAGTCTGTTCCAACACTTCAATTCACTGTGCGAAGTGAATGGAGTGTTGCTTCAGTTTCTAAATGCTGTCCTTTCAGAGAAAATCACTTTCCTTTGAAAGTGCCTTAAGCTTCTTACAAGCATTCACCAGAAACTCACATGCGTTTCTCTGAAAGAGAAGCAGTCTGTTCCAACACTTCAATTCACTGTGCGAAGTGAATGGAGTGTTGCTTCACTTTCTAAATGCTGTCCTTTCAGAGAAAATCACTTTCCTTTGAAAGTGCCTTAAGCTACTTGCAAGCATTAGGAAGAAACTCACATGCGCTTCTCTGAAAGAGAAGCAGTCTGTTCCAACACTTCAATTCACTGTGCGAAGTGAATGGAGTGTTGCTTCACTTTCTAAATTCTGTCCTTTCAGAGAAAATCACTTTCCTTTGAAAGTGCCTTAAGCAACCTGCAAGAGTTCACAAGAAACTCACATGCGTTTCTCTGAAAGAGAAGCAGTCTGTTCCAACACTTCAATTCACTGTGCGAAGTGAATGGAGTGTTGCTTCACTTTCTAAATGCTGTCCTTTCAGAGAAAATCACTTTCCTTTGAAAGTGCCTTAAGCTTCTTACAAGCATTCACAAGAAACACTAATGCGTTTCTATGAAAGAGAAGCAGTCTGTTCCAACACTTCAATTCATTGCGCGAAGGGAATGGAGTGTTGCTTTACTTTCTAAATGCTGTCCTTTCAGAGAAAATCACTTTCCTTTGAAAGAGCCTTAAGCTACTGACAAGCATTCAACAGAAACTCACATGCATTTCTCTGAAAGAGAGGCAGTCTGTTCCAACACTTCAATTCACTGTACAAAGTGAATGGAGTGTTGCTTCACTTTCTAAATGCTGTCCTTTCAGAGAAAATCACTTTCCTTTGAAAGTGCCTTAAGCCACTTGCAAGCATTCACAAGAAACACTAATGCGTTTCTATGAAAGAGAAGCACTCTGTTCCAACACTTCAATTCACTGCACGAAGGGAATGGAGTGTTGCTTCACTTTCTAAATGCTGTCCTTTCAGAGAAAATCACTTTCCTTTGAAAGTGCCTGAAGCTACTTACAAGCATTAGGAAGAAAATCACATGCGTTTCTCTGAAAGAGAAGCAGTCTGTTCCAACACTTCAATTCACTGTGCGAAGTGAATGGAGTGTTGCATCACTTTCTAAATTCTGTCCTTTCAGAGAAAATCACTTTCCTTTGAAAGTGCCTTAAACTACTTTCAAGCATTCACAAAAAACTCACATGCGTTTCTCTGAAAGAGAAGCAGTCTGTTCCAACACTTCAATTCACTGTGCGAAGTGAATGGAGTGTTGCTTCACTTTCTAAATGCTGTCCTTTCAGAGAAAATCACTTTCCTTTGAAAGTGCCTTAAGCAACTTGCAAGAATTCACAAGAAACTCACATGCGTTTCTCTGAAAGAGAAGCAGTCTGTTCCAACACTTCAATTCACTGTGCGAAGTGAATGGAGTGTTGCTTCACTTTCTAAATGCTGTCCTTTCAGAGAAAATCACTTTCCTTTGAAAGTGCCTTAAGCTACTTGCAAGCATTAGGAAGAAACTCACATGCGTTTCTCTGAAAGAGAAGCAGACTGTTCAAACACTTCAATTCACTGTGCGAAGTGAATGGAGTGTTGCTTCACTTTCTAAATTCTGTCCTTTCAGAGAAAATCACTTTCCTTTGAAAGTGCCTTAAACTACTTTCAAGCATTCACAAAAAACTCACATGGGTTTCTCTGAAAGAGAAGCAGTCTGTTCCAACACTTCAATTCACTGTGCGAAGTGAATGGAGTGTTGCTTCAGTTTCTAAATGCTGTCCTTTCAGAGAAAATCACTTTCCTTTGAAAGTGCCTTAAGCTTCTTACAAGCATTCACCAGAAAGTCACATGCGTTTCTCTGAAAGAGAAGCAGTCTGTTCCAACACTTCAATTCACTGTGCGAAGTGAATGGAGTGTTGCTTCACTTTCTAAATGCTGTCCTTTCAGAGAAAATCACTTTCCTTTGAAAGTGCCTTAAGCTACTTGCAAGCATTAGGAAGAAACTCACATGCGCTTCTCTGAAAGAGAAGCAGTCTGTTCCAACACTTCAATTCACTGTGCGAAGTGAATGGAGTGTTGCTTCACTTTCTAAATTCTGTCCTTTCAGAGAAAATCACTTTCCTTTGAAAGTGCCTTAAGCAACCTGCAAGAGTTCACAAGAAACTCACATGCGTTTCTCTGAAAGAGAAGCAGTCTGTTCCAACACTTCAATTCACTGTGCGAAGTGAATGGAGTGTTGCTTCACTTTCTAAATGCTGTCCTTTCAGAGAAAATCACTTTCCTTTGAAAGTGCCTTAAGCTTCTTACAAGCATTCACAAGAAACACTAATGCGTTTCTATGAAAGAGAAGCAGTCTGTTCCAACACTTCAATTCATTGCGCGAAGGGAATGGAGTGTTGCTTTACTTTCTAAATGCTGTCCTTTCAGAGAAAATCACTTTCCTTTGAAAGAGCCTTAAGCTACTGACAAGCATTCAACAGAAACTCACATGCATTTCTCTGAAAGAGAGGCAGTCTGTTCCAACACTTCAATTCACTGTACAAAGTGAATGGAGTGTTGCTTCACTTTCTAAATGCTGTCCTTTCAGAGAAAATCACTTTCCTTTGAAAGTGCCTTAAGCCACTTGCAAGCATTCACAAGAAACACTAATGCGTTTCTATGAAAGAGAAGCACTCTGTTCCAACACTTCAATTCACTGCACGAAGGGAATGGAGTGTTGCTTCACTTTCTAAATGCTGTCCTTTCAGAGAAAATCACTTTCCTTTGAAAGTGCCTGAAGCTACTTACAAGCATTAGGAAGAAAATCACATGCGTTTCTCTGAAAGAGAAGCAGTCTGTTCCAACACTTCAATTCACTGTGCGAAGTGAATGGAGTGTTGCATCACTTTCTAAATTCTGTCCTTTCAGAGAAAATCACTTTCCTTTGAAAGTGCCTTAAACTACTTTCAAGCATTCACAAAAAACTCACATGCGTTTCTCTGAAAGAGAAGCAGTCTGTTCCAACACTTCAATTCACTGTGCGAAGTGAATGGAGTGTTGCTTCAGTTTCTAAATGCTGTCCTTTCAGAGAAAATCACTTTCCTCTGAAAGTGCCTTAAGCAACTTGCAAGAATTCACAAGAAACTCACATGCGTTTCTCTGAAAGAGAAGCAGTCTGTTCCAACACTTCAATTCACTGTGCGAAGTGAATGGAGTGTTGCTTCACTTTCTAAATGCTGTCCTTTCAGAGAAAATCACTTTCCTTTGAAAGTGCCTTAAGCTACTTACAAGCATTCACCAGAAAGTCACATGCGTTTCTCTGAAAGAGAAGCAGTCTGTTCCAATACTTCAATTCACTGTGCGAAGTGAATGGAGTGTTGCTTCACTTTCTAAATGCTGTCCTTTCAGAGAAAATCACTTTCCTTTGAAAGTGCCTTAAGCTACTTACAAGCATTCACCAGAAACTCACATGCATTTCTCTGAAAGAGAAGCAGTCTGTTCCAACACTTCAATTCACTGTGCGAAGTGAATGGAGTGTTGCTTCACTTTCTAAATGCTGTCCTTTCAGAGAAAATCACTTTCCTTTGAAAGTGCCTTAAGCTACTTGCAAGCATTAGGAAGAAACTCACATGCGTTTCTCTGAAAGAGAAGCAGACTGTTCAAACACTTCAATTCACTGTGCGAAGTGAATGGAGTGTTGCTTCACTTTCTAAATTCTGTCCTTTCAGAGAAAATCACTTTCCTTTGAAAGTGCCTTAAACTACTTTCAAGCATTCACAAAAAACTCACATGGGTTTCTCTGAAAGAGAAGCAGTCTGTTCCAACACTTCAATTCACTGTGCGAAGTGAATGGAGTGTTGCTTCAGTTTCTAAATGCTGTCCTTTCAGAGAAAATCACTTTCCTTTGAAAGTGCCTTAAGCTTCTTACAAGCATTCACCAGAAACTCACATGCGTTTCTCTGAAATAGAAGCAGTCTGTTCCAACACTTCAATTCACTGTGCGAAGTGAATGGAGTGTTGCTTCACTTTCTAAATGCTGTCCTTTCAGAGAAAATCACTTTCCTTTGAAAGTGCCTTAAGCTACTTGCAAGCATTAGGAAGAAACTCACATGCGCTTCTCTGAAAGAGAAGCAGTCTGTTCCAACACTTCAATTCACTGTGCGAAGTGAATGGAGTGTTGCTTCACTTTCTAAATTCTGTCCTTTCAGAGAAAATCACTTTCCTTTGAAAGTGCCTTAAGCAACCTGCAAGAGTTCACAAGAAACTCACATGCGTTTCTCTGAAAGAGAAGCAGTCTGTTCCAACACTTCAATTCACTGTGCGAAGTGAATGGAGTGTTGCTTCACTTTCTAAATGCTGTCCTTTCAGAGAAAATCACTTTCCTTTGAAAGTGCCTTAAGCTTCTTACAAGCATTCACAAGAAACACTAATGCGTTTCTATGAAAGAGAAGCAGTCTGTTCCAACACTTCAATTCATTGCGCGAAGGGAATGGAGTGTTGCTTTACTTTCTAAATGCTGTCCTTTCAGAGAAAATCACTTTCCTTTGAAAGAGCCTTAAGCTACTGACAAGAATTCAACAGAAACTCACATGCATTTCTCTGAAAGAGAGGCAGTCTGTTCCAACACTTCAATTCACTGTACAAAGTGAATGGAGTGTTGCTTCACTTTCTAAATGCTGTCCTTTCAGAGAAAATCACTTTCCTTTGAAAGTGCCTTAAGCCACTTGCAAGCATTCACAAGAAACACTAATGCGTTTCTATGAAAGAGAAGCACTCTGTTCCAACACTTCAATTCACTGCACGAAGGGAATGGAGTGTTGCTTCACTTTCTAAATGCTGTCCTTTCAGAGAAAATCACTTTCCTTTGAAAGTGCCTGAAGCTACTTACAAGCATTAGGAAGAAAATCACATGCGTTTCTCTGAAAGAGAAGCAGTCTGTTCCAACACTTCAATTCACTGTGCGAAGTGAATGGAGTGTTGCATCACTTTCTAAATTCTGTCCTTTCAGAGAAAATCACTTTCCTTTGAAAGTGCCTTAAACTACTTTCAAGCATTCACAAAAAACTCACATGCGTTTCTCTGAAAGAGAAGCAGTCTGTTCCAACACTTCAATTCACTGTGCGAAGTGAATGGAGTCTTGCTTCAGTTTCTAAATGCTGTCCTTTCAGAGAAAATCACTTTCCTTTGAAAGTGCCTTAAGCAACTTGCAAGAATTCACAAGAAACTCACATGCGTTTCTCTGAAAGAGAAGCAGTCTGTTCCAACACTTCAATTCACTGTGCGAAGTGAATGGAGTGTTGCTTCACTTTCTAAATGCTGTCCTTTCAGAGAAAATCACTTTCCTTTGAAAGTGCCTTAAGCTACTTACAATCATTCACCAGAAACTCACATGCGTTTCTCTGAAAGAGAAGCAGTCTGTTCCAATACTTCAATTCACTCTGCGAAGTGAATGGAGTGTTGCTTCACTTTCTAAATGCTGTCCTTTCAGAGAAAATCACTTTCCTTTGAAAGTGCCTTAAGCTACTTACAAGCATTCACCAGAAACTCACATGCATTTCTCTGAAAGAGAAGCAGTCTGTTCCAACACTTCAATTCACTGTGCGAAGTGAATGGAGTGTTGCTTCACTTTCTAAATGCTGTCCTTTCAGAGAAAATCACTTTCCTTTGAAAGTGCCTTAAGCAACTTGCAAGAATTCACAAGAAACTCACATGCGTTTCTCTGAAAGAGAAGCAGTCTGTTCCAACACTTCAATTCACTGTGCGAAGTGAATGGAGTGTTGCTTCACTTTCTAAATGCTGTCCTTTCAGAGAAAATCACTTTCCTTTGAAAGTGCCTTAATTTTCTTACAAGCATTCACAAGAAACACTAATGCATTTCTATGAAAGAGAAGCAGTCTGTTCCAACACTTCAATTCATTGCGCGAAGGGAATGGAGTGTTGCTTTACTTTCTAAATGCTGTCCTTTCAGAGAAAATCACTTTCCTTTGAAAGAGCCTTAAGCTACTGACAAGCATTCAACAGAAACTCACATGCATTTCTCTGAAAGAGAGGCAGTCTGTTCCAACACTTCAATTCACTGTACAAAGTGAATGGAGTGTTGCTTCACTTTCTAAATGCTGTCCTTTCAGAGAAAATCACTTTCCTTTGAAAGTGCCTTAAGCCACTTGCAAGCATTCACAAGAAACACTAATGCGTTTCTATGAAAGAGAAGCACTCTGTTCCAACACTTCAATTCACTGCACGAAGTGAATGGAGTGTTGCTTCACTTTCTAAATGCTGTCCTTTCAGAGAAAATCACTTTCCTTTGAAAGTGCCTGAAGCTACTTACAAGCATTAGGAAGAAACTCACATGCGTTTCTCTGAAAGAGAAGCAGTCTGTTCCAACACTTCAATTCACTGTGCGAAGTGAATGGAGTGTTGCTTCACTTTCTAAATGCTGTCCTTTCAGAGATAATCACTTTCCCTTGAAAGTGCCTTAAGCTACTTGGATGCATTAGGAAGAAACTCACATGCGTTTCTCGGAAAGAGAAGCAGTCTGTTCCAACACTTCAATTCACTGTGCGAAGTGAATGGAGTGTTGCCTCACTTTCTAAATGCTGTCCTTTCAGAGAAAATCACTTTCCTTTGAATGTGCCTTAAGCTACTTACAAGCATTCACAAGAAACACTAATGCGTTTCTATGAAAGAGAAGCAGTCTGTTCCAACACTTCAATTCACTGTGCGAAGTGAATGGAGTGTTGCTTCACTTTCTAAATGCTGTCCTTTCAGAGAAAATCACTTTCCTATGAAAGTGCCTGAAGCAACTTGCAAGAATTCACAAGAAACTCACATGCGTTTCTCGGAAAGAGAAGCAGTCTGTTCCAACACTTCAATTCACTGTGCGAAGTGAATGGAGTGTTGCTTCACTTTCTAAATGCTGTCCTTTCAGAGAAAATCACTTTCCTTTGAAAGTGCCTTAAGCTTCTTACAAGCATTCACCAGAAACTCACATGCGTTTCTCTGAAAGAGAAGCAGTCTGTTCCAACACTTCAATTCACTGTGCGAAGTGAATGGAGTGTTGCTTCACTTTCTAAATGCTGTCCTTTCAGAGAAAATCACTTTCCTTTGAAAGTGCCTTAAGCTACTTGCAAGCATTTGGAAGAAACTCACATGCGCTTCTCTTAAAGAGAAGCAGTCTGTTCCAACACTTCAATTCACTGTGCGAAGTGAATGGAGTGTTGCTTCACTTTCTAAATTCTGTCCTTTCAGAGAAAATCACTTTCCTTTGAAAGTGCCTTAAGCAACCTGCAAGAGTTCACAAGAAACTCACATGCGTTTCTCTGAAAGAGAAGCAGTCTGTTCCAACACTTCAATTCACTGTGCGAAGTGAATGGAGTGTTGCTTCACTTTCTAAATGCTGTCCTTTCAGAGAAAATCACTTTCCTTTGAAAGTGCCTTAAGCTTCTTACAAGCATTCACAAGAAACACTAATGCGTTTCTATGAAAGAGAAGCAGTCTGTTCCAACACTTCAATTCATTGCGCGAAGGGAATGGAGTGTTGCTTTACTTTCTAAATGCTGTCCTTTCAGAGAAAATCACTTTCCTTTGAAAGAGCCTTAAGCTACTGACAAGCATTCAACAGAAACTCACATGCATTTCTCTGAAAGAGAGGCAGTCTGTTCCAACACTTCAATTCACTGTACAAAGTGAATGGAGTGTTGCTTCACTTTCTAAATGCTGTCCTTTCAGAGAAAATCACTTTCCTTTGAAAGTGCCTTAAGCCACTTGCAAGCATTCACAAGAAACACTAATGCGTTTCTATGAAAGAGAAGCACTCTGTTCCAACACTTCAATTCACTGCACGAAGGGAATGGAGTGTTGCTTCACTTTCTAAATGCTGTCCTTTCAGAGAAAATCACTTTCCTTTGAAAGTGCCTGAAGCTATTTACAAGCATTAGGAAGAAAATCACATGCGTTTCTCTGAAAGAGAAGCAGTCTGTTCCAACACTTCAATTCACTGTGCGAAGTGAATGGAGTGTTGCATCACTTTCTAAATTCTGTCCTTTCAGAGAAAATCACTTTCCTTTGAAAGTGCCTTAAACTACTTTCAAGCATTCACAAAAAACTCACATGCGTTTCTCTGAAAGAGAAGCAGTCTGTTCCAACACTTCAATTCACTGTGCGAAGTGAATGGAGTCTTGCTTCAGTTTCTAAATGCTGTCCTTTCAGAGAAAATCACTTTCCTTTGAAAGTGCCTTAAGCAACTTGCAAGAATTCACAAGAAACTCACATGCGTTTCTCTGAAAGAGAAGCAGTCTGTTCCAACACTTCAATTCACTGTGCGAAGTGAATGGAGTGTTGCTTCACTTTCTAAATGCTGTCCTTTCAGAGAAAATCACTTTCCTTTGAAAGTGCCTTAAGCTACTTACAATCATTCACCAGAAACTCACATGCGTTTCTCTGAAAGAGAAGCAGTCTGTTCCAATACTTCAATTCACTCTGCGAAGTGAATGGAGTGTTGCTTCACTTTCTAAATGCTGTCCTTTCAGAGAAAATCACTTTCCTTTGAAAGTGCCTTAAGCTACTTACAAGCATTCACCAGAAACTCACATGCATTTCTCTGAAAGAGAAGCAGTCTGTTCCAACACTTCAATTCACTGTGCGAAGTGAATGGAGTGTTGCTTCACTTTCTAAATGCTGTCCTTTCAGAGAAAATCACTTTCCTTTGAAAGTGCCTTAAGCAACTTGCAAGAATTCACAAGAAACTCACATGCGTTTCTCTGAAAGAGAAGCACTCTGTTCCAACACTTCAATTCACTGTGCGAAGTGAATGGAGTGTTGCCTCACTTTCTAAATGCTGTCCTTTCAGAGAAAATCACTTTCCTTTGAATGTGCCTTAAGCTACTTACAAGCATTCACAAGAAACGCTAATGCGTTTCTATGAAAGAGAAGCAGTCTGTTCCAACACTTCAATTCACTGTGCGAAGTGAATGGAGTGTTGCTTCACTTTCTAAATGCTGTCCTTTCAGAGAAAATCACTTTCCTATGAAAGTGCCTGAAGCAACTTGCAAGAATTCACAAGAAACTCACATGCGTTTCTCGGAAAGAGAAGCAGTCTGTTCCAACACTTCAATTCACTGTGCGAAGTGAATGGAGTGTTGCTTCACTTTCTAAATGCTGTCCTTTCAGAGAAAATCACTTTCCTTTGAAAGTACCTTAAGCTTCTTACAAGCATTCACCAGAAACTCACATGCGTTTCTCTGAAAGAGAAGCAGTCTGTTCCAACACTTCAATTCACTGTGCGAAGTGAATGGAGTGTTGCTTCACTTTCTAAATGCTGTCCTTTCAGAGAAAATCACTTTCCTTTGAAAGTGCCTTAAGCTACTTGCAAGCATTTGGAAGAAACTCACATGCGCTTCTCTTAAAGAGAAGCAGTCTGTTCCAACACTTCAATTCACTGTGCGAAGTGAATGGAGTGTTGCTTCACTTTCTAAATTCTGTCCTTTCAGAGAAAATCACTTTCCTTTGAAAGTGCCTTAAGCAACCTGCAAGAGTTCACAAGAAACTCACATGCGTTTCTCTGAAAGAGAAGCAGTCTGTTCCAACACTTCAATTCACTGTGCGAAGTGAATGGAGTGTTGCTTCACTTTCTAAATGCTGTCCTTTCAGAGAAAATCACTTTCCTTTGAAAGTGCCTTAAGCTTCTTACAAGCATTCACAAGAAACACTAATGCGTTTCTATGAAAGAGAAGCAGTCTGTTCCAACACTTCAATTCATTGCGCGAAGGGAATGGAGTGTTGCTTTACTTTCTAAATGCTGTCCTTTCAGAGAAAATCACTTTCCTTTGAAAGAGCCTTAAGCTACTGACAAGCATTCAACAGAAACTCACATGCATTTCTCTGAAAGAGAGGCAGTCTGTTCCAACACTTCAATTCACTGTACAAAGTGAATGGAGTGTTGCTTCACTTTCTAAATGCTGTCCTTTCAGAGAAAATCACTTTCCTTTGAAAGTGCCTTAAGCCACTTGCAAGCATTCACAAGAAACACTAATGCGTTTCTATGAAAGAGAAGCACTCTGTTCCAACACTTCAATTCACTGCACGAAGGGAATGGAGTGTTGCTTCACTTTCTAAATGCTGTCCTTTCAGAGAAAATCACTTTCCTTTGAAAGTGCCTGAAGCTAGTTACAAGCATTAGGAAGAAAATCACATGCGTTTCTCTGAAAGAGAAGCAGTCTGTTCCAACACTTCAATTCACTGTGCGAAGTGAATGGAGTGTTGCATCACTTTCTAAATTCTGTCCTTTCAGAGAAAATCACTTTCCTTTGAAAGTGCCTTAAACTACTTTCAAGCATTCACAAAAAACTCACATGCGTTTCTCTGAAAGAGAAGCAGTCTGTTCCAACACTTCAATTCACTGTGCGAAGTGAATGGAGTGTTGCCTCACTTTCTAAATGCTGTCCTTTCAGAGAAAATCACTTTCCTTTGAAAGTGCCTTAAGCTACTTACAAGCATTCACAAGAAACACTAATGCGTTTCTATGAAAGAGAAGCAGTCTGTTCCAACACTTCAATTCACTGTGCGAAGTGAATGGAGTGTTGCTTCACTTTCTAAATGCTGTCCTTTCAGAGAAAATCACTTTCCTATGAAAGTGCCTGAAGCAACTTGCAAGAATTCACAAGAAACTCACATGCGTTTCTCGGAAAGAGAAGCAGTCTGTTCCAACACTTCAATTCACTGTGCGAAGTGAATGGAGTGTTGCTTCACTTTCTAAATGCTGTCCTTTCAGAGAAAATCACTTTCCTTTGAAAGTGCCTTAAGCCACTTGCAAGCATTCACAAGAAACACTAATGCGTTTCTATGAAAGAGAAGCACTCTGTTCCAACACTTCAATTCACTGCACGAAGGGAATGGAGTGTTGCTTCACTTTCTAAATGCTGTCCTTTCAGAGAAAATCACTTTCCTTTGAAAGTGCCTTAAACTACTTTCAAGCATTCACAAAAAACTCACATGCGTTTCTCTTAAAGAGAAGCAGTCTGTTCCAACACTTCAATTCACTGTGCGAAGTGAATGGAGTGTTGCATCACTTTCTAAATTCTGTCCTTTCAGAGAAAATCACTTTCCTTTGAAAGTGCCTTAAACAACTTTCAAGCATTTACAAAAAACTCACATGCGTTTCTCTGAAAGAGAAGCAGTCTGTTCCAACACTTCAATTCACTGTGCGAAGTGAATGGAGTGTTGCTTCAGTTTCTAAATGCTGTCCTTTCAGAGAAAATCACTTTCCTTTGAAAGTGCCTTAAGCAACTTGCAAGAATTCACAAGAAACTCACATGCGTTTCTCTGAAAGAGAAGCAGTCTGTTCCAACACTTCAATTCACTGTGCGAAGTGAATGGAGTGTTGCTTCACTTTCTAAATGCTGTCCTTTCAGAGAAAATCACTTTCCTTTGAAAGTGCCTTAAGCTACTTACAAGCATTCACCAGAAACTCACATGCGTTTCTCTGAAAGAGAAGCAGTCTGTTCCAATACTTCAATTCACTGTGCGAAGTGAATGGAGTGTTGCTTCACTTTCTAAATGCTGTCCTTTCAGAGAAAATCACTTTCCTTTGAAAGTGCCTTAAGCTACTTACAAGCATTCAACAGAAACTCACATGCATTTCTCTGAAAGAGAAGCAGTCTGTTCCAACACTTCAATTCACTGTGCGAAGTGAATGGAGTGTTGCTTCAGTTTCTAAATGCTGTCCTTTCAGAGAAAATCACTTTCCTTTGAAAGTGCCTTAAGCCACTTGCAAGCATTCACAAGAAACACTAATGCGTTTCTATGAAAGAGAAGCACTCTGTTCCAACACTTCAATTCACTGCACGAAGTGAATGGAGTGTTGCTTCACTTTCTAAATGCTGTCCTTTCAGAGAAAATCACTTTCCTTTGAAAGTGCCTGAAGCTACTTACAAGCATTAGGAAGAAACTCACATGCGTTTCTCTGAAAGAGAAGCAGTCTGTTCCAACACTTCAATTCACTGTGCGAAGTGAATGGAGTGTTGCTTCACTTTCTAAATGCTGTCCTTTCAGAGAAAATCACTTTCCCTTGAAAGTGCCTTAAGCTACTTGGAAGCATTAGGAAGAAACTCACATGCGTTTCTCTGAAAGAGAAGCAGTCTGTTCCAACACTTCAATTCACTGTGCGAAGTGAATGGAGTGTTGCCTCACTTTCTAAATGCTGTCCTTTCAGAGAAAATCACTTTCCTTTGAAAGTGCCTTAAGCTACTTACAAGC